>NW_027361876.1:9162500-9532500 GCF_039654945.1 Dendrobates tinctorius
TGCGTGTTTTCCCCTGTATTTTTGATAACCAGCCAGGCAATACTCATAGCTGGGGGCTGAAACCCTCAGCTGTCAACTTCTGCAAGGTTGGTTATCAAGAATAAAGGGGCCCCCCAAAAACTGGCAATCCATGTGCCGCATTCAGTAAAATCACAGAGTGACAGGGAAGAATAGAATAGATAGAACAGATAAATACACATAGAATATATAGTGTGGTGCAGTGACCGCTGTGACAGCTAGGGGGCGCTGTATGGGTCATGCACTCAGGCATATCCATTATTGTAATGGAGAAAGGATGGTAAATGACCGTTATATATCACAAGGTGGGTGGCCTTGTGATGGAAGCTGGAACCGCTATTAATCAGCAGATATTCTGCTGAGGGTTTGCTACTCTGTATTAGGGAGAGCTTCCAGGTGGCTGGTGAGATGGGTGGGACCAGTCACCTACATACCCACCTAGGGGCATGTGTCTGAAGTAAAACCTATGTGTGTGGTTGTGAAGGACCTGCAATGAGGTCATAGCCCTGTGATGCAATGGGCGTGGCTACGGACCATATAAGGTGACCAGGGTAGGTCATATGAGTGAATGCCTGGATCTGATTTGTCTGTGTGGAAGGTCCCAGAAGGCCGACGTGCTAGGAGGTGTGCTACCTTCCTGATGCGCATATGTGGACTCCGCTGATCGTGTGTGGCCTGTGTGCAATAGCCTGTGAGTGATGGCCAGTCCCCAGGAGGAAAGGGACATCAGGACTGAGAAGCAGCTAAGAGGTAACCCCAGAGAAAGGGGGGAATTATCTGAGAGACTGTAGCGCCTGTTTGCTGGATAAAGCACAGCCTGTGTGAACACAGTGCTAAGGGAGCGGAGCTCCACTATGAACATTGGTTTTTGTCTTCTGTAAGACTGTTATCGTTTTCCTCATGCTGCTATGGTTTATGCTGCACATTAAACCGTATGGACTATGTTATATGAAAAAGCCTATACCGGACCTGGTCTATCTGCAGCCAAGTGAGTGTTCCCCAATACCCTCAGTGAGCGCTACCTTACAATAGATATATAGATGTCACTGACACACACATATATGTGTATATACACTCACTGGCCACTTTATTAGGTACACCATGCTAGTAAGGGGTTGGACCCCCTTTTGCCTTCAGAACTGCCTCAATTCTTCGTGGCAGAGATTCAACAAGGTGCTGGAAGCATTCCTCAGCGATTTTGGACCATATTGACATGATGGCATCACACAGTTGGCGCAGATTTGTCGGCTGCACATCCCTGATGCGAATCTCCCGTTTCACCACATCCCAAAGATGCTCTATTGGATTGAGATCTGGTGACTGAGGAGGCCATTTGAGTACAGTAAACTCATTGTCATGTTCAAGAAACCAATCTGAGATGATTCGAGCTTTATGACATGGCGCATTATCCTGCTGAAAGTAGCCATCAGATGTTGGGTACATTGTGGTCATAAAGGGATGGACATGGTCAGCAACAATACTCAGGTAGGCTGTGGCGTTGCAACGATGCTCAATTGGTACCAAGGGGCCCAAAGAGTGCCCAGAAAAAATTCCCCACACCATGACACCACCACCACCAGCCTGAACCGTTGATACAAGGCAGGATGGATCCATGCTTTCATGTTGTTTACGCCAAATTCTGACCCTACCATCCGAATGTCGCAGCAGAAATCGAGACTCATCAGACCAGGCAACGTTTTTCCAATCTTCTACTGTCCAATTTCGATGAGCTTGTCCAAATTGTAGCCTCAGTTTCCTGTTCTTAGCTGAGAGGAGTGGTACCCAGTGTGGTCTTCTGCTGCTGTAGCCCATCTGCCTCAAAGTTCGACGCACTGTGCGCTCAGAGATGCTCTTCTGCCTACCTTGGTTGTAACGGGTGGCAATTTGAGTCACTGTTGCCTTTCTATCAGCTCGAACCAGTCTGCCCATTCTCCTCTGACCTCTGGCATCAACAAGGCATTTCCGGCCACAGAACTGCCGCTCACTGGATTTTTTTCTTTTTCGGACCATTCTCTGTAAACCCTAGAGATGGTTGTGCGTGAAAATCCCAGTAGATCAGCAGTTTCTGAAATACTCAGACCAGCCCTTCTGGCACCAACAATCATGCCACGTTCAAAGGCACTCAAATCACCTTTCTTCCCCATACTGATGCTCGGTTTGAACTGCAGGAGATTGTCTTGACCATGTCTACATGCCTAAATGCACTGAGTTGCCGCCATGTGATTGGCTGATTAGAAATTAAGTCTTAACACACAGTTGGACAGGTGTACCTAATAAAGTGGCCAGTGAGTGTATATTACATAGATACAGTAGATGAAAAGCTGGTAATTCAGCAGCCGCGGTAGTGTAAAATCACAGCAGGAGCCGACAGGATAAAAGAGATGGATTACATACAGTAAATACAAATAGATACAGTAGATGTCAATGACAAATACAATAAGTACAGTGTGTGTTCAGTTTACTGTACATATATTTAATTAATAAAAGATTATTTTTCTGAAAAAACATGGCCTGGCCTCCATGTAATTTTTGTACCAGCAGAGGGAAAGCCGACGGCTGGGGGCCAATGTTTATAGCCTAGGAAGGGAGTAATACCCATGGAGCTTCCCAGGCTATTAATATCAGCTCACAACTGTATACTCAGCCCTTACTGGCTATTAAAATGGGGGACCCCCCAAAAAAGTTGAGATGTCCGCTGGCACCGTGCCAAAGTCACACGGTGCAGAGGTGAGCTAACCGGGAGTGCACCATGCGACTTTCTCATGGTGCTAGCGGGGAACTCACTAAGGTCAGGGGAACTCACCATAGTTCAGCCCGGGTGTGAATGCAGCCTCATTGATGTCACTGATAGTCACCGAGGCTGTGCTAGCAGCAGTTCAGTCACAAGTGGTTTTCAGCCTTGACAGACACATCATGGCACCGTCCAGGTTGAAAACTATTTCACCCCCAGTCATGGATTACGGCTTGGAACAGGACAACAGACAAGTATGGTATATAGTTGTTTTTTTATTTTAGTTTTATTGTAGGAGATCGAGGGCTTCGGTGGGATTAGGCGAGATCGTAAGTATGATTTAATTGAGATTATTAAAGGAGTCTGTCATTTTTTCAATTAAAGGACTTTATATTTGTTGTGTTTTTATTTACCATATAACTATAGGATAAGTAACGGAGAGGTGTCTTATAGACGCTTCTACATTACTAAGCTGTGGGCTTGATGTCACCTGACAATACAAAGGTGACAAAGGTGACATCAACCTCACAAATTTGAACCCCACTTGCAACAGCTACAGGGTAAGTGGGAAGAGCCAGGCAAAGCGCCAGAATTGGTGCATCTAATAGATGTGTGGAGCACCTGCCAGGGCAGTGGGGATGCTCAGTACAGGGCCGGTTCTTAAAGGAGAAGTGTCACAGCGACAGTGACCCTGTCCTTGGCCCTGGGCATCCAATAAAAAAGGGGATATGTACGGGGAAAAAAATAAAGATTTTGTAAGGTGTTCATGATGCCACGTGTGATTTCTGGTCAGAGGTGACCAGCAATGCAGTGCAGATTCTCTGGGACTGATGGTGTGATGCAGCAGAGTTGGAATAGCTCTCCACAGGCAGAGCTTTTGGTCCCAGGGCAGTTGTGACAGAAAAGAAGTTGTATTTTGTGGTGATGGATATAGCAGTGTTGACTAGGTGACGCAGGAAGAATGCAGAAGACACAACTGGGTGCAGTTCCAAAGATTTACTAACTGTTCTGGTGCACACAGGTGTGCGCTTGGTGCTGCGTCCTCCAGATGAGGGGCTCAGCCAACTCCCAGGTAGATCAGAATCCACGTTCCCAGGACTCACTTCAGTATGTACCTTTACTGGCCGTCTCACTGTGCTGGCTTTCCTACTCCTCTTCCTTCCTAACACCTCACAGTCAGTGTCCCAGTCCAGCAGCCGCATATCTTGTCGGGTAATGTCCTCATTGCGCTCCCTTGCTCCCTTATGGCTGCCTTTCCGGAGAAGATAACTGTGGCTTGTGTCTAAGGTACCTATAGGTGCCTCTACCTCTGGCTTGCTAGTTAAGTCAGATGATACCTCCACTAGGCTAGGGGGCCGGTACCCCACTGCGACCCGATCCCTCCACCCGGCGTCAGCCGGCGTGGAACGGGCCCCACAGGCAGTATGGTTGCTGCGCCGTGCCTCTAGGATCTCTTCCCTCTTCAGGGAGCTTTCTTCAGTCCTTTTCCTCCCAGCAGCTCCTGTGACCAGGAGCTACTCCACTCTCATCTTTCCACTTCCTCCCCTCCAGGAAGACTGTCCTAATTCCCACTCTGTTCTCCCGCTCTGAACCTACAAGCTCCATCCACCTCCCAACACCCTTTACTACCAGCAGGGTTGAGATCCTCCTCCCATAGGGTACATCCAGGGTGCCCTGCTGCTATAGGGTGTGTGTTGGGTGCAGGCATTAGAGTCCTGTGAGGTGCTCCCTCCTTACCTGAGAATGGGGTACCACACCTCTGGGTGAGGTGCAGTACCTCTGTGGCGACTGAACCCCCAGAGGCACCACATGTGCCTTTTGTGGGCAGCTGTGGACTGCTTTTTTAAGGCTGGAGGGTCAATATCCATGGCCCCTTAGCAGCCTGTGAATACCAGTCCCCAGCTGTCAGCTTTAGCATGGCTGGTGGTCAAAAATGGAGGGGACCCCATGCCATTTTTTAAAATTATTTATTTAAATAATTAAAAAAAACAGCATGGTGACCCTCTATTCTTGATAACCAACCTTGCTAACACTGACAGCTGAGGGTTGCAAGCCCACAGCTGTGAGTTTTGCTTTTTTGAATACCCCCATCACCCACTCCTGCTCTCACTGTTATTAGCAGCAGCAGGTGTTGGATGATGGGAGCGATTGTCCCATCAGCTGTCACCAGTGACCAGAGGTAAACTTTATGCCTCCGAACACAGCTGAGCAAGGAACCACGCCATGAGAACCGCGCTGTGACATCGGCAGCCGTGACCACTGATGCCCCTTCAGCGGCGGCGCCCGCCACAGCATCTCCTCACCTGCACGGCCATGTGCACACCCGCTCTGCCTTCCGCACTGCTGCGGGCACACACGCCGGCCTTAGGTCGCGGGCGCGCGCCCTCCCGCTCTCTTCCTCTGGTGGGGGGCGTCACTAAGGGGCGTGGCTGGAGGACGTACTTCCTGCCTCTGGGATATTTCAGGCGTCCTCTCTATGTGGAGGGCGCCTGGTGATCGTGTGATAACCCTGCACCTTTCTGGCCGCTACAGTTTTCTGTAGTTTACACTTTCCGTTCATTCCTGTCTTCCGTTGGTTCTGCCTCTGTCCCTGTTCCGGTGCCTCCTCTTCCCTGCCTTGCCCTGCTCTGTCCGTGCGTTCCTCAGTGTCCTCCCAGTCTGTCAGCTGTGTTTGTTCCTCTCCGCAAGTCTCTCTGTACCTTCCCTGCTGTTGTTATTGCTTCTCCTTCCCTGCCCAGGTACTCCTGCTCTGGTTCCCTAAGTTCCATCTGTCTCCCTCAGCCTTGCTGTCCTGAGCCGCCCCTCTTGGTCCCGGCTGTTGCGCTTCTGTCTCCTGTGGTCCTGCCCCTAACGATCCCTGTATAGGGGTCGGTCTTCACCTAGCGTGCTCGCCCCAGGGGCTCCAGATCCGCGATCTAGAGGGTCCACTCTCGGACATAACCAGCTCCTAATTGTCACACGCGTCTCTCTGACTGGCAGGGATGGTTTCACCGCCGCCCAGAAACGGTGTTTGCCGTGCTGTTATGTATATGACAGCGTTTCAAACACTGTATTGTCGGGCCCCCCATTCAAGTGAATAGGGTTTGGGTCGGCTCTGCTGGATGACAGGCTGTATGGACGCATCTTGCAACTTGCCATCTAGAGGTAGCAGAACTGAGTCTGAGTTCAAATTCGGCTGTCCTTGACTTTTCTGCAGCAAAAAAGTAAACCTGCGTATTTGCAGCGTATTTTCATCATCCATTCAAGTCATTGGGTAAAAAACGCTGCAAAAACGCTGAAAGAAGTGATATGCTCTGTCAAAAGAATGCTGCAAAGCACAAAATCCTGATGACAAAAAAAAATGTGTGTATAAGAGATTTCTGAAATCTCATAGGCTTTGCTGGTACTGTAAAAAGCAGCTGAAAATTAGCATAAAAACGCAAAAAAGCAGCAAAAATGCCCAGTGTGAACACACCCTAAACATGCATTTTTGCTGCAGCTTCTTTCCTGCCAAGAAATCAAGTTTTTGCAACAAAAAGTGTCTTTTAGTGTGTGAAAACAGCCAAACAGAAAAACCTGCTATAACGCCTTTCACACTGATATTTTCAGTACTGGAGAAGTCAGTGTCCGTGTGTGTAATACTTCCGGTACACGTGTGGCATGTGTGTGCCGCATCAGTACCACAAGGACGAGCGCCAGGGAAGAAGCGTTGCAGTGTCTATAAAGACATTCTTCTTTTAAAAAAAAAATTCTAAGTACAAATTATACCTGAGGAAGGTCGTTGCAGGATGAAACGCATTGATGGTTCTTAGCAAAGTGTCCTAATAAATTCGTTCTCGAGCAAAATATCTCATCTTTAACCATCCTTGTCCTCTGGAAGCGTCGAAAGGGGAAACCTTCTATTTTCTACTACATTCACATGCAGACCTTGCACCAAGGTTGGCATAGTTCCCGCAATTGTACTGCACACCGGAGGATTACAAAGAACTGATCTACTACACGGATCATTTGAGCGAATATACAAGACATCCAAAGGGTAAGTGCAAAAACCATAATCTTTTGCAGTGGATGTAAACATACACCTACACTTAGACTCTGTCCTCTTTTATCTTCCTCTATATCCTAGTGAAGAAATAAGGTTTTGCTGCACAAAAAAACGAAGCAAAAACTTGTTTTGCTGTATTTTTTGCTGCATTTTTTATGATAATTTTCAGCTGCTTTTTACAGTACCAGCAAAGCCTATGAGATTTCAGAAATCTCATGCACACACATTGTTTTTTTGTGATTTGGATTTTATGCTTTGCAGCGTTTTTTTGATGAGCATGTCACTTCTTTCAGCGTTTTTGCAGCATTTTTCACCCTTTGACTTGAATGGATGGTGAAAAAAGGTTGCAAATATGCAGATTGACTTTTCTGGCAGCATACACTACCATTCAAAAGTTTGGGGTCACCCAGACAATTTTGTGCTTTCCATGAAAACTCATACTTTTATTAATCAAATGCGTTGCCAAATGATTTTAAAATCTAGTCCAGAAATTGACAAGGCTTGAAAAAAAGATTTTTATTTGAAATAATAATATTCTCCTCCAAACTTTGCTTTCGTCAAAGAATGCTCCCTTTGAAGCAATTCTTGCATTGCAGCATTGTTGTAGGATGAAATTTTCTTATTGTGTTCTTATGGTACTTTGTGTTTGCTAACTGTGTAAGAAGGCGAATAGATGGTTAGAATACCCTTGATAACACGTGTGCAAGTTTGTTAGCACAGCTGAAAACAGTTTGGCTGATTAGAGAAGCTATAAACCTGACCTTCCATTCAGCTAGTTGAGAATCTAAAGCATTACATTTGTTGGTTCCATTAAACTCTCAAAATGGCCAGAAAAAAGAACTTTCATGTGAAACTCGACAGTCTATTCTTGTTCTTAGAAATGAAGGCTATTCCATTTGAGAAATTGCCAAGAAACTGAAGATTTCCTACAGCAGTGTGTACTACTCCCTTCAGAGGAGAGCATAAACAGACTCTATTCAGAGTAGAAAGAGAAGTGGGAGGCGACACTGCACAACTGAGCAACAAGACAAATACATTAGAGTCTGTAGTTTGAGAAATCGACGCCTCACAGGTCTTCAACTGGCAGCTTCATTAAATAGTACTCACAAAATGCCAGTGTCAACGTCTACAGTCAAGAGGCGACTCCGGGATGCTGGCCTTCAGGGCAGAGTGGCAAAGAAAAAGCCTTACCTGAGAATGGCTAATAAAAGGAAATGATCAATATGGGCAAAAGAACACAGACATTGGACAGAGGAAGATTGGTAAAAAGTGTTATGGACAGACGAATCCAAGTTTGAGGTGTTTGGATCACACAGAAGAACATTTGTGTGATGCAGAACAACTGAAATGATGCTGGAAGAGTGCCTGATGCCATCTGTCAAGCATGGTGGAGGTAATGTGATGGTCTGGGGTTGCTTTGGTGCTGGTAAAGTGGGAGATTTGTACAAGGTAAAAGGGATTTTGAATAAGGAAGGCTATCACTCCATTTTGCAACGCCATGCCATACCCTGTGGACAGCGCTTGATTGGAGCCAATTTCATGCGACAACAGGACAATGACCCAAAGCACACCTCCAAATTATGCAAGAACTATTTAGGAAAGAAGCAGGCAGCTGGTATTCTATCTGTAATGGATTGGCCAGTGCAGTCACCGTATCTCAACCCCATTGAGCTGTTGTGGGAGCAGCTTGACCATATGGTACGCAAAAAGTGCCCATGAAGCCAAACCAACTTGTGGGAGGGGCTTCTGGAAGCATGGGGTGAAATTTCTCCAAATTACCTCATCAAATTAACTGCTAGAATGTGAAAGGTCTGCAATGCTGTAATTGCTTTAAAGGGAGCATTCTTTTACAAAAGCAAAGTTTGAAGGAGAAAATTATTATTTCAAATAAAATTCTTTTTTTCGAACCTTGTCAATGTCTGGACTAGATTTTAAATTCATTTGGTAACTCATTTTATTAATAAATGTATGAGTTTTCATAGAAAACACAAAATTGTCTGGGTGACCCCAAACTTTTGAACGGTAGTGTATATCGTACATACATTCACACTTATATACACATATAGTATACACATACCGTACACAAATATACATACACGTTTACCATATACACATACACAGATGTACAGACACATACATACCTACATAAACATATACTGTATAGATACACACACAGATGCACACACATATATATATATATATATATATATATATATATACACACAATACATACATACACACATATAGATACACACACATACACAGATGTACACACACATACAGTACATAGATACACACATAACTCGCATATATACACGCATATACATATATTGTACATACATACATATGCCACACACACACACACACACACACACACACTAATTTATAACCTCAGGTGTTCAATCAGGTGTTCGGATGAGCCATGGAGGAGGTCAGACACATCGTGCAGAGATTAGCTGGAGAGGGCTCACCCACTGTGGATGATGGGTACACAGCAGAGAGGACTGATGTCAGCCCCCTGGTGCTGCCATGCTGTCCTGTGCAGTGAACTCCTCCCCCAACCTCTTCTCTGTGAGGAGATGATGCAGCCTGCTATAAATACAACAGTGAAGGAGACAGAAGACACACACTAAGGCTAAGTTCACACTTGCGTACCAGGGCTCTGCAGACGGCGCCTTCATGAAGCTCCGCCCACTTTTGCACTTCTTCCATTTAGGTCCGCTTACTTTTGCATGTGTCCTGCGTACCTATCTTTAACATTGGGTATGCAGGACATGCAGATGTATACGGATGTATGCGGATGTGTCATTTTGACATGCTAGCCGACCGCACGGGAATGCAACTTAGCCTAAGTCCTGCTCTTCCTCCACAGTTGTCAATTGCATGCTTTGTGGCCTGGGCCCCTGATTACAAGTGAACACTCACCATACGCGCCATGCAGGAGGTCAGAGATGGCAGCCAGTGAACTCTCTCCTCTGCCTGGTGGGGAAAGCGTTCATTTGGCCAGTGTCTCTCCCTGCATCACCCACCCCTTTTTGAACTGCCCACTCTCTCCCTGGATCTGGGTATCCACATGATTATGGGAGGGAGTGAGAGGGGCCCAATTCTGCATGATACTTGGCCCCTCTCACTCCCACCCACAATCTTGACTCAGTTGCCCCATAGCGGCTGCATATTGTGCCGCTATGGGCAGTATGCTCCTGCCTGCAGGGTCACCCCTCCACCTTCGGGCCCCGATGCAGTTGCATCGGCGGTATGTCAGCTCCTGGCATTGGCATAATCCTGCCACTGGGGCCCATGAGCAGAAGAGACGGGTTCTACTCTGCGCCCACTGTGCTCACAAGGCCCCATACACCAGTCAGGGCTGTATTGCCCTGATGGCGGCCCTGCGTTTGTAACAGAAAAAAATATATTTTGTAATTGGCAGTCTGCACACAGATTACGTTCAGTATCACTAAATGACAGGGTAACATATACCTTGCCGAATCACGTCAGCAACAGAAAAAAATAGCTTTTTTTTACTCTGCAACAGCTCTTCACACAGATGAATTTGACCCCTACAAAATGAGAATTTGGGATATGGCATGCTGGATCACGTTTGTAACAGAAAAATATAGTTTTTTTTTACTCTGCAACAGCTCTGCACAAACATGAATTTTACCATCACTAAATGACAAGATGAGATATTGCGTGCTGAATCACGTTAGCAACTGAAAAAAATGTTTGTTTGTTTTTTTTACTCTGCAATAGCTCTGCACACAGGTGATTTTCACCACCACTAAATGACACGATGAGATGTGACGTGAGGTATCATGTTTGCAACAGAAAATATAGGGTTTTTTTTAACTGCAACAGCTCTGCACAAACATGAATTTCACCGCCACTATATGACAAGGTGAGATATGGCATGCTGAATCACATTAGCAACTGAAAAAATATATATTTTTTTTAAGTCTGCAACAGCTCTGCACACAGATTAAGTTCTGTGGCACTAAATGACAAGGTGACATATGCCTTGCTCAATCACATTTAGCAACTGAAAAAAAATTGATTTAGAAAGGTCTACTCGTGCATGGAGCACAATAGAAGCAGTGCACAACACACTTCTATGAAATGTGCCCTGCTGTCTTTTACTGTGGACCTAAATAATGGCACAAGAAAAAAAAATCTGCTGGAAGGTCGATTTTACAGCCACACAGGAGCTATCTAAACTCTCTGACTTAGAAACAACCGCCTAGCTAACTAGCTAAAATCTATCAGCACCCAAGACTAGCATCAGGAGCAGTCTCTCTGTGCTATTACACTGACAAAATGGTGCTAAAACAAGATGTCTGCTCTTTATATAGAGAGGGTCATGTGATTTCAGCAACCAATGGCACAAGCCTTTGTGTCTAGACATTGTGGATGTTTCCTTTGCCCTGATTGGATAGCCACAATATTCATACATAAAGTTAGAAAAAAATAAATTTTTACAAACATGCCGCACCTCAGAGCTCTCCCCACCCCTTCCCCTTATCAAACACGTGCGCCACGCTCATCATACACCACCACTAACCTAGGAAAAGTGCTCAAAATGCTTTAGTGGCAACGCAAATATTTTCCTGCACTTTTACCGAATGTTACAGATTTTCCCGATTTTATGAAAATTTGCTTGAATGTGCCATATTCGTGCTAAATTTATGTTTGGCGATTGTTTTCCAAACATATTCGCTCATCTCTTGTCTTGAGGGCTGGAGTTGAAAAACACTGGTGTACAGAGAGAGCCTGGTGTGGGCAATGGCAGTTTCATGGCTAAATCTAAAAATTCTGATTGTGTCAGAACCGCTGCACCCAGTAATCTAAGTGACACATCATTGGATTCAGATGAGGTAGAGAAACCTTGCTGACAGATTCCATTTAACGACATAGTGTCAGTATAATTATTCTACATAACAGTCATTATAATGGACCTTAAAGGGATGTCATCTCCTTATTTCCTTTTTGCACATCTGAGGTTTATTAATAAAAATAACAACAGAAGCTTATGAATTACATGCATAACAAAAAGAATTTTATAAACATCTAGACGGTTTCAAACCAGATGTACAGAGCAAATAATTCCAAATGATACAATGGTTTGTATAAATTATAATCTTAATTACTGTTAACTGGACTGTGGTGCACAATTAAATGTGTTTCTGTAGATGGGGCTAAAAAGATGTGGGAAATTGAACGTTGACATTTTCCTTTTGCTTTTATGGATTACTGTTCTTTGTTAAACTATTCAGTCTTCAGTCATTCAGATACAATGTTAATGCCTGGGGTGGTTATATTATCTCTTTGAGATTGGATCAGCTGTTAATAACACAGACAATCCAAAGAGCAAACAGGTCAGGCAAGCTTTTCCTACTGTCAGCTGTGGTTGATGTGGGTGTGGGTGCTCAAGTATAAATTTTGCACAGAAAGCAGTGCAAAATAACATGGAATAAAACAAACATTAAGATTCAGTTACATATCAGCCCTCCAAAAAACGGGCCAATCCAACTAGTGCAAAATACTCTGTTTCCAAGTTTAAATTCTAATGTAATGCTGCTGCTGCTGCCAGTTAACTGATGTCCCCTATTTAGCTTAGTTCAATAAGGATAGTTTATTTGTGAAGCAATTTTGGCAATTTGTTCGGAATCTCTGATTATCTAGCATCAATATTGGTACAAAGGCTGCAAACAGCTGAAAAACATATGGCATCCAAACGACAAAGTACTTTAGTACAGACCATGCCTTAGTACAGAACCCTATTGTTTCCATGTAAGTTGGCCCTCGGTGGTAGTCATGTGAGTGGGCTGCCTTTACCACATTGTGGCCAGCTACAGGAAAATGAGTGTTGTTGGTCAGTGTGTGCGGTATTGTACCTGGATTTGCTGGTTCCAGCATTGTTTCTGATGTACCTAGTGCAATCCCACTCCCTTTTACCTTCTCAATTAATAAGCCAGATCAGTCCATAAAAACAATGTGTATTTTATACATGGCCAAACTAGTGAACAGGGGATATTAGGTCATACATTCTCCTTCTCCATCTTCTATTCATTACACTGACTCTAATCCCAGAGTTACAGTTTGAATTTTGTTCCCAAGAACAGGAACCGCAGGGGCATGGGGAGAAGTTGGAATTGCCTGCGTTTTCTAAAGGTAGGGTCTACTGATGAGTAGTGTTGAGCATTCCGATACCGCAAGTATCGGGTATCGGCCGATATCAGCGGTATCGGAATTCCGATACTTAATTCCGATACTTTTTTCATATCGGATTCCGGGATCGGAATCGGAATAGGAAGTTCCCATCATGCTATGAGCCTGCTTGCTTTGATTAAGCCAATGGGAATCCTCCGAAGTGTGGGCACATCCTGTTAGGCATGTAGGCATGTTAACTATTGGCATGGCTGTGATTGGCTGCCGAAATGATGTCATGATGCACTATAAAAGCCACCGCAGCCGCCATTTCTGGTCACTCTGCTGTGAATTCAGTTAGGGACAGGCTGCTGTAGAAGACTGTGAGGGACAGTTAGAAATAGCGATTCTAAAAACAATATTGTGCTTTATCCAGGCTACATAAACCACCACTGTAGCTTGCTTTTCCCTAGCAGCGCTGTTTTCACAGCTGTCTGCAAGGGCTGTGTGAGTGCAGCTCACGCTGTGGAGTGGGTCCTGCAGCCACGTCAGGCTGTAGGCCACCCAGTGTGATCACTGCTGCCTCATACATCTTTTATTTTTTGAGCTGCATTTTTTAAATAATTTCAATCTAGTGTGCTTCCATCCGTATCCATATACGTTGGTTGCAAACACTAGTAGTAGACAGCGGAGCCTTTCTGCAGCCTTTCAGTGCTAGTGTCCACTTTGCTGCACTGTTCACGGCTGTCTGAGAGGTCTCTGACTGTGTGTGAGTGCAGCTCACGCTGAGTAGTGTGTCCTGCAGCTACGTCTGGCTGTAGGACGCTCAGCGTGCGTCACTGCCTCACACATATTTTTATTTGAGTGCAGCTCATTTTTTCTTCTATTAGTGTGCATCCATCCGTCTCCATCTACGGTGGTTGCAAACACTATATAGGAGTACACAGCGGAGCCTTTCTGCAGCCTGTCAGTGCCAGTGCCCACTTAGCTGCACTGTTGACGGCTGTCTGAGAGGTCTCTGACTGTGTGTGAGTGCAGCTCACGCTGAGTAGAGTGTCCTGCAGCTACGTCTGGTTGTAGGACGCTCAACGTGCGTCACTGCCTCACACATATTTGTCTCTGAGTGCAGCTCATTTTTTCTTCTCCTATTAGTGTGCATCCATCCGTATCCATCAACATTGGTTGGTTGCAAACACTATATAGGAGTAGATAGAGGAGCCTTTTTTTCTGGCTTGTGCCCTGCCGGCGCAGCCAGATTAGTATTACCCAATTTTTTTGGAGCCTCATCTTTTGCATTGTAGGTTACCTGCCTGCATTGTAATAGCTCCAAAAAGTTGGTGATACTATCAGTTTCAATTCTTTGTTCTCATACTTTGAGTTTGTTTCAAACAAAGAAACCACATAAAAAGTTCACCAAACACTACATTTTGAACTTGTGTAGGCCACATCAGCTCCTATTAAAGTCTAGTCCACACACACACACTTCATAAAATTAGTGTTTCTTGTACCTGTAACCAGCTGTTCAGGAATAAGCACACTAAGGCCCCCCTTTGTCCTTTTTTGCCTATCTTAAGCAGTCTTGCAAGATGAAGAAGGCAGGGAGTAAGGCGCGGGGGCGTGGGCGTGGAGTTTCAGCAGGGAGAGGACGTGGGGATTCTGCAGGGAGAGGACGTGGGGATTCTACAGGTAGAGGACGTGGGGATTCTGGGCCTGCTGCGGGCACCAGTGGATCAGCATCCCCCAGTTTTAGCAGGCAACAGTCCTTTATGCGCAGCTTTGTAGGACCTCAACGTACCCCACTGCTGCGGGAGGAACAAATTGAAGCCGTTGTCGGATGGATGGCAGCTAACGCATCAACTTCAATTACTTCCGCATCCTCTCAGGGTCAGAGCACCGAAGAGCAACCATCTGTCTCTTCACCACCTGCCAAAGTGCCCAGGCAGTCAGAGAGACATGGACAGGAGCCATCACAATCTCTACTTCTGTTCTCGGAATCTGTTGGCTTGGAAAGAGGGGGCCAGCCAAGCAGCATTCCTGAATGTGAAGAAGAGGGAGTATGCAGTGATGCGCAACTTCTTTGTCCCTCTGAATCTGAAGAGGCGAGTGGGCCAGTGCCTATGGTCAGCACACCTCAGTACGCATCAGATGATGACGAGACTCAGTTGCCACTTTCTGGTGCGTACGGTGCTGGCGAGACAACCCCGGAGAAGCAGCTGTTTGAAGAGGGGAGGGAAGATGATGAGGTCCTTGACCCATCATGGCGTGAGCAACAGGAAGGTGGTGGGAGCAGCTCGGAGGAAGAGATTCCCCTACCGGCCAAAACAGGAGGCAGAGGGAGGGGGAAGACTTGGTTGCCTGTACCCTCCACTTCGGCACCCGTTAGGAGCATTCCTCCTTCCAAAGGCAAACCGGGCGCTCACAAGAGTTGCAGTGCGTGGTCCTTTTTTGACACAGTTGCAGATGACATTTGCTTTGTCAAATGCAAGCTGTGTCATCAGAGAGTCAAAAGAGGGAGAAATGTCAGCAACCTCAATACCACAAATATGTGGAAACATGTGCGCACCAAGCACGAGTTGGAGTTGCAGAGACACCCTCAAGACGTAGGCCAACGTACAGCACCACCTACCACCTCTTCAGTTCGTGTTGGGCCCTCTTCCTCCAGCTCACACACTGCTGGTTCGGCTTCCTCACAGGATCGCCAAGGAAGAACCTCTGCCACTGTTGTCCGGAGACCCTGTCAGATTCCACCCATAACAGCACGTTCCCATCCATCACAGCCATCGGTAGCACAGGCATGGGATAAAAGGCGCCCTTACTCGGCAAACCATCCCAGAGCACAGTCTCTGAATGCTGGCATTGCCAAACTTCTGGCAGTTGAAATGCTGTCATTCAGGCTGGTGGACACTGACACCTTCCGGGACTTAATGGCATTGGCAGTCCCCCAATACAACGTGCCCAGCCGCTTTTATTTCAGCAGGCGAGCCGTCCCTGCCCTGCAGAAACATGTTGAGGGCAAAATAAAACATGCGCTACTAAACGCCGTTAGTAGCAAGGTCCACCTGACCACCGATGCGTGGACCAGTAACCATGGACAGGGACGATACCTTTCCCTCACTGCCCACTGGGTCAATGTTGTGGAGCCGGGTACGGATCTGGAGAGTGGCGCTGTACGTGTTCTTCCAACGCCACGGATTGCAGGACTCCAGTCTGTACACATAGACTCCTCCTCCTACTCAAGTTCCTCAGAAACAGCAGAGCAGGAGCCTGTTACGACCGATATGAGCACAGCCGTGGCCAAACGTCAACAGGCTGTACTCAAATTAATTTCTTTGGGGAATCGAAGCCACACAGCGCAGGAGCTCTGGAATGCTATCAAGCTGGAGAGCGATGTGTGGTTTGGGCCAGCGAATCTCCAGCCGGGCTTGGTAGTGTGTGACAATGGCCGAAATCTGGTGGCAGCTCTTGGCCTAGGCAACCTCACACACATCCCATGTCTGGCACATGTTCTTAACTTGGTCGTGCAGAGCTTTCTGAGGGACTATCCGGATCTTGATGCACTGTTGCACAAGGTCCGCATAGAGTGCGCTCACTTGCGACGTTCCAGCACGGCAAGATCGCGCCTCGCTGCTCTGCAGCGACGATTTGGCCTTCCAGAACATCGCATCATATGTGACCTACCCACCCGGTGGAATTCAACGTTACATATGTTGGAGCGGTTGTGTGAGCAGCAGGCAGCAGTCATGGAGTACCAGCTGCATCAGGCGCAAACAAGTCGCACTGTGCGCCGTTCACACTTCAGCACCATTGAGTGGGCCTCTATGAAGGACATCTGCCTCGTTTTGCGTGCCTTCGATGAATCCACGCGGATGGCGAGTGCAGATGATGCACTAGTCAGCATGACTGTCCCCCTTATCTGCCTGCTTCAACAAACACTGCAAGCACTAAGGGATGAGGTTTCAGAAGAGGTGGAGGATGAGGAGTCCCAAATGCCATCTGCTTCTGGACAGTCTGCGCTACGTGTTTCCTCACAAAGGCCTAGGCAGGGGACACTTTGTGAGGAGGATGAGGAGGAGTCGATGGAGGAGGAAGACATCTCTCCAGAGGAGGGAGGTACACAAACCTCTACTCAGTATGTACAGCGAGGGTGGGGTGATGCAGAGCAGGTCGAGGTCACGCCTCAAACAGGGGACAGCGGTTCTTTGGCAGTTGGGAGTCTGCAGCACATGGTTGATTTCATGCTGCAGTGCCTGAGAAACGACCGCCGCATCGCCCACATTCTCGTCTCGGCTGATTATTGGGTGTACACCCTCCTAGATCCTCGCTACCGGGACAGCGTACAAAGGCTCATACCAACGTTGAACCGGGAGCGTAAAATGCGGGAGTACGAAGAGTCACTGGTGCAGTCCATAATGTTTTCCATTCCACCCGACAGCATTGTTGCAAGTGCTTTACAAAGCAGCTCTGTGCGTCGAGGCAGTGGAGGAAACTCTGCACAAAGAGGGAGCAGAGGCAGTGCCGCAGCACAAGGCAAGACCACTATGGCCCAAATGTGGCAAAGTTTTGTGTGTCCACCACAATTGTCTACACCATCAGCGACGCCTCGAGTCAGCAGGAGGCAACGCTTCCGTCAGATGGTGTCAGACTACATGTCTTGCCCTGTCGCTGTACTCCCAGATGGCTCTTCCCCCTTCAAGTTTTGGGTCTCTAAGCTGGATACATGGCCAGAGCTTAGCCAGTATGCATTGGAGGTGCTGGCTTGCCCTGCTGCCAGTGTATTATCGGAACGTGTCTTTAGTGCCGCAGGTGGTGTACTAACAGACCGTCGCACGCGACTATCTTCCGATAATGTTGACCGGCTGACTTTTCTGAAAATGAACAAGGCCTGGATCTCCAAAGACTTTGCCATTCCTCTTACAGACTAAATTAGTGGTTGGCAACTGTATCCAGGTCTGCTGGTGTGTTCATTTTTCTACCACCTGAACTATAATCCCTGTGCTTCAACACAGCCAGTTGTCGCTCAGATGTGTCGTCTGCACAGAGAAACACACTAGCTCCTGTGTTACTGGGGTTCAGTAATGCCAGCTGATCCCCTGCTGTGTGGACGGCAGAGTCACCAGCTCCATCAACATTCAAACCACTACTGATTTTTAACCGTGCCCAACTTAGGTCTCTGGCTCCACTGTCTCTACTATTTCCCCTGACCTCCAACCCCGCCATCTACATCTCTGAAGTGGCGTCAGCACAATCTACACTTGTTCCTGTGTTCCTGTGGCTCAGTCCCATCAGTTTATCCCCTGATGTGTGTCCGGCAAGGTCTCCTGCTCTGTCCACATTCCCATAACCAGTAGTGGGAATGAGGACAGAGCTGGCGAACTTGCCGGACAAACATCAGGGGATCAACTGATGGGACTGAGCACCAGTAACACAGGAACAAGTGTAGATTGTGCTGACGCCACTTCAGAGATGTAGCTGGCGGGGTTGGAGGCCAGGGTAAATAGTAGAGACAGTGGAGCCAGAGGCCTAAGTGGAGCATGGTTAGAATCAGTAGTAGTCCACAACCTCCATAAAAACCGCTGCCCATTGGCCTCTGCATGCGGCATGCGTAATCCTGGGCACCAACAGCGTCAGTTGGTGTTCAGAAGTGTCGTCTCCACAGAGCCAAACACATTCGTTCAAGTGTTAGTGGGGTTCAGCACTGCCAGCTGTTCCCCTGCTGTGGAGATGGCAAGTCTCCTGCTGCATTCACCTGCCAAAATCCAGTAGGCCCCAGCCTGCTCCTCGCCTAATCCTGGGCTCCAACAGCGTCAGTTGGTGTTCAGAAGTGTCGTCTCCACAGAGCCAAACACATTCGTTCAAGTGTTAGTGGGGTTCAGCACTGCCAGCTGTTCCCCTGCTGTGGAGATGGCAAGTCTCCTGCTGCCTTCACCTGCCAAAATCCAGTAGGCCCCAGCCTGCTCCTCGCCTAATCCTGGGCTCCAACAGCGTCAGTTGGTGTTCAGAAGTGTCGTCTCCACAGAACCAAACACGTTCGTTCAAGTGTTAGTGGGGTTCAGCACTGCCAGCTGTTCCCCTGCTGTGGAGATGGCAAGTCTCCTGCTGCCTTCACCTGCCAAAATCCAGTAGGCCCCAGCCTGCTCCTCGCCTAATCCTGGGCTCCAACAGCGTCAGTTGGTGTTCAGAAGTGTCGTCTCCACAGAGCCAAACACGTTCGTTCAAGTGTTAGTGGGGTTCAGCACTGCCAGCTGTTCCCCTGCTGTGGAGATGGCAAGTCTCCTGCTGCATTCACCTGCCAAAATCCAGTAGGCCCCAGCCTGCTCCTCGCCTAATCCTGGGCTCCAACAGCGTCAGTTGGTGTTCAGAAGTGTCGTCTCCACAGAACCAAACACATTCGTTCAAGTGTTAGTGGGGTTCAGCACTGCCAGCTGTTCCCCTGCTGTGGAGATGGCAAGTCTCCTGCTGCCTTCACCTGCCAAAATCCAGTAGGCCCCAGCCTGCTCCTCGCCTAATCCTGGGCTCCAACAGCGTCAGTTGGTGTTCAGAAGTGTCGTCTCCACAGAACCAAACACATTCGTTCAAGTGTTAGTGGGGTTCAGCACTGCCAGCTGTTCCCCTGCTGTGGAGATGGCAAGTCTCCTGCTGCATTCACCTGCCAAAATCCAGTAGGCCCCAGCCTGCTCCTCGCCTAATCCTGGGCTCCAACAGCGTCAGTTGGTGTTCAGAAGTGTCGTCTCCACAGAACCAAACACGTTCGTTCAAGTGTTAGTGGGGTTCAGCACTGCCAGCTGTTCCCCTGCTGTGGAGATGGCAAGTCTCCTGCTGCCTTCACCTGCCAAAATCCAGTAGGCCCCAGCCTGCTCCTCGCCTAATCCTGGGCTCCAACAGCGTCAGTTGGTGTTCAGAAGTGTCGTCTCCACAGAACCAAACACATTCGTTCAAGTGTTAGTGGGGTTCAGCACTGCCAGCTGTTCCCCTGCTGTGGAGATGGCAAGTCTCCTGCTGCATTCACCTGCCAAAATCCAGTAGGCCCCAGCCTGCTCCTCGCCTAATCCTGGGCTCCAACAGCGTCAGTTGGTGTTCAGAAGTGTCGTCTCCACAGAACCAAACACATTCGTTCAAGTGTTAGTGGGGTTCAGCACTGCCAGCTGTTCCCCTGCTGTGGAGATGGCAAGTCTCCTGCTGCATTCACCTGCCAAAATCCAGTAGGCCCCAGCCTGCTCCTCGCCTAATCCTGGGCTCCAACAGCGTCAGTTGGTGTTCAGAAGTGTCGTCTCCACAGAACCAAACACGTTCGTTCAAGTGTTAGTGGGGTTCAGCACTGCCAGCTGTTCCCCTGCTGTGGAGATGGCAAGTCTCCTGCTGCCTTCACCTGCCAAAATCCAGTAGGCCCCAGCCTGCTCCTCGCCTAATCCTGGGCTCCAACAGCGTCAGTTGGTGTTCAGAAGTGTCGTCTCCACAGAACCAAACACGTTCGTTCAAGTGTTAGTGGGGTTCAGCACTGCCAGCTGTTCCCCTGCTGTGGAGATGGCAAGTCTCCTGCTGCCTTCACCTGCCAAAATCCAGTAGGCCCCAGCCTGCTCCTCGCCTAATCCTGGGCTCCAACAGCGTCAGTTGGTGTTCAGAAGTGTCGTCTCCACAGAACCAAACACGTTCGTTCAAGTGTTAGTGGGGTTCAGCACTGCCAGCTGTTCCCCTGCTGTGGAGATGGCAGTCTCTCCTGCTGTCTCCGCATTACAAAGACAGTAGGCCTCTGCCTACACCCTCCTATTTCCTGGGCTTCAACACAGCCAGTTGTAGTTCGGAAGTGCCGTCCACACGGAAAGAGACACTTGCTCCCGTGTCTCAGTGGGGTTCAGTAACGTCAGCTGATCCCCTGCTGTGTGGATGGCAGTCTCTCCTGCTGTAAACTCATTCAAAATACAGTAGGCCTCTGCCTACACCCTCCTATTTCCTGGGCTTCAACACAGCCAGTTGTAGTTCGGAAGTGCCGTCCACACGGAAAGAGATACTTGCTCCCGTGTCTCAGTGGGGTTCAGTAACGTCAGCTGATCCCCTGCTGTGTGGATGGCAGTCTCTCCTGCTGTAAACTCATTCAAAATACAGTAGGCCTCTGCCTACACCCTCCTATTTCCTGGGCTTCAACACAGCCAGTTGTAGTTCGGAAGTGCCGTCCACACGGAAAGAGACACTTGCTCCCGTGTCTCAGTGGGGTTCAGTAACGTCAGCTGATCCCCTGCTGTGTGGATGGCAGTCTCTCCTGCTGTCACCTCATTCAAAATTCAGTAGGCCTCTGCCTACACCCTCCTATTTCCTGGGCTTCAACACAGCCAGTTGTAGTTCGGAAGTGCCGTCCACACGGAAAGAGACACTTGCTCCCGTGTCTCAGTGGGGTTCAGTAACGTCAGCTGATCCCCTGCTGTGTGGATGGCAGTCTCTCCTGCTGTCACCTCATTCAAAATTCAGTAGGCCTCTGCCTACACCCTCCTATTTCCTGGGCTTCAACACAGCCAGTTGTAGTTCGGAAGTGCCGTCCACACGGAAAGAGATACTTGCTCCCGTGTCTCAGTGGGGTTCAGTAACGTCAGCTGATCCCCTGCTGTGTGGATGGCAGTCTCTCCTGCTGTAAACTCATTCAAAATACAGTAGGCCTCTGCCTACACCCTCCTATTTCCTGGGCTTCAACACAGCCAGTTGTAGTTCGGAAGTGCCGTCCACACGGAAAGAGACACTTGCTCCCGTGTCTCAGTGGGGTTCAGTAACGTCAGCTGATCCCCTGCTGTGTGGATGGCAGTCTCTCCTGCTGTCACCTCATTCAAAATTCAGTAGGCCTCTGCCTACACCCTCCTATTTCCTGGGCTTCAACACAGCCAGTTGTAGTTCGGAAGTGCCGTCCACACGGAAAGAGATACTTGCTCCCGTGTCTCAGTGGGGTTCAGTAACGTCAGCTGATCCCCTGCTGTGTGGATGGCAGTCTCTCCTGCTGTCACCTCATTCAAAATTCAGTAGGCCTCTGCCTACACCCTCCTATTTCCTGGGCTTCAACACAGCCAGTTGTAGTTCGGAAGTGCCGTCCACACGGAAAGAGATACTTGCTCCCGTGTCTCAGTGGGGTTCAGTAACGTCAGCTGATCCCCTGCTGTGTGGATGGCAGTCTCTCCTGCTGTAAACTCATTCAAAATACAGTAGGCCTCTGCCTACACCCTCCTATTTCCTGGGCTTCAACACAGCCAGTTGTAGTTCGGAAGTGCCGTCCACACGGAAAGAGATACTTGCTCCCGTGTCTCAGTGGGGTTCAGTAACGTCAGCTGATCCCCTGCTGTGTGGATGGCAGTCTCTCCTGCTGTAAACTCATTCAAAATACAGTAGGCCTCTGCCTACACCCTCCTATTTCCTGGGCTTCAACACAGCCAGTTGTAGTTCGGAAGTGCCGTCCACACGGAAAGAGACACTTGCTCCCGTGTCTCAGTGGGGTTCAGTAACGTCAGCTGATCCCCTGCTGTGTGGATGGCAGTCTCTCCTGCTGTCACCTCATTCAAAATTCAGTAGGCCTCTGCCTACACCCTCCTATTTCCTGGGCTTCAACACAGCCAGTTGTAGTTCGGAAGTGCCGTCCACACGGAAAGAGATACTTGCTCCCGTGTCTCAGTGGGGTTCAGTAACGTCAGCTGATCCCCTGCTGTGTGGATGGCAGTCTCTCCTGCTGTAAACTCATTCAAAATACAGTAGGCCTCTGCCTACACCCTCCTATTTCCTGGGCTTCAACACAGCCAGTTGTAGTTCGGAAGTGCCGTCCACACGGAAAGAGATACTTGCTCCCGTGTCTCAGTGGGGTTCAGTAATGTCAGCTGATCCCCTGCTGTGTGGATGGCAAAGTCTCCTGCTGCCTACACAGTCGTACCACTACTGATTTTTAACCGTGCTCCAATTAGGCCTGTGGCTCCACTGTCTCTCGTATTTCCCCTGTCCTCCAACCCTGCCAGTTACAGCTCCGAAGTGGCGTCTGCACAATCCACACTTGTTCCTGTGTTACAGGTGTTCAGTCCGATCAGTTAATCCCCTGATGTGTGTCCGGCAATGTCGCCTGCTCTGTCCACATTCCCATTATCGGAATGTGGACAGAGCAGGCGACATTGCCGGACACACATCAGGGGATTAACTGACCGGACTGAACACCTGTAACACAGGAACAAGTGTGGATTGTGCAGACGCCACTTCGGAGCTGTAACTGGCGGGGTTGGAGGACAGGGGAAATACGAAAATCAGTGAATCCACAGGCCTAAGTGGAGCTTGGTTCAAATTAGTAGTCTACAACCGATCTTAAAATTTCTTCAATGCAGCCTAAGCCTGCTCCGTGCTTGTCCCTGGGCTTCAACACAGCCAGTTGTTGCTCGGAAGTGCCGTCTTCACAGAGTAAAACACTAGCTCCTGTGTTTGTGGGGTTCAGTAACGTCAGCTGTTCCCCTGCTGTTTTGATGGCAATCTGTCCTGCTGCCTCCCAATTGACAGCACATCAGGCCTCAGCCTGCTAAGTGCTTGTCCTGGGCTCCAACATCGCCAGTTGCTGCTCATAACTGACTTTGGCACGGGTACTCCCTCCTGCCCAGCTTGGTTCCAGCCCTGCCTGCTGTTTCCGGGAAGTGTCAATGTCAGTTTGCCACCCCAAGTTGCCATGTCGTGTTGCGGTTGGGTTAGCCGAGGCTAGGGTGCCAGCAGTTTAGGTGCTTCCTATGTGGACTGCGGGTTCTGGTAAGAAAGGTTTGTTCCATAGTGCCAGTAGGACAAGCACCCCCTGTAGGACTGTGTGATTCGGTAACTGCGGCCAGCTTGCGGCATGCCAACTTTGCTTTTCAGGGGTAACTTCTGATACCCCTCCGGGTTCCAGCACCGTCAGCTGGTTCTCATCAGAGCCTTTGGCCTAGGTGCCTCCATCTCGGTATCCGAGTTCCAGCAACGTCTGCTGGTCCTTGGTAGTGCTTTGTAGCACAGGTACCTCCTGCTTAGTAACCGGGTTCCAGCACCGTCAGCTGGTCCTCGGTTGTGCCATTGGCTCTTATTCCTTCTGCTGCCCCTCCGGGTGCCAGCACTGTCAGCTGGTCCTCGCTATTTCCATTTGCTCTTGCAGCTTATGCTACCCCTCCGGGTTCCAGCACCGTCAGCTGGTTCTCGTCAGAGCCTTTGGCCTAGGTGCCTCCATCTCGGTATCCGAGTTCCGGCAACGTCAGCTGGTCCTTGGTAGTGCTTTGTAGCACAGGTACCTCCTGCTTAGTAACCGGGTTCCAGCACCGTCAGCTGGTCCTCGGTTGTGCCATTGGCTCTTATTCCTTCTGCTGCCCCTCCGGGTGCCAGCACTGTCAGCTGGTCCTCGCTATTTCCATTTGCTCTTGCAGCTTATGCTACCCCTCCGGGTTCCAGCACCGTCAGCTGGTTCTCGTCAGAGCGTTTGGCCTAGGTGCCTCCATCTCGGTATCCGAGTTCCGGCAACGTCTGCTGGTCCTTGGTAGTGCTTTGTAGCACAGGTACCTCCTGCTTAGTAACCGGGTTCCAGCACCGTCAGCTGGTCCTCGGTAGTGCCATTGGCTCTTGTTCCTTCTGCTGCCCCTCCGGGTGCCAGTACCGTCAGCTGGTTCAAGAGGACAAAGAACAGGAAGACAACCACCAAGATGCAGAACAACAAGAGAGAGAAGACAAAGAAGCATAAAAAAAACAAAGCAGAAGAACATTAAGCATAAGACTAATACTCTGAGCAAATGATATTATCTTATTTATAAGCAGAAGAAGACTAAGCAGTGTATGGGGGTGAGTCCGTTCCTCCTCGTGGTGCCCCTGGAAAAGGCCTGCTTCTGCAGGCCAAACTGAACGCGGACAAATCCTGTTGTAAATCTTTTGTGACAGGCAGAACGGAAGGTGTAAACTTCTAACTTTTCTAGATAACAACTACAGGAATGCCTGACACAAACAAGAATATGATGAAGAAGAATAGGAAGAAGATGAAGAAGCTGAATATGTAGAATAATAATTGTTGAATAAGAAGAATATGAAGAATGTAAGAAAAGGAAGAAGAAGAAGAAGAAGAAGAAGAAGAAGAAGAAGAAGAAGAAGAATGTAAAAAAAGGAAGTAGAAGAAGAAGAAGAAGAATGTAAAAAAAGGAATAAGAAGAAGAATGTAAAAAAAGGAAGTAGAAGAAGAAGAAGAAGAATGTAAAAAAAGGAAGTAGAAGAAGAAGAAGAAGAATGTAAAAAAAGGAAGTAGAAGAAGAAGACATACATGTCTGGCAAAATATAAATGAGGCTAACATAGTCAATATCTTTGTAACTCCTAACATCTTTAAAAAAAAAAGTTTAATTCCTGCTATTCCATTTGATTGGGCTAAACCTCTATGGCTTTAATGTCTCCTCCACCTCCCACAATACATTCTACATTATTCTTAGTTGTTTTTCTTCATGTAGAATTAACCTACAAGGAAAGAAAGGGTTTTTTTTAATTCCGATATTTTGGCCCCATTGACTTGCATTGGTTCCCGGTATCGGAATCGGCGATACCGATACTTTTTTTTAAGATCGGCCGATCCATTCCGATCCGATATTTTCAAGTATCGGCTGGTATCGCTCAACTCTACTGATGAGTGAACGTGCTTGCCACTACTTGGCACTCGCCCGAGTATCACTGTGCTTGGTGTACTCGGTGGGAACTCGGGTCTCCACCCAGCATTTTTGGGGGACTTTAGAGACCCAATCATGCTGCAGGGATTGTCTGCCAGGCCATGAAACGCCGCAGCCATCTTTGTTGTGGTCGTGTAGTGATTGGCTGAACGCACAGCATCATCAGGGGTATAAGTGACCATACGCCGCCCTACTCGGCGCATTCATCTCCGGATTGAGAGAGTGTAGAGAGAGTGGCTGCCGAGATAGGGTCATAATTGGGCATTTCTTAGTTAGTGTGGGGTCTACCATTCTAAATACTCACATCCAGCTAGACTGCCCATACCTTATAAACTTAACCCTTCCCAATTTCCCTTTGCAACGAAAACAGCAACAAAACAATTCAGAAAACAATTTTATTGGAGAGTAACCTTTTAACAACAACTCTCTTCTTTTATATATAACACCCATTGTTGGAGGGGTAAGGTTGCAGCTCTCGTATTAACCATTGAAATATTGTGGGGTTATGTCACCGGACTCCCGGCACATGTTACCCAGCCTTGTACTTCCGCCATCACTGCGACTTCAACGTAAATTATACAGAATGAACATTAATAGCAAATCATCAAAACATGGGAGGGAGGGTGGGCCGCTCTCGATCCTGAGGACAAAGAGGCCGAGCGACATCCGGCCCTCCCCTTTATACCCCTTCCAGGATGAACCAGCCCCGGAAGCAGTAATTCTCCACCAACCACGCACATATTCAGGTAAGCCCAGCAAACAGATTCTTTAACCCTTAACTGCGCTCCCAGGGAAATTATTATAAACTCACTCCTTTGCTCGTTATGTCCAGTCATTGGCCCCCCGCATATCCCGGCCGGGTTCCCTCAGACTGCCCATACCTTATAAACTTAACCCTTCCCAATTTCCCTTTGCAACGAAAACAGCAACAAAACAATTCAGAAAACAATTTTATTGGAGAGTAACCTTTTAACAACAACTCTCTTCTTTTATATATAACACCCATTGTTGGAGGGGTAAGGTCGCAGCTCTCGTATTAACCATTGAAATATTGTGGGGTTATGTCACCGGACTCCCGGCACATGTTACCCAGCCTTGTACTTCCGCCACGGAGTAGCTACGCCTCAACGGAGCTACGACCCCCCCCAAGTGTAAACAACGCCTCCTCAATACCTTCACGCAAACCCGCCAAAAAAATATCCAACCCTATTTCAGTTAAATGAACCCCGTCCGCCCGCATAAACCTGGCATTATTACCCTCAAGCTGCCTGTGCCTAACAACGACGCCTCGCTTAAATTGCACAAAACGAGCTATGCGTTGATTCACGACTCTTCTCGCCCTCTCAATCCCAGCCCAATCTCTAGCTCCACTCCATACGAGCCTCGGAATAATCTCTGACCAAACCATAACCAACTGATTAAAAAACCGCGAAAACTTGTCTATGTCCGCTTGCATTAATGTTAACAGCTCTGTCAACTGTATAGACTCCAAATCGTTTCCTCCTGCATGGACTACCAGGATGACAGGGGTGTTTACCATTCTTGAAATTTGCACCACTTCACAGAGCACTTGAGACCACAACAAACCCCGTATACCTCTCCAATTCACTTCAATATTGTAAAACCCCAGAACCTTCCCGCCAGGACACAACTCTGCCCTCCGCTCAGCCCAAAAGACATATGAATGTCCCAAGATCCACACACTTGGCCTGGCTTGACCTGAAATGAAAAGAAACTTAAAATTACATCACACTTCACTTCTTATGCAATTAACAGCTCCGGTCTGATATACCTGAAAAAACACGACGACCGCCATCTGCCTACTCTCATTATTTCCTCTTCTCTAAAGCCTGCGCGAGCTGCCTCTGTCGCTGCGCCAATTCTGAATGAATGCGTTCCGAATTCACCAGCGGGAAGACCCAGAACTACTAAAATACGACGCATCAACGTCGAGAACTGGAATCTAGTTAACGGGGCCCCGTTTGCATGTGCAAAAAAACGTTATACTCTCGTTAGACCTGACCTCCAAATACCTGTTCACCAGGATAATTGGGCATACTGGGCCCGGAATGGAAAAAAGTGAAAACCATAGACCGCAACCCATGGTATCCGTTTTTGATCGCCGAATCCGAATACGAACCCCGCCATTACACAAAATCACGTCATTGCGCTGCAAGCCCCCAATAACCCTAGATGACGGGGCAACTAACTCACTCACCCGCAATGCCCCAAAAAACGCCACCGCAAACGCTGCGGAAAACATTATCGCTTCAAAAGAAGAGCTGCAAACCGCATTTGTACCTTCTATGATCCTGGCTAACAAGGAAAAGGAAATAGGTCGCTTTGAATTTTTTGGTATACTAATTTTTTTCCAACCTTTTAGCGCTTGCTGCAGAACAAAAGATTTTGTTACATCCTCCCAACCACGAAGCTTAAAATGGAATGCTAATCCCGTTAATCTATTTCTTGCCAGAGTAGCCGCCGCCCCAATGGAATGCAAATGTTGAATATATCCCAAAGTCACTTCCAACCTTGCCTCCTTCGACGAGCCCACTGGACGACCTCCTACAAACTTTAACCAATCCTGCCAGGCCTTACCAAATGCGTTCCATGTCGATGGTGCTAATGATGCCCTAATTAACGGCATTAAGAGGTCTCTGGTATTGTCCACAGGTATCCTGGGCATTGCGCTCCTATCCGATTGGCCTCTGGGGCAAGCTCCCGAAACTTCTGAAAATTAAAACGTGATAATGAGTCAGCCATGGCATTTTCCTTGCCCGGCACGTGCCGAGAACGTACACAAATATTAAGCTGCAAGCACTTCAAAACCAGAAAGCGAATAAGCTTTATCACTGGAATGGAAGAAGACGACAAATGATTAATCGCGTGAACCACACTTTCATTGTCGCTCCAAAAACAAATCCGAGAGTTCCGATGCTGCATTCCCCATAACTCAACAGCCACAACCAATGGAAAAAGCTCCAGAAGGGTAAGATTCTTTGTCCACTCATTCCTAACCCATATTTCTGGCCATTTTTCCGCACACCACTGGCTATGAAAAATCACACCAAAACCTACCGAACCAGCCGCGTCCGCAAACAATGATATCTCCTGACATGACTTTTCTTCATCCTGAAAACAAGTACGACCGTTGTATTCCTGCAAAAATGTTTTCCAAATCCTCAAATCTTCTAACAACGGAAGACCTAAACGAACCCTGTGATGAGGTAGTTTAACACCCCGTGTAGCCATAGACAATCGACGGGAAAAAATTCTACCCATAGGCATAACCCTACATGCGAAAGACAGCAACCCCAACAACGATTGCATTTGCACTAACGTCACTTTCTTTCGTGCCAAAAAACCATCTATCAAATCCAATATCTTAGAAATTTTTTCCCCCAGTAAACGAAAGACCATTTCCACCGTATCAATCTCTATCCCTAAAAATTACAAACAAGATACTGGGCCAACCGTTTTTTCTTCGTTTAATGGAACTCCAAAAGCACCCATGATCTCCCTAAATTTTTTCAAAACTTTCCCACAAACATCAGATTCAGCTGGTCCTAAAAACAAAAAATCATCCAAATAATGGGTAATCCAATGTGATCCAGTTTCCAATTTTGTCACCCATTCTAAAAAACTACTGAATAGTTCAAAATATCTGCAAGAAATAGCGCAGCCCATAGGAAGACAGGTGTCATAATAATAGGCCCCATCAACAAAACAACCCAATAAATGATGGCAATCAGGATGAACAGGCAACAATCGGAAAGCCGAAGAAATATCCGACTTAGCCAATAGCGCCCCTGGCCCTGCTTGTCGAACCAATTTTACGGCCTTGTCAAAAGACACATATACCACTGAAGACTCTTCAGCGCTGATTCCATCATTCACCGATGAACCCTTTGGGTGTGATAGGTGCTGAATTAATCTGAACTCACCAGGCTCTTTTTTCGGAACAATTCCTAAAGGCGAAACCCTCATATTCGTGAATGGTGGCGAAACAAAAGGCCCCCTCATCCTTCCCAATACCACTTCCTTCTTGATTTTTTGGGACAAAACTAACGGAAGCTCCCTAGCAGACTTTAAATTTAACGAGAACGATGGGCATTCTGAAAACTTGAAAGGTATGAAAAAACCATATTTGAAACCCACTCTCAACTGTGCTGCTGCTGCCTTATTGGGATACCTGCTTAACCAAGGCTCCATCTCGGTTATTTTCACCGGAGTCCTTGCTATCTTGTTGGACAAATGCCCTGGGAACTGGGACTTTTAAGAATCCTCGTGTACATTTTGTGACAGCATGTGGTCCGCCACATGATGCACATTCATGCTTATATTTGCATAGCCCAAAGAACCTGCAGTGACCATCGTTAAACAACCAACACGTTCCCGGTCTCTGGTTGGCTGCTGGCCCCGAGCCGGATTGCTGGCTAGGGGCCCCCGAATGAAAGGGATGACTTCCTTTTTGCGACATCATTAGCCTCAGCCAAGAATCCGTAGCCTTAACCCCCCAACCCAATTGTGGGTTAATGGCCAACCTCCTCCTAAAATCCTCGTCATATCTCCACCACGCTGAACCCCCATGTGTCTTATACGAATTATATATGCTATCCATATATAAAAACAACTCTGAGCAACGCTCCGGATGCTTCTTACCCATCACACATCCTAACACGAAAAAGGCTTGCAGCCAGTTATTAATTGTCTTTGCAACTTTTGGCCTTCGTTCATAAGGCCTGTCCAGGTGCCGCCTCTCTCGGTCCACCGTATTTTGATCCGGCGTCACCAGCGACCAAATATCCACATAATCATTCGACCAAATTTTCTCTATTGTCTCCTGCTCCAAATGGGAACCTAGTGGGGCTATACCACAATAAAATACATCCTTATGTATATCTGCTCTTGGCGCCGGCTCAGATTGCTTGGAAACCTTCTCTCCTAGCACCACTTTTGGGTTCAATACCAATTTTCTTCCTTCCAAAATACTCCTTAAATTTTCCATGGTCACAAATCTCTCACCCACACCCCCCCAGGCTCCCGCGTAATTAAACTCACCACTCGACTCCTCCCGACCGACAATTGCGGACTGACTTGACACCTCTTCTACTGCATGTCCTCCTTTGCTCTCCTGCCGGGTCTGCTCCGCCTGTCGAGCCGAAACCCGACTCCTGCCCCGTGACCCAGATGAGGATGATGAGTGATGTCGTAACGATCTTGAATAGCGACTGCACCTGGACCCAGACCTCCTCCTCCTGCGACGACTGTGTCGGCTATGACAGCTAGCCGACCCTTTACGTGAGTCAGAAGAAGAGGACGAAGACCTTCTGCGTCTCCTTTTTTCCAAGCTCCTACGCCTCGTTGTTTCTACAGAAATATCCCCGCTAGCTACGCCTGCAGGAGCAATACCCCCAAAGGATGAAGCCAACGGAACCTGCTGTTGAGGTATATTCCAGGCTCCCAAATAGCTAGTCATGGCTGGGTTAACTGTAACATCCGTCAATGACAGACCTAACTGGGACTGACTCTGTGACGGGTTCAAAATCACCCCACCTGTTTGTGAGGTAACCACCGAACCCGCCACTATTGGAGGTGCCACCATTTCCTGAGGGAGGGTAACAGCCTGCGATGTAACGGCCATAGGGAGAAAAAACTGCGGCTGCAAGTTCTGCCTCCCTTGTGGCTGGGTTGACTGACTAGCTAATGTGTCCATCACTGTCATACTCAAAGTCTCCTGCTGACTACCTATTCCTTGTGTCATTTTACTTGCACTATTCTCTGCTGCCCGTTTCTCACTTTGTTCCTGCGTAGCAGTGCCTTGCCGGTCCTCAGACCTCACATCTCTCACCTCCTCACTAGCTGAGGAATTATTGCTCTGACCACCCCCCATTTCTGTAACTGTCTTATGTCCTACTGACAGTTCATTAATCCCTGCCCTCCCTTTATTCCCTCCACAGAGCCCGCTATCAGTTGTCATCTGCTGAGGTGACAGAACACCTTTCCTCACAGAGCGCTGCAGCACTGGGCGGCCGTGCTCCTTAATTTTCCCGCCCCTCTTTTTCCTCTCCTTCACAGGGGGCGGGGCTACAGACTCGCTTCCTTCTTGTGAAGCTGCCTGTGTCTCCCTCACAGGCACATCTGTGCCGCGCGCATGGCCACTCTTACCAGTCCCAGGGCTCCAACGGCTCCTGGCTTTAACCCCCCGCACTGAACGCCGACCTGCTGCCGCGTTCTGCTGCGGTACCCCCGGCGCCTGCATTAGCGCTGCTATCCAGCCCAGTCCTTCCTTGCCTATTCTTTCTGTAATCTCAGCCTCCCACGCTGCCATTACTGCACCCACCTCACAGTGGCACCTCCGCTCTCGATCCTGAGGACAAAGAGGCCGAGCGACATCCGGCCCTCCCCTTTATACCCCTTCCAGGAGGAACCAGCCCCGGAAGCAGTAATTCTCCACCAACCACGCACATATTCAGGTAAGCCCAGCAAACAGATTCTTTAACCCTTAACTGCGCTCCCAGGGAAATTATTATAAACTCACTCCTTTGCTCGTTATGTCCAGTCATTGGCCCCCCGCATATCCCGGCCGGGTTCCCTCAAACCAACAGTCCTTCTAAGGACTAATTCCGAAGTATATAGGTTCCAGTGTTAGGCAGGAAGGGGATTGTATGCCGCTGTATACACATCAGTGCAAGGCCTGTAGGCATTGTATGTGTGTATATAGAGCAATGCATATATCAGGGGGGTCCATTCCCTTGCTGTCTTCTGGTGCTGCTGCTACCTGTGGGATATATTAGCTGTATATAGCTAGCCCCAGGCGTAATTGGAATACACATTTTTTGGTGTGGTATCTCCGTGCCAGCTCATATATGTGTGTGCTGAAATTTTGGCCAGTTTACAGCTTTTTTCTCTTTTTTGCCTGGCTGTCATTTTTGGTTAAATAAAGCAGTATTTAGGCCAAAAAAACATACAGGCCTCACATTTTTTGGTGTGGTTTCTCTGTGCAAGCTGATATCTGTGCGTGCTGAAATTTTGGGCAGTTTACTGCTTTTTTCTCTTTTTTGCCTGTCAGTTTTGGTTAAATAAAGCCGTATTTAGGCCAAAAAAAAGCATACAGGTGACACATTTTTGGGGGTGGTTTCTCCATGTCAGCTCATATCTGTGCATGCTGAAATTTTGGCCAGTTTACAGCTTTTTTTCTCTTTTTTGCCTGGCTGTCATTTTTTGTTAAATAAAGCAGTATTTAGGCCAAAAAAAACCTTACAGGCCACACATTTTTTGGTGTGGTATCTCTGTGCCAGCTCATACCTGTGCATGCTCAAAGTTTGGCCAGTTTATGGCTGTTTTATTTTTTTGGGCTAGCTGTCACTTTTGGTTAAATACAGCAGTATTTAGGCAAAAAAAAGTCCACACATTTATTGTAGTGGTATCTCCGTGTTAGCTCATATCTGTGTGTGCTCAAAGTTTTGCCAGTTTACGGTGCTTTTCTTTATTTTTCCTTGGTGAAACTGTACTTATATACAGCACTAGCTAGGCCAAAAATAAAAAAACAGGGCACACATTTATAGTAGTGGTATCTCCATGGCCAGTTTACGGCGCTTTTCTTTATTTTTCCTAGGTGAAACTACTTATATACAGCACTAGGTTGCATTCTTTTAAAAATCAGGCCATATTTTAGGCTATGGGCCCACGTAGCGTTTTAATCCGGACACTAAAAACCGGACTCCTTCCCAGAAATCGCGCGTTTTTTTCCGCGCGATTTCACCGCAATTTTACCGCGATTATGTTCTCGATTTTGCCGCGATTTTCGCATGCGATATTCAAGCACTTTCCAAGGGATTTGAAGCATCGCTTGGAAAGTGATTGACAGGTTGGTCACACTCGTCAAACATAGTGTTTGACAAGTGTGAGCAGCTTTTTACTATTGAGGCCGCCTATGCGGCATTAATAGTAAAAGATAGAATGTTAAAATGCTAAAAAAAATAAAAAAATCGGGGTACATTTACCTTCCGACGTCCCGCGCTGCCATCCCGGGCCTCAGTGTTCCCAGTAATGCCTTGCGAGACCTGTGATAACGTTGGTCTCGCGTTGCTATAGCGATCTCGCGAGAATGCTAGAGTCACGCGAGACTACGTCATCACAGGACCTTGTCGCAAGGCATTACTGGGAACGCTGAAGCCAGGAATGCAGCGCGTGACGCCAGAAGGTAAATATACCCCGATTTTTTATTTTTTATTCTTTTTTTTTACAGGGGTATGGTACCCAGGGCCTGGAGGACAGTCTCCTCTCCTCCACACCGTGGGTACCAACTGCACATGAGACGCTTAACTTCGCGCATGGTGGGCATAGCCACATGCAGGAAGTAAGCGATTCTCATGCATTCCTATGGGTGCGGAATCGCGGCAGTTCTTTGCGATTCCGCACAAAAGAATGAGCATGCTGCAATTTTTTCCGCGATGCGATTCCGCCGCGGAAAAAAGCGCAGCATTAGCACAGCATGTGCGGAATGCCATAGGAATGCATGGGGGGCGTTCTGTACACGATTTTTAAATGTTTTTGCGCCGAAAATTGTGGCAAAAACGTTTAAAAATCGCTACATGGGCACACAGATTTATAGTGGGGTCTATCTCTGACACGCCTCATACATCTGTGTGCCAAAAATTGAGGCATTTTAGGCCTAACTTCCCTTTTTTGGCCAGTCTGTCACTCTCGTTATATCCAACAGTCTTTTGCATCCACCAAAAAACAAAGAAACATATTTGACAGTGTGGTATATCTGTGACGCACATCATACATCCGTGTGATAAAAATTTGCGGATTTTAGGATGGTACTCCAGTGATTTCCTGTCTGGTACTCAAGTTACAATATATACAGCAGTATGTTGCATTCTTTTAAAAAACAGGACACATTATAAAGTGGGGTCTATCTCTGACACGCCTCATACATCCGTGTGCAAAAATTGAGCCATTTTAGGCCAAATTCCCTTTTTGAGCCAGTTTGTCACTCGTTATATACACGCAGTGCCTGGGTGGACAAGCATTACCCCATGGGGGGCACATTTTTTAAAAATATAATAGGGGCATCATAGACATCCTTGCCAAAAATTGGACTGCCTGTAGCAGCACAGAACACGTTAAGCCTGGTGATTTAGTGGGGGAGAATGAGGAGACATAATGATAAAGCATACTGAAATCAACCAAATAAATAAAAAATGTGAATCAACCTATGAATAGAAAAAAACAAAAGGGAGGGGCAAACACAGATTCATAGATATGAAGCCATAATGTGCCAACGAGATATGTTTGTCCCTAGCAACAGCTCAAGAGACTTGGCTGTAAATAAAAATATAATATAATAGTATTTCCATCTTTTTCTATTGGAGAGTAGTGTTGAGCATACCGATACTGCAAATATCCGGTATGTGCCGATATTTGCTGTATCGGAATAACGATACCGAGTACCGATATTTTTACAATATCGGATATCGGAATCAGAAGTCCCCATAATGCAATGAGCCACTGTTGTGGCTCTGATTGGCTGCCGAAATGACGTCATCATGATGCGTGGTCTGTGCGCATCATGATGTGCCGTCAGTCATCAGTTCGGGCCTTCCGGGGGGTTTGTACCGGCCTGCCGGGGGTCTGTGCCGACTGCCCGGGGTCTGTACCGGCCTGCCGGTGGTCTGTGCTGACTGTCCGTTGGTCTGTACCGGCCTGCTGGGGGGCTGTGCCGCCCTGCCGGTGGTCTGTGCCGACTGTCCGGGGGTCTGTACCGGCCTGCCGGTGGTCTGTGCCGGCCTGCCGGTGGTCTGTGCCGACTGTCCGGGGGTCTGTGCAGACTGCGGGGGTCTGTGCAGCCTGCGGGGGTCTGTGCAGGCATCGTCCAATGGGACTACAAGTCCCATCGGGCGATGCCTGCTACCTTGACGGTGATTGACACATTAGCCAATGATGGGACAGTAGTAGTCCCATCATCCGGCTAATGTGTTGAATGTAAAAAAAAAAAAATACATACTACATACATACTACATACATGCTACATACATGCAACATACATACTACATACATACTACATGCATGCAACATACATACTACATATATACCACATGCATGCAACATACATACTACATATATACCACATGCATGCAACATACATACTACATATATACCACATATATACTACATGCATGCAACATACATATATACTACATATATACTACATGCATGCAACATACATACATACTACATATATACCACATGCAAGCAACATGCATACTACATATATACCACATATATGCTACATGCATGCAACATACATATATACTACATGCATACTACATGCATGCAACAAACATATATACTACATGCATGCAACATACATATATACTACATATATACTACATGCATGCAACATACATATATACTACATATATACTACATGCAACATGCATACTACATATATACTACATGCATGCAACAAACTACATATATGCCACATACATGCATACTACATATATACCACATATATACTACATGCATACTACATGTATACCACATGCATGCAACATACATATATACAACATATATAATACATGCATGCAACATACATATATACTACATATATACTACATGCATGCAACATGCATACTACATATACACACATATACTACATGCATGCAACATACATATATACTACATACATACTACATGCAACATACATACTACATACATACTACATATATACTACATGCATGCAACATACATACTACATATATACCACATGCATGCAACATACATATATACAACATATATATTACATGCATGCAACATACATATATACTACATATATACTACATGCATGCAACATGCATACTACATATATACCACGCATATACTACATGCATGCAACATACATATATACTACATACATACTACATGCAACATACATGCTACATACATACTACATATATACTACATGCATGCAACATGCATACTACATATATACCACATATATACTACATGCATGCAACATACATACATACAACATGTATACTACATGTATGCAACATGCATACTACATATATACTACATGCATGCAACATACATATATACTACATGCAAAATGCATACCACATACAGTGGGGCAAAAAAGTATTTAGTCAGTCAGCAATAGTGCAAGTTCCACCACTTAAAAAGATGAGAGGCGTCTGTAATTTACATCATAGGTAGACCTCAACTATGGGAGACAAACTGAGAAAAAAAAATCCAGAAAATCACATTGTCTGTTTTTTTTTCATTTTATTTGCATATTATGGTGGAAAATAAGTATTTGGTTAGAAACAAAATTTCATCTCAATACTTTGTGATATATCCTTTGTTGGCAATGACAGAGGTCAAACGTTTTCTGTAAGTCTTCACAAGGTTGCCACACACTGTTGTTGGTATGTTGGCCCATTCCTCCATGCAGATCTCCTCTAGAGCAGTGATGTTTTTGGCTTTTCGCTTGGCAACACGGACTTTCAACTCCCTCCAAAGGTTTTCTATAGGGTTGAGATCTGGAGACTGGCTAGGCCACTCCAGGACCTTGAAATGCTTCTTACGAAGCCACTCCTTCATTGCTCTGGCGGTGTGCTTTGGATCATTGTCATGTTGAAAGACCCAGCCACGTTTCATCTTCAATGCCCTTGCTGATGGAAGGAGGTTTGCACTCAAAATCTCATGATACATGGCCCCATTCATTCTTTCATGTACCCGGATCAGTCGTCCTGGCCCCTTTGCAGAGAAACAGCCCCAAAGCATGATGTTTCCACCACCATGCTTTACAGTAGGTATGGTGTTTGATGGATGCAACTCAGTATTCTTTTTCCTCCAAACACGACAAGTTGTGTTTCTACCAAACAGTTCCAGTTTGGTTTCATCAGACCATAGGACATTCTCCCAAAACTCCTCTGGATCATCCAAATGCTCTCTAGCAAACTTCAGACGGGCCCGGACATGTACAGGCTTAAGCAGTGGGATACGTCTGGCACTGCAGGATCTGAGTCCATGGTGGCGTAGTGTGTTACTTATGGTAGGCCTTGTTACATTGGTTCCAGCTCTCTGCAGTTCATTCACTAGGTCCCCCCGTGTGGTTCTGGGATTTTTGCTCACCGTTCTTGTGATCATTCTGACCCCACGGGGTGGGATTTTGCGTGGAGCACCAGATCGAGGGAGATTATCAGTGGTCTTGTATGTCTTCCATTTTCTAATTATTGCTCCCAAGCTGGTTGGCTATTGCAGATTCAGTCTTCCCAGCCTGGTGCAGGGCTACAATTTTGTTTCTGGTGTCCTTTGACAGCTCTTTGGTCTTCACCATAGTGGAGTTTGGAGTCAGACTGTTTGAGGGTGTGCACAGGTGTCTTTTTATACTGATAACAAGTTTAAACAGGTGCCATTACTACAGGTAATGAGTGGAGGAAAGAGGAGACTCTTAAAGAAGAAGTTACAGGTCTGTGAGAGCCAGAAATCTTGATTGCTTGTTTCTGACCAAATACTTATTTTCCACCATAATATGCAAATAAAATGAAAAAAAAACAGACAATGTGATTTTCTGGATTTATTTTTCTCAGTTTGTCTCCCATAGTTGAGGTCTACTTATGATGTAAATTACAGACGCCTCTCATCTTTTTAAGTGGTGGAACTTGCACTATTGCTGACTGACTAAATACTTTTTTGCCCAACTGTATATACTACATGCATGCAACATACATACTACATATATACCACATGCATGCAACATGCATGCCACATACTGTATATACTACATGCATGCTACATATATACCACATGCATGCAACATACATATATATAACATATATACTACATGCATGCAACATACATATATACTACATATATACTACATGCAACATACATACTACATACATACTACACATATACCACATGCTTATAACATGCATACTACATATATACTACATATATACTACATGAATGCAACATACATACATGCTACATATATACTACATGCATACTACATATATACTACATACATGCTACATATATACTACATGCATGCAACATGCATACTACATGCATGCAACATACATACTACATATATACTACATGCATGCAACATATATACTACATGCATGCAACATGCATACAACATATATACTACATGCATGCAACATACATACTACATTTATACCACATGCATGCAAAATGCATACTACATATATGCGACATATATACTACATGCATGCAACATACATAGAACTTATATACTACATGCATGCAACATGCATACTACATATATACCACATATATACTACATGCATGCAACATACATATATACTACATGCAACATGCATACTAGATATATACCACATGCATGCAACATGCATAATACATATATACCACATATATACTACATGCATACTACATATATACCACATGCATGCAACATACATATATACAACATATATACTACATGCAACATACATAATACATATATACTGCATGCACGCAACATACATATATACAACATATATACTACATGCAACATACATACTACATATATACTGCATGCAACATACATATATACTACATGCAACATACATACTACATATATACTACATACAACATACATATATACCACATGCATGCAACATACATATATACTACATGCATGCAACATGCATACTACATATATACCACATATATACTACATGCATGCAACATACATACAATATATATACTACATGCATGCAACATGCATACTACATATATACCACATGCATGCAACATGCATACTACATATATACAACATATATAATACATGCATGTAACATACATATATACTACATATATACTACATGCATGCAACATACATACTACATACATACCACATGCATACTACATATATACTACATGCATGCAACATACACATATACTAAATGCATGCAACATACATACTACATATATACCACATGCATGCAACATGCATACTACATGCATGCAACATACATACCACATGCATGCAACATGCATACTACATATATACCACATATATACTACATGCATGCAACATACATACATGCAACATATATACTACATGCATGCAACATGCATACTACATATATACTACATGCAACATACATACTACATACATACCACATATATACTACATGCATGCAACATACATACATACTACATATATACCACATGCAAGCAACATGCATACTACATATATACCACATATATGCTACAGGCATGCAACATACATATATACTACATGCATGCAACATGCATACTACATGCATGCAACATGCATACTACATGCATGCAACATACATATATACTACATATATACTACATGCAACATGCATACTACATATATACTGCATGCATCCAACATACATACTACATATATGCCACATGCATGCAACATGCATACTACATATATACCACATATATACTACATGCATACTACATGTATACCACATGCATGCAACATACATATATACAACATGCATGCAACATACATATATACTACATATATACTACATGCATGCAACATGCATACTGCATATATACCACACATATACTACATGCATGCAACATACATATATACTACATACATACTACATGCAACATACCTACTACATACATACTACATATATACTACATGCATGCAACATACATACTACATATATACCACATGCATGCAACATACATATATAACATATATACTACATGCATGCAACATGCATACTACATATATACTACATGCATGCAACATACATATATTCTACATGCAAAATGCATACCACATATATACTACATGCATGCAACATACATACTACATATATACCACATGCATGCAACATGCATACTACATATATACCACATATATACTACATGCATATTACATATATACCACATGCATGCAACATACATATATACAACATATATACTACATGCATGCAACATACATATATACTACATATATACTACATGCAACATACATACTACATACATACTACATATATACCACATGCTTGTAACATGCATACTACATATATACTACATATATACTACATGAATGCAACATGCTACATATATACTACATGCATGCAACATGCATACTACATATATACTACATACATGCTACATATATACTACATGCATGCAACATGCATACTACATATATACTACATGCATGCAACATACATACTACATATATACCATATGCATGCAACATGCATACTACATATATACTACATGCATGCAACATACATACTACATATATACTACATGCATGCAACATGCATACAACATATATACTACATGCATGCAACATACATACTACATATATACCACATGCATGCAACATGCATACTACATATATGCTACATATATACTACATGCATGCAACATACATACATAGAACTTATATACTACATGCATGCAACATGCATACTACATATATACCCAATTACATGCATGCAACATATATACAACATATATACTACATGCATGCAACATGCATACTACATATATACCACATATATACTACATGCATGCAACATACATATATACTACATGCAACATGCATACTAGATATATACCACATGCATGCAACATGCATACTACATATATACCACATATATACTACATTCATACTACATAAATACCACATGCATGCAACATACAGTACATATATACAACATATATACTACATGCAACATACATACTACATATATACTGCATGCATGCAACATACATATATACAACATATATACTACATGCAACATACATACTACATATATACTGCATGCATGCAACATACATATATACTACATATATACTACATGCATGCAACATACATACTACATATATACTACATGCATACTACATATATACCACATGCATGCAACATACATATATACTACATGCATGCAACATGTATACTACATACTGTATATACCACATATATACTACATGCATGCAACATACATACAATATATATTCTACATGCATGCAACATGCATACTACATATATACAACATATATAATACATGCATGCAACATACATATATACTACATATATACTACATGCATGCAACAGACATACAACATATATACTACATGCATGCAACATGCATACTACATATATACAACATATAAACTACATGCAACATACATACTACATACATACCACATGCATACTACATATATACTACATGCATGCAACATACATATACACTACATGCATGCAACATACATACTACATACAGTATATACCACATGCATGCAACATGCATACTACATATATACAACATGCATACTACATGCATGCAACATACATACCACATGCATGCAACATACATACTACATATATACCACATATATACTACATGCATGCAACATACATACATGCAACATATATACTACATGCATGCAACATGCATACTACTTATATACTACATGCAACATACATACTACATACATACCACATGCATGCAACATGCATATTACATATATACTACATATATACTACATGCATGCAACATACATACATACTACATATATACCACATTCATGCAACATGCATACTACATATATACTCCATATATACTACATGCATGCAACATACATATATACTACATACAATACATTCATACAATACATATAGACATACAGTACATATTTGACATAGAGTACATACTCACCATCACTTGTCACTTTGATCCCCGAAGCCATTGTCATCTGTGGAATAAATATTAAAATAACAAACCACCAATATACTTACCCCTGATCCGTAGAAGTCCACAAGTGTCCCACGATGATCTTGTGTGGAGAACAGCAGCATCAGCTGATGCTACCATTCTCTACGGGCTCCAGGAAACCAATGACAGGAGGTAGATATCCTTCCGCACTATATTCCTCCGCCACTGCAAAAAAAAAAAGTCCCTAGTCTCACTTTGTGGCAAAAGCTGCGTGGGAAATTTCTCACACAGCAATCCCATAAAGTGAGACTAGGGGCTTTTTTTTTACAGTGGTGGAGGAATACAGTGCGGAAGGATATCTACCTCCAGTCATTGGTTTCCTGGAGCCAGTAGAGAACGGTAGCATCAGCTGATGCTGCTGTTCTCCACACAAGATCGTCATGGGACACTCGTGGACTTCTGCAGATCAGGGGTAAGTATATTGGTGGTTTGTTATTTTAATATTTATTCCACAGATGACAATGGCTTCGGGGATCAAAGTGACAAGTGATGGTGAGTATGTACTCTATGTTATATGTACTGTATGTCTATATGTATTGTATGAATGTATTGTATGTAGTATATATGTATGTTGCATGCATTTAGTATATATGGAGTATATATGTAGCATGCATGTTGTTGTATGTAGTATATATGTAGTATGTATGTATGTTGTATGAATGTAGAATGTATGTAGTATGTATTTTTTTTGTACATTCAACACATTAGCCGGGTGATGGGACTACTACCGTCCCATCATGGGCTAATGTGTCAATCACCGTCATGGTAGCAGGCATCGCCCGATGGGACTTGTAGTCCCATCGGACAATCCTGCACAGACCCCCGCAGCCTGCACAGACCCCCGGACAGTCGGTACAGACCCCCGGCAGGCCGCTCAGACCCCCGGACAGTCGGTACAGACCACCGGCAGGCCAGCACAGCCCCCCGGCAGGCCGGTACAGACCCCCGCAGCCTGCACAGTCCCCTGGACAGTCGGTACAGACCACCGGCAGACCGGCACAGCCCCCCGGCAGGCCGGTACAGATCCCCGGCAGTCCGCACAGACCCCCGGGCAGTCGGCACAGACCCCCGGAAGGTCCGTACACCCCCCCGAGAGGCTGTACAAGGACAGAAAAGGTTTTTTCTTATTCCGATACCGGAAGTCCCATAGACTTGAATGGGACTTCTGGTATCGGAATCGGCGAAACCCGATACTTTTTTCGTATCGGGCCGATACCATCCGATCCAGTATTTTAGGGTATCGGATGGTATCGCTCAACACTATTGGAGAGCTATACACTAGGTCCTAAGAGAATGGTCCAGAGATAGTAAAACTGGAAAATATAAGAATAAATGGGAAGAATATGCTTACATCTCATTTTTAGGACAGTTCCCCCCCCGGGAGAGTAACATTTGTTTTGGTTTCAAATTTGTCAAGGGCATCATCAAAACACCCTTGGACAAAAATTGAGTGACTTTTGCATCACGGAATACGTTCACCCTGGTGTTCTACTAGTTGTGGATGATGAGGATAAGGAGGAGGATAACACCAAACAGACCAAATCAGGAAGCTGATACCCATGTGTGGTTGTGAACAGGTGTATAAGAATACACCTCCACAAAAAAGACAATGTATTTGAGGTTATGATTCGGTGGTGTACAGAAGTCGGTCCCAACTCAGGCATTGTTCATTTTTATAAAAGTCATCCTGTCAGCATTGTCAGTTGACAGGCAGATGCGTTTATCTGTTGTATTTCCACCAGCGGCAGTAAAAACCCCCTGTGACAGAACCCTAGCAGCAGGGCAGGCCAGGACCTCCAAGGCATAGAGAGCCCGTTCATGCCACGTGTCAAGCTTGGATACCCAATAATTAAAAGGCACAGAGGAATCCGGCGGACGTTTGTACGATCTGCAAGGTATTCCCTCAGAATATTCTCAAACATTGCACTTCTTGTGCCAGCACCCCTTGCCTCTGTGCTGGCACGATGGGAGGGTCTGAGAAAAGTGCCCCAGAACATTACCATTGTTCCCGTGCCTCACCTGCATTGCACTTTTGTCTCTGTCACTTGGACTCCTTGGTTGTACAGCAAACTCTGACGTTTGCTGCCAGCGTTCTCACATGGGAATTTTTTACAGTCATTCCGCTACAAGGGCCCTCTGGTACAGCAACATTTTTATACACCTCTCTGCCTCTGGAAGAAGAGATTGAAAGTTCTCCTTGTAGCGTGGGTTTAGTAGTGTCACCAACCATAATGAGTGTCACTGAAAATGTTTATAATGCGAGGGTCACGGGCAACGCAGCGCAACATAAAGTCAGCCCATTGCGTCCCAGACTGCTAACAGGCAACACTTCCGTGTGCTCGCCAATAGGATGACTGACCATGCTGTCCTCTTCCTCCTTGTCCTCAGTCCTACAGCACTTACAACGAATCTCAGTAAGATCATAGTACAAACATCATTGTAAATACCTTCTTGTAAATACACCCCTGTAGCTTTATGCTCCCCCACCGCATTTTAGATTGTAAGTTGTCACGAACAGTATTGTTTTGTTTGGTTTAAATTATTGTTATTGTTGATACTTAGTGTAGATTGTAAGCTGTCACGAGCAGGATTGTTTTGTTTGGTTTAAATTATTGTTATCTTTGTTACTTAGTGTAGATTGTAAGCTGTCATGAGCAGGGTCGTTTAATTTTTCTTTAATTATTGTATTATTGTTATCATTGATACTTAGGACTGCTTTGTTTGAAAATGTTAAACTGAAAAAATGTTTGCGCTACATAAAGAGCTATAAATATTACAATTAGAATGCAGAGAAGCAGGATGGAGACGTTAATTATGGCATCCTTGCTGCTCACCATCTTGGTAGATTCCTCAAAGTTTGGGAGGATGGTCCATATGTCTGGCATCCATGTCCACTTCTGAGATCTTATGTGTGAAGTCAGAACTGAATACCGACACCCTTGTTGATGCTGGTAGAATAGTCACCAACTGCCCTCTTCTGCTCACAAATCCTTTTCAACATCTACAGTGTAGAGTTTCAATGCCTGGGGACATCACACACTAGTCGGTGAGCCAGAAGCTGCAAGCGCTGCTGAAACATGGCAAGGGTGGATGAAGCTGTAGCTGACTTTCTAAAATGGGTATGCAGAGCGTTGTACTTTTCCTACCAAATCTGGCAGCTTCGTGTCGCTTTTCAGAAAACATTGAACAATGAGGTTAAGTGCATGAGACAGGCATGGCACATGTGTCAGCTTGCCTCACCACAGAGCAGCCACCAGGTTCCAGCCATTGTCACACACAGCCATTCCTGACTGTTGGTTCAGTGGTGTCAGCCACAGATCTGCCTGCTCTTTCAGAGCTGTTCACAACTCTTCATCATTGTGCTGTTTGTCACCTAAGCATATTAGCTTCACCGCAGCCTGTTGACGCTTTGATGAGACAGTGCTGCAGTGCTTGTGACTGATGTGCTACTTTGAGAGATGGAGGCTGAAGAGGAAGTGAAGGAGGAGGTGCAGGAGCTGTAGACTGTGGGAGCAACCCAGATTGACGTAGGGCCCGCAATACTCTGGGTTGGGAGGACGTGCACCATACCAAGGTCAGAGTGGGTCCCGGCTTCCACTATGTTAACCCAGTGTGCCCTCAGTGAGAGGTACCATCCCTGACCACAAGCACTTGTCCATATATTTGTGGTTAGGTGGACTTAACAAGTAACAGCATTGTGGAGGGCACGGGTAATGTTGTGGGACACATGCTTGTGTAATGCCGGGACAGCACACCGGGATAAATAGTTCGTGGCCTTGGGTTGATCCTCCACTCTGCCCTCTCTTTCAAGCTACATATCCAAGCCCTTGTCTCCTCCTGCCCACTACAACTGTTAAAAATTTCCTTGATCCGTACATTCCAAGAAACTTCAAAAATGTTTGTGCAAACCCTCATGATCTCCCGCCTCGACTATTGCAACCTTCTCCTCTCTGGCTTCCCCTCTAGCACTCTTGCACCACTCAAATCCTATCCTAAACTCTGCCAGAGTAATCCAACTGTCCCTCCATTATTCGTCAGCCTTTCCTCTCTGCCAGGCCCTTCACTGCCTTCCTATTGCCCATAGACTAAAGTTCAAAAACCTAACTGTGACATACAAAGCATTGCACAACCTGTCTCTTCCACACATCTATGACATGGTCTCCCAATGTCCGACTGGGTCATGACTTCTTCTAAGCTAACCCAGTGTGCGGTCAGTGAGATGTACCATCCCTGCCCACAAGGACTTGTCCACGTGTCTGTGGTTATGTGCACTTTCCCTGTAACAGCATTGTTGAGGGCCCGTGTAATGTGGGACACATGCTTGCTTGCGTAATGTCATGAAGGCAGACCGAGAGAAAGTGTTGCTGGTGTTGACCGAGTACCTAGTTAAGGTCACCGTCATCAGGTTGTGGAAAGCTTCTGTCTCCCATTTCAAATGCAAGCAGATGAGAAATGTGTGAATTTAGTAATGTGGCGTTGGCTGCGTATTTCCGCTTGCGTTCCAAGGACCAGGGTTTGAACAACTGAATGCTGCATTGGGACAAGGACATGGACGTGCTTGTTAATGGTACTAGTTGAGTTTGTGTGCAACTACAGATGCAGGGCTGGAGGCATCTTTGCATGCACCATGGACAGGGGATTGGCTTGCATGCACAACAGCTGAAGAAACAGTGTTATCACCCGCAGACACTGTTCATGGAGCCTGGTGTTCAACCAACAAAGTCAGGTGCTTTGCTGCCATGTACCTGATCATGCTGGTGGTGGTAAGGCTGGTAGTTTTGCGACTCCTGCTGATGAGGGCATGGCCGGTGGTGCAAATGGCCTTTTTGGGGTTATTGGCAGAGTCTTTAAAAACCAACAAGACTGTTATGGAGGCATTCATTGTCTCCCTCTCCCACACCACCTCCTTACCTCCACACCTGTCTTTCGGTGTTCCCCAAGGCTCAGTTCTAGGACCCCTACTCTTCTCCATCTACACCTTCAGCCTGGGACAGCTGATGTAATGGCATGATTTGCAATCTCATCACTACGCCGATGACACGCACATCTAACTATCTGTACCTGACATCACCTCCTTACTGACCAAAATCACACGTCTTCCCACCTAATCATCTTGTATGCGGTGCCTGATTATCGCTTTTGCTTCCTTGCTAGACCTTCTTGGTGCCTGCATGGTGGCTCGCTGTACTCAGGTCCACTACCTTGTACTCTGGCGTGCTTCCCAGCCCGCGCTCTGCTCTGTCTTGTACTCAGGCATGCTTCCCAGCATGCGCTCTGCTCTGTCTTTTACCCAGACGTGCTTCCCAGCACGCACTCTGCATGTCATGCACCATTCTGTACCCAGGTGCAGGTGTGCTTCCCAGTACGCATCCTGCACCATCCTGTACCCTGCGTGCCCCCGTTTACATGCTCTATGCACTTCCGTACCCAGCGTGCCACGAGTACACGCTTTACATATTCCTGTACCCTGCATGCCCCCGTCTTCACCCTGCTTAACACCGTCTCTCGTGCCTCCTTTGAGCCGGCCACCTAGTTCCAGCAGTCATGGTTCTTTATTCCCCTGGGCCTGCCCTGACGCTCCCTGTATAAGGGGTGGTCCTCACTAGGTCAGCTCGCCCGGGGAGGGTTGGTATCACGGCCCAGAGGGTCCACTCCAGGAGTCGTCTTACAAACAAGGGTGGGTGGTTTTGCTGGGCTTAAAATACTTGTTATGGAAAAGGTTGAGGTGTACCCCACAGGGGAACACATTTGCCAGCCAACACACATAATGTATGGGCATTACAAGTCTAGGAGACCCACTCCTTTATAATGGAAAAGTTTTTGTTAAGAGGCCCTCCTCCATGTTTCTTCCAAGGGGGGATTGGGGTAATTGAGGTGCACATGACTTGGTAGCAGGGCAGGCCTTGCAGTAAATGCAACATTTGACATCTCCTGAAAGGGGTATTGAGGTGCATTTTAATTCTTGGCAGTCCATCCACTCACTGCATAGGCTATAACAGTTTAGGAGACCCGCTGTTTAATAATGGCCCTTTAAGCAGATTAATGCTGCCTGATGCCCCTGTAAAAATAGACTCTGTGACTTTAACAGTCGCTCCTTCAGAAATGAAACAAGATGTGTCTCCTTATGTGTCACACAACCCATGGCCAGCTATGGTTGTTAAAAGTTACAATGACATTTCACAGTGAATGCATTTGTATTGGTTGAAAGCAATGTTAAAGTTGAAAAATGCTTCAAAAACGCGGCATCTGAACATAGCCCAAGTGGTGGAGGAACATTTTGGTATGGGGTTAATTATTTTGCTTTATATACAAGTCATTAACCTGGAAAGGATGTTCGCTAACATATTTCCAAACAAAATCCGTTTTGGCTCCGTTTCGGTATGTTTTTTGGTGCACCGGTAAAAATGGCATGAAACGCTGAAAAAATTGTTTAAAGCTATGACTAGGAGTCAGGAATGCTTCCAGGGGTGATCCCCATGATGTCCCCGCGTCATTTAAGCAGTGTTTCCATCATTTTCAGATGTTTTTAGAGCCTAAAAGGACCCCCGGGGGGGATCGCTGTAGAAATGCTCGGGTCTCCCATAGACTTACATTGGGCTCGTTGTTCGGTCCGAGTACCCGAGTATTCCAATTTGCTCGACCCATACAACAAGCACCAGAGCACTTTAGTGCTCGCCCATCACTACTTACCACACATCACACAGGGCACTCAGTGACCATACATATGCAGCCATGTTACCCTGTAGAGCTGCTGCACTGGAGCATTACAGTGTCATTACACCACTGAGATCACCTTCACTAGAGCAACCAATACCCCTGCAAAAAGCAGGAGCAGCGATCACATGATAAGGGGTCTTCAGCTGCATGTGACCCCTCCATGTAAATGTGTATTATGCGCAGTCACCCTCACACACTGGATCCCTGCTGTTCTCTGCCCTCTGGCTGCCGGCACTCACCTTCCCCTCAGTTGAAGCTGCCATGACTGCCATGGTCAGTGCGCACTGCAGGATCTCTTCTTGTCCTGCCGCTCTGAGGTTTCTACCACCCTCCTGAGTCACAGGAGACTGTAAATGCCTGCGCTTTTAAAAGGCCTGCACCCCTAAAAACCACAGACTTTTTCTTCTCTCCTTCCCACCACCATCTCCCTGGTCTACTGCAAGGGCCCACCGGGGATATCCCCGGTTCCCCGCCAGGCCAGACTGACCCTGGTTGTGTGACAATATTTTTTTAAATGTAGAGACTCAAAGTTGGGTCTGCATCTGATGGGTTGCCTGTGTAAGTAGGACTCCCAGACACTCAGGCCTGCAACCACTTTCATTCAGCTGCCTGTGTTACTTTCCTTACATTTTTCTACCAATAGAACAGTATGAAACTTATGTTTTTGCCATCTGAGTGTGGCTGCAAAAAAATAAAACATTTTGAGGTGTTGCATGAGGTATCAGGGCTGGCTGACTGCAGCTGTGCCATTTGCAAATTTCTACTATGGGTCAGTTGAGACACTTTTCATGGTGTCTGCTCCTAATTTTAACTTTTTGGGAAGCTTTTCTTTCACCCCTTAAGGTGTTGGGTATGGCCTGCCATTGAATTTATTGGGGTGCAGGTACGCTCGGCAAACATGTTTCGCGAATGTCTAAGCCCTCGGGGAATCGAACCGAACCGAACCAAACCTGAGAAGGTTACCTCTCCTTAGAATGCAAAATTAAGCCCCTGATAAGTTTCTTGGTTATGAAATGTGTAACTTCACATATATCTTGCATATAGCACAATTAGTAATGCATATATAAAATACATTTCTGGTCTAAATTTGGTTTTCATTTATTGCTGGTCTCTACTGGTTATTTTGCTGTGTATGCAGAATGCTTACAATATAGTCTAACTAAAAGAATGATAATAAATATCCTGGATTTTAAGAAAAACCACATTGCATATACAAAGCATCACATTTGTGGGGCCTAATGCTTTCTAGTAGAGCTTAATCCACTTGTGAATATTGCTGCTACCAAACCTGTTTATATAACTGACATTTTCCGGGACACACTGCTATAAATATTACAGAGCAACCATCTGGGAATGCATTACATTCTGTATGATCTGAATTTAAGATACATGCAAACTGTGCAATATGCAAGTGACCTGTTCTATACTAGAAACACAATGGTTGTTGCTTTATTTGTCAGATCTCATCCCCAGTGAAGAATTCTTCCATACATATGAGGGTACAGAAGTCTACTATGCTAGCTACCTGAATGTAAGGGAGGGACAGGACTGTAGTCGTGACCTGCATTACTGTAGCAGCTGTGTCCAGTCCTTCCCCTACATGCAATAACACTCTTCTTCTCGGCATACCTGCATCTCCAGATTCAGCTTCATCTGGGCACTTCCCAGGCCATAACGGTCCCTCTTCTAGGCGACCCCCATCAATGGAGACACAGTCCGAGACAACTATAACACTTTCTTTACTTAGGATTTTGCACGTTACATCCACAGAGTACATCATAACAATTGCTTGCTTGTGGGACAAACCTCTCTATCTAACAGTTTTTCCACAGTTTATGCCTCTTTCACCTCCTCTAGGGCCTCCACCTGGGTTCTCAACCTCTCTCTTAATCAGACACATGTTTCAACAGGGCAGATAGAATCTCTAAATCAGGATACAAATCCAGCTCACCAAACATAGCATTCCAACATCGGAGCACGAGACCGCTGTGTCAAAGCGCACAATCCAAGGCAATGAGAAAAAACTTTGTCCAGCTCCACGATGACCCACGCGATCGATCTACGCGTTTCGAGTGGCTCAGGCTGGTTTCACATTTGCGTTTTTTTGCGCTGGAAAAAAACGCTTACGTGTGCATGCGTATTTTCCCCTATATTTAACATGGGTGCGCATACCTGCGCGCTGGCATGCGCACGTATGCGATTTTCATGCGCTGCGTTTTTTTGGGGTGTGCGTTTGTATTTTCCAGACGCAGCATGTTGCATTTTTTGGCCCTGCAAAAAAGCGCATGCGCACGTATGCGCACGTTTTGCGCTAAAAATGGCCATTATAGCCTATGGATGCGCATACGTGCGCACTGGCATGCGCATGTAAGCGTTTTTTTAGCGCTGCGTTTTTTTGGTGGTGTCCACTTGTTGTACTAGTTATAATCTTCTAAAGTCAAAAAAAAAAAGTCTATATAAAGGAGGTGCCTGCCAAAACTCTGCCACTACTACACTGGCAGATTGGAGAGCAGACAGTCAACAAGGAACCCATCTTCTATCAGCGAAGAATGTGAGTATATTACATTATATGCCTGTCCTTTTAAATTATGTATGTACTAATGATTTTTATTATTTTTACATGCAGTATGTCTTCAGAATCCGAGTATTCCCCATCGCGGCAGGAATTGGCGCAAGCAGACCGTGAGGTGATTATTTTCGTGCATCTGGTAAGTATATCTGCAGCTTCTCCAAATCTCTTACGTTTTTTTCAACTTTTTTAAGACATCGTCATCATCATCTTCTGCGGACGGGACTAGTGAGGGCGAAGAGCAGGAGCAGCGAAGCCAAGTCCCGGTGGTGATACGGAATGTATGTATCAAATGATTTGTAATGTTCTTTATTTTTTATCTTCTATTTTTACTCTTTTTTATGTTTCTTTTTTTGTAACTTCTTATTCAATTTAAATTTGATTATTCTAATGAATGTGTTTTGTCTAGGTTCCACAACGGGCTGAAGACGTCTACCTGGATAATGAGCAGCTCATCAGCCTGGTCCAGGAGCGTTCGCCGTTGTGGGACAGCCGTGACCGGCTGCACAAGGACATTGTGGTGACCCGGCGGCTATGGAATGAGGTGGCCGCAGCGTTGATGGATGGCTGGGACAGCGCCACAGCATCCTCCAAAAAGGCGTTTAGTGAGTATTTCCCTGCTCTGTATTGTGCCGCAGTGACTGTTGTCCTTGACAGCACTGTTGGGTTTCGTGCTAGGCATATTCTAGCAGGAAACCCAACAGTGTCATCGGGGTCTACCGTGACTGCTTTGAGTATTGTATTGCTACATTGTGCCACAGTGACTGTTGTCCTTGACGGCACTGTTGGGTTTCGTGCTAGGTGTATTCTAGCAGGAAACCCAACAGTGTCATCGGGGTCTACAGTGACTGCTTTGAGTATTGTATTGCTACATTGTGCCGCAGTGACTGTTGTCCTTGACGGCACTGTTGGGTTTCGTGCTAGGTGTATTCTAGCAGGAAACCCAACAGTGTCATCGGGGTCTACAGTGACTGCTTTGAGTATTGTATTGCTACATTGTGCCGCAGTGACTGTTGTCCTTGACGGCACTGTTGGGTTTCGTGCTAGGTGTATTCTAGCAGGAAACCCAACAGTGTCATCGGGGTCTACAGTGACTGCTTTGAGTATTGTATTGCTACATTGTGCCGCAGTGACTGTTGTCCTTGACGGCACTGTTGGGTTTCGTGCTAGGTGTATTCTAGCAGTAAACCCAACAGTGTCATCGGGGTCTACAGTGACTGCTTTGAGTATTGTATTGCTACATTGTGCCGCAGTGACTGTTGTCCTTGATGGCACTGTTGGGTTTCGTGCTAGGTGTATTCTAGCAGGAAACCCAACAGTGTCATCGGGGTCTACAGTGACTGCTTTGAGTATTGTATTGCTACATTGTGCCGCAGTGACTGTTGTCCTTGACGGCACTGTTGGGTTTCGTGCTAGGTGTATTCTAGCAGGAAACCCAACAGTGTCATCGGGGTCTACAGTGACTGCTTTGAGTATTGTATTGCTACATTGTGCCGCAGTGACTGTTGTCCTTGACGGCACTGTTGGGTTTCGTGCTAGGTGTATTCTAGCAGTAAACCCAACAGTGTCATCGGGGTCTACAGTGACTGCTTTGAGTATTGTATTGCTACATTGTGCCGCAGTGACTGTTGTCCTTGACGGCACTGTTGGGTTTCGTGCTAGGTGTATTCTAGCAGGAAACCCAACAGTGTCATCGGGGTCTACAGTGACTGCTTTGAGTATTGTATTGCTATATTGTGCCGCATTGACTGTTGTCCTTGACGGCACTGTTTTTTTTTTAACAACAGTGGACAAAGTCCGAACACGTTGGCATTCGATCAAAGACCGCTTCAACAGTGATGTTCGTGCTGAGGGCCAGGTTCGCAGTGGATCTGCGTCAAGGACCAGAACTAGATACCGTCACTATCACGCGTTGCAGTTCCTAAGACCGGTCCTTGCCACGAGATCGTAAGTATTATAAATTTTGGGTTTTTATTTTTATTAATCTGTGTTTTTCTAATCCACAGCTGATGCTTCTTGTAAAGGCATGGTAGTAATGATTTTCCTTTCTTCCACAGCACCTGGAGCAGCACCCTGCAACCTGGCCCTGGAGCGGTCCTTCCTCGGACGTCCTCTGACCCGTCCCAGCCATCCGACAGCCAGGAAGCACCTTGCAGGTCAACCACACACACAGCTGGTGACCAGGAAGCTGGGCCATCAGGTGTTCCCCTGTCCCAGGTCTCTGCCACTGGTTATGCGGGCACTACCCGCCAGCGGCAGAGGGCCTTGGACCGGAATGTCTTGCCCGAGTTTATGCATTTGAGCGAGGCCTTTAATTCCAGCCTCAAGTCACTGTCCGACAGAGTTGAAAGCGGTTTTGCACTCATGGAACGTGGTTTTAACCACTTTGAACACCGCTTCAATTCTGTAGAACAGCGCCTTGACCGTCTGGAGGCCGACCTCAACAGACCAGCACACCATTTTTTTAGTAAGATTGAAAAGGGCATGGCGGAACACCTTAGTCCTGAGCAACAGCTGAATGTGCTGCAGGCCTGCAACAATGCTTTCTTGCAGGCTATGCAGCATAATCGGTACGGTCAGCAGTCAGTGGTGTCATTTCCACCTGTGCCACCATTGACTCGCTTCACCTCACTACCGACTTGTGCTGCATACCACTGCACGGACACCTCTATTCAAAGCCAGGACACCCACCGTTACACCACCACAAGTCTGAGTGCAGCTGGTCACTTCACCGACACCACCATGGCAAGCGCTGCTCCTGTCTGGAGCACCACCGCCACTCCCATGCATGCGTGGAGCTCAGCCACCACTAGGCAAACATGGAACAGCCCTGCCGCTACAACAACATGTAGTAGCCCTGCCACCACCACTCTGCAAACCTGGACCATCACTGCCGCCACCAGTCCTCCTGCAAGGATGAGCACTGTCAATGAAGAGCAGCAGCAGCAGCCACCTCAGCAGCAGCAGCCACCTCAGCAGCAGCCACCTCAGCAGCAGCAGCAGCCACCTCAGCAGCAGCAGCAGCCACCTCAGCAGCAGCAGCAACCACCTCAGCAGCAGCAGCAGCCACCTCAGCAGCAGCAGCAGCCACCTCAGCAGCAGCCGCCACCTCAGCAGCAGCAGCAGCCACCTCAGCAGCAGCAGCAGCCACACCAGCAGACGGGGGACCTACATTCAATATTTGCCCCTAGTTCAAGGCGAAATCTATCAAGGCGGGCATTGGGCCAAAGTCGGTCCAGGCACACAAGCAATTTCCCACACAGCAATGGCATAAAGTGAGACTAGGGACTTTTTTTTTTTTAAGTGGCGGAGGAATACAGTGCGGAAGGATACCTACCTTCCGTCATTGGATTCCTGCAGCCCGTAGAGAACGGCAGCAACAGCTGATGCTGCAGTTCTCTACCCAAGATCGTCGTGGGACACACTCGTGGACTGCTTCGGATCGTGGGTGAGTATTTTTGTGGTTTGTTATGTTAATATTTATTCCGTAAAAGACAATGGCTTCGGGGAACAATGTGACAAGTATTGGTAAGTATGTTACTCTATGTTATATGTACTGTATGTCTATGTATGTATTGTATGAATGTATTGTATGTAGTATGTATGTAGTATATATGTGGTATGTATGTAGCATGTAGTATGTATGTAGTATGTATGTAGCATGCATGTAGCATGCAGTATGTATGTAGCATGCATGTAGTATATATGTAGTATGTATGTAGCATGTAGTATGTATGTAGTATATATGTGGTATGTATGTAGCATGTAGTATGTATGTAGCATGCAGTATGTATGTAGCATGCATGTAGTATATATGTAGTATGTATGTAGCATATATGTAGTATGTATGTAGCATGTAGTATATATGTAGTATGTATGTAGCATGTAGTATGTATGTAGTATGTATGTAGTATGTATGTAGTATGTATGTGGTATGTATGTAGCATGTAGCATGCATGTAGTATGTATGTAGTATATATGTGGTATGTATGTAGCATGTAGTATGTATGTAGCATGCAGTATGTATGTAGCATGCATGTAGTATATATGTAGTATGTATGTAGCATATATGTAGTATGTATGTAGCATGTAGTATGTATGTAGCATGCAGTATGTATGTAGCATGCATGTAGTATATATGTAGTATGCATGTAGCATATATGTAGTATGTATGTAGTATATATGTAGCATGCATGTAGTATATATGTAGTATGTATGTAGCATATATGTAGTATGTATGTAGCATGTAGTATATATGTAGTATGCATGTTGCATGCATGTAGTATATATGTAGTATGCATGTTGCATGCATGTAGTATATATGTAGTATGTATGTTGCATGTAGTATATATGTAGTATGTATGTTGCATGTAGTATATATGTAGTATGAATGTAGCATGTATGTAGTATGTAGTATGAATGTAGCATGTATGTAGTATGCATGTTGTATGTATGTAGCATGTAATTTTTTTTTTTTTTTTTTACATTCAACACATTAGCCGGATGATGGGACTACTACTGTCCCATCATTGGCTAATGTGTCAATCACTGTCATGGTAGCAGGCATCGCCCGATGGGACTTGTAGTCCCATCGGACGATGCCTGCACAGACCCCCGAAGCCTGCACAGCCCCCCGGCAGGCCGGCACAGCCCCCGGGAGCCTGCACAGCCCCCCGGCAGGCCGGCACAGCCCCCCGGCAGGCCGGCACAGCCCACCGGAGCCTGCACAGCCCCCCTGGCAGGCCGGCACAGCCCCCCCGGCAGGCCGGCACAGACCACCGGAGCCTGCACAGACCCCCTGGCAGGCCGGCACAGCCCCCCGAAAGGCCCGTACAGACCCCAGAGAGGCTGTACAAGGGAAAAACAGGATTTTTCTTATTCCGATACCGGAAGTCCCATAGACTTGAATGGGACTTCCGGTATCAGAATCGGCGATACCGATACTTTTTTTTAAGATCGGCCGATCCATTCCGATCCGATACTTTGAAGTATCGGACGGTATCGCTCAACTCTAGTAATAACTCTAGTTTTACCAACTAGAATCTGGTTTCATGAAAAACAAACTGTTGAAACTTGTCAAGTTTCACCAGTTTGTTTTTCGTGAAACAAGATCCTAGTTGGTAAAAATCGAGTAGGCCTTGGTATGACTATACTAGGCCGTGGTATTTCACATATGACTATACTAGTAGGCCCAAGGCCTACTATACTCATATTTGAAATACCACGGCCTAGTATAGTCATTCCAAGGCCTAGTGTAATAACTTGTAAGTTGGAATGGAGCAGATTACATTCATCCACTCAATGCTGACTTGTATTCCCCATGGACTTTCATTGGGGTTGGGTTTTGAGGGTTGTGTTTTGAGAAAATCACATACTTTTTTTTCAACTAGTTGCACAATTTTCTCTTGAAAAAAATTGGTTTCCTGATTCATGGCCTGCAGCTTTGCTCGTTCCAATATAATTTTATTTAATTGGAGTTTAAAAAATATAGTGCACTCAGTAATGGTATCAAATAAGGTTTTTTATTACCATAAACAAACAAAAACATTACACCATTTCATCTTCCAGTGCACCCGTCCTACATCAGAAATAAAGTAGGCCGCAAATTGGTCCCTCATTTGGCCAACTTCAACGGATGACCTGAGAGTGTGCTGAGTGAATTCAGGCAATGGGTTAGGAGCATCATCGTCCAGTTCAAAGGTCGGGTGCTCTTTAGCCATCACAAAGTTATGTAGAACCACACAGGCCTTCACCACCTCATCGACTGTTTCAAGTTTAAGATTAATGGCCGTGCCCAGAATTCGCCATCTGGAGACAAGAATCCCAAAAGCACACTCGACAGTTCTTCTGGCCCTGGTCAGCCTGTAATTAAATATTTTTTTGGTGTGGTCCAAGTCCCGGCTGGAGTAGGGTTTCAGTAAGTTTCCGCACATTTGAAAAGCCTCATCGCCAACCATTACAAAGGGCAGTGGCGGAGCTTCGGTGTGAGGAAGAGGCCGTGGCATAGGGAAATTAAATTGGTTGCCATACAACCTCCGGCCCATGTATGAGTTTTTAAAAGCCTGTGAGTCATTACCACGGCCAAATGCTCCAATGTCCACTGCTACAAACATACATCCGGCATCGGCAATCGCCATGAGTACTATTGAAAAGTACTTTTTGTAATTATAGTACTCAGATCCCGTTCTTTGGGGTTTGATGATCCGTATGTGTTTACCATCAACAGCTCCCAAACAGTTGGGAAAATTGCATACTGTCCAGAATTTGTCAGCAATTTCCATCCACTTTTCAGCGGTGGGCAGGGGCATAAATTCTGGACAAAGAACATTCCAGAGAGCCCGGCAGGTGTCAGCAACAATTCCAGACAAGGTAGAGATTCCAATACGGTACTGGAAGTGTAGTGAAGATAGGGTTTCTCCAGTCGCCAGGAATCTGTGAACAGACAAAGAAGTAAAATTAATATTTCATAGAATCATAGAATCGTAGAGTTGGAAGGGACCTCCTGGGCCATCTGGTCCAACCCCCTGCTCAAAGCAGGATTCGCTAAATCATCCCAGTCAGATGTCTGTCCAGCCTCTGTTTGAAGACTTCCATTGAAGGAGAACTCACCACTTCTTGTGGCAGCCTGTTCCACTCATTGATCACTCTAACTGTCAAAAAGTTTTTTCTAATATCTAATCTGTGTCTCTTCCCATTCAGTTTCATCCCATTGCTTCTAGTCTTTCCTTGTGCAAATGAGAATAAAGTTGATCCTTCTACAATGTGACAGCCCTTTAGATATTTGTAGACAGCTATTAAGTCTCCTCTCAGTCTTCTCTTTTGCAAACTAAACATTCCCAAATCCTGCAACCTTTCCTCATAAGACAGGGTTTGCAGACCGGTCACCATTCTGGTCGCTCTTTTCTGAACTTGCTCCAGTTTGTTGATGTCTTTTTTAAAATGTGGTGCCCAAAACTGGACACAATATTCCAGATGAGGTCTGACCAAAGAGGAGTAGAGGGAAATAATGACTTCACGTGATCTAGACTGTATGCTTCTGTTAATACATCCTAGAATTGCATTTGCCTTTTTTGCTGCTGCATCACACTGTTGACTCATATTCAGTCTGTGATCTATTAGTATACCCAAGTCTTTTTCACATGTGCTGTCACTTAGCCCTATTCCTCCCATTCTATATATGCTTTTTTCATTTTTATTGCCCAGATGTAGTACTTTGCATTTCTCCCTGTTAAAAACCATTCTGTTAGTTGCTGCCCACTTCTCCAGTTTATTTAAATCTTTTTGAATCCTCTCTCTCTCTTCTCTAGTATTAGCTATCCCTCCTAGCTTTGTGTCATCAGCAAATTTAATCAGTTTACCCTCAATTCCTTCATCTAAATCGTTGATAAAGATGTTGAACAATACAGGGCCCAGGACAGAGCCCTGTGGTACCCCACTTGAGACATTCTTCCAACTGGATGTGCAGCCATTTACGACCACTCTTTGGGTCCGATCACTAAGCCAGTTATGAATCCACCTAACAGTTGCCTTGTCCATTCCATACTTAGTCATTTTTTCAATAAGGATTGTATGAGAGACTTTGTCAAATGCTTTGCTGAAGTCAAGATATACTATATCTACAGCATTTCCTTGATCCACCCAATCAGTGATACCATCATAGAAGGAAATTAAGTTAGTCTGACATGACTTATTAGTTAGAAACCCATGCTGACTCTGTTTAATCACTTCATTCTTATCCAGGTATTGACATACATGTTGTTTAATAATTTGTTCAAAGATCTTTCCTGGTATAGAAGTCAGACTCACCGGCCTATAGTTGCCTGGGTCCACCTTCTTCCCCTTTTTGAAGATAGGAACAACATTTGCTCTTCTCCAGTCTTCTGGCACTTCTCCTGTTCTCCAAGAATTTTCAAAGATTATGGAGAGGGGTTCAAAAATTTCTTCTGCTATCTCCTTCAGTACTCTGGGGTGTAATTCATCTGGACCTGGAGACTTGAATTCATTTAGGTTAGCTAAGTGTTTCTTCACTATCTTTCTGTTTATAGATATCCTGGATTCTTCTATTCCCTTAATAGGACAGTGAATAACAGTTGATGTTGCATTTCCTTTCTGAGAGAAAACAGATGCAAAATAGGAATTTAAAAGTTCAGCCTTCTCAACATCCTGTCTTACCATTTCATCATTTTCATCCTGTAAAAATCCTATAGCATCTTTGACTTTTCTTTTACTTTTGACATATCCCCAAAATCCTTTATTATTGCTTTTGACATCTCTTGCAAGCCTCAGTTCATTTTCAGCTTTAGCTAATCTGATTTGTGCCCTGCAGGTTCTGCAGACAGCATTATATTCTTCTTTAGATATGCCTCCCTCTTTCCATTTTATAAACATTTTTTTCTTCCTTTTTAGCATGTGCTTAAGTTCTGTGTTCATCCATCCTGGTTTCCTTAAATGCTTCCTATTCTTCCTTCTTTTCGGAATTGTTAACAACTGTGCTTTGAGAATTTCATTTTTCAAGATTTCCCATCCTTCCTGGACATTTTTGTCTTTAAGGATATCCAGCCATTGGATCCCTCCAATTCTCTTTCTGAATCCCTTAAAATCTGCCTTTCTGAAATCTAACCTTGACGTCTGAGTCTTCACAGGTCTTCCACCTCTAGTAATCCAAAATTCTAAAATAGCATGGTCGCTACCTCCTAGGGTCCCAGCCACTTTTACCTCCTCAACCATTTCCTCCCTGTTTATAAGGATTAGATCCAAGGTAGCAGTTCCCCTTGTTTTCTCCCTTACCTTTTGGAAGATAAAGTTGTCAGCAAGAGAGGATAAGAATTTCCTTGACCTGTTAGTTTTGCCTGAGAGAGATTCCCAACAAATGTCTGGATAGTTGAAATCTCCCATGACAACTATGTCATATTTTTTGGAGAACTTGGCCATCTGATTTATGTATATTATTTTAAAAAACTATAAAATAAAATATTAGTACATTCACGAAAACTAATTACCCAAGGTTTTGAATACTAAATTTAAAAAAAAAACATCAGACCGCACCCCTTGGTTTTTAAAACATACCGTAATGTCACCAGTAGCCGTTCCTCAGGAGGAATCGCACGACGGAGCTGTGTGTCCTGTCTCCGGATGGATTGTTGGACACGAGCAAGCAAATCCATGAAACTTTCGTGGGACATCCGGATATAATCTGTAAATTTCTCCGGGTTTGACTGGAGCTCGCTGTAGAGGGTGTGGTATGCCCCACGGCTCTCCCGGAGTTCAACAATCGGATGTATCCACATACGCCGCCGTCTTCGCTGCCTCTCTCTCTTCCTTTGTTCATGGCAAGCAACTGCATACGCCTGAGCCATCGCGATGTCCAAATCCAAGTTGAAGTGAAAACTCTTCCAGCGCAGATCCATGGTCACGAGAAGAATCAAGCAAATGTGAAGAATACTGTAGACAGGGTCTATATATTAACATAACACACCCACAATGAAGTCCCATTGGTCTTGTGTGTTGTTGAATGGTTGTTTTTTCTTTTTTTTGGGGTTTTTCCAAAGTCTGTAAAAAAACGCAAACGCACAAAAAACGCATACAAACGCACAAAAACGCTGCGTTTTTTTCCTGCATGCGCATAAAAATGCTTGAAAAAAACGCAGCGTTTGTATGCATTTGTATGCGTTTTTTTAATGCGTTTTTTTGCGGGAAAAACGCGCTGCAAAAAAAAGCAAGTGTGAAACTAGCCTAAGCACTCTTAATCATTAAGAGTGCTTAGCCACTCGAAACGCGTAGATCGATCGCATGCCTTGTAATTCATGCTGGCTTTTAAACCTCATTTCTATTGAGTGAATAATGAATATTTTTCACTACATCGTGGAGCTGGACAAAGTTTTTTCTCATTGCCTCAGATAGAATCTCCCCTATCTCTGTACTGCACAGCCATTGCTCACAGCAATCAGGCAGTGTTTAAATAATATGCCTTGGAGATCACAGTCACACAGCTCAAGAGTAGTGGACAGGTATCCAGGCCAAGTTAGAGAAATGGCTGTCTCCACTTAACCTGGAGCCAGAGAAGGCCGTGTGTGATAATGGTGCAAACTTGGTGGCAGTCCTACGCTGTGGAAACCTCACACACATGCCTTGCGTGGCTCACATTCTCAACCTAGTGGTACAGCAATTTCTCTGCTACTGTCCTGGCCTGGATGTGCTGCCACGGAAAGCACAGTCGCTGTGTGCTCACTTCTGATCAGCACATTGTGCAAGACATCGACTTCTTGCATCTCTACAGATGTCTTTTGGTCTATCAGTTAACTGTTTGGTTAGCTATGTTCCGACATGGTAGAATTCTACTCTGCACATATTTTAACAGCTGTGATAGCTATGAGCCCTTGTGCAGTATGTCGTTTTGCATAGCCTGGCCCAACACAGTCCGGACATGGTGCAAATCACACATGCAGAGTGGGCACATATGAAGTACCTCAACAGCCTTCTTCACAGTTTTGAACTAAGATGATTAAAGCTGACGATGCCATCATTAGTATCACTATTCCATTCATCTACATGCTGGAGTTCACTTTGAATAGTCTGCGTGAAGAGGTGATGGTTCCAGAGGAACAGTTGGAAGCAGCAGAGGATGCAGAAGGAATAATATTATCTCAAATTTCTGGACTGTAGCTCCACAAGTGGGTGCCATGGGTGGATAGCATACAGCGATCAAGGGTGGGCTAATGGTACCAGACAAACTGTTAGTGAAGATGCAGGAACCGAGAAACAAATTGGGGAGGACAAGGTGATGGACACCCAACAGTTAGGAAATGAAGAGGATATTGAAATGCTCTGACTGGTGGGGGGGGACGGAGGAAGCAACCATGAGTGTTAACCCGCTATCAACACACTCAACACGTGTCTTCAATACGATCACTGCTTGTGTGCCATTATAACAGATTCTACAGGTTCTACTGTGGGTCAATTGATGCCACTTTTCATGCTGTCTGCCCCTAATTTTACCTGTTTGGGAAGCTTTTTGTCACCCCTTAAGGTGTTGTCTATGCGTTTGGTTTTGCCTCCCATTGAATCTAATGGGGTTTTGAAATGTTCGTTGGACCATTTGGTGTAGTGTTCGGTGAACGGCGGTCCATTCGGCGAATCCTAACTGAACCCGAACCTTGAAAGGTTCGCTCATCTCTAATAAAGACCAAGGTTGGGCCAAAACTTCTTTTTTATTTGGTCGGTAATCTTTTTCAATGGTTCATGCCTTTTTGATGTGCACCAATCAATTAAGTATCTTGAATATATCGACTCTTAGAGTACGGTGGATATTCCTTCCTCTATTGTGATTGACAGTTCTGTCATCCTACCTGAGACTGGGAGATGTCGAGCGCTCGTCAGGTGCTCACTGTTCCCATAATTACTCAGTCATTTAACAGAGCTGGCAGTCCCAGATAGCTGTCAGTCGTAGCTTCAGCTGTGTGGTTGTTTTACACTGTGCCTTGTATTTTGCTTATTGATCTACAGCTGCCTGACCTTGGACCTTGTTCTGACCATCCGTCTGTTTAAGCGCTTTGCTCTGATCTGCTATCCTTCTGTTATTTTGACCTCGGAAAGTTACCTGACTACAACTTTGTCTCTTCCCTCTTTTTATGACGTAACTTAATGGCTATTGACCTCGGAATCCCCAAATATCCCAAGTCACGGCTTGTCCATAAGAAGTGACTCAGCATCACAAATAAACTAAGAAAAATCTGTGAATGTGAATTGCCATAAGGGAAAGATTGCAGGAAGGGTTAGAAGGGAATTATGCCCCTTAGTCTCTGTCAAAACAAGTAGTTACTTGCCAAATGGTTGGAGTCTCATTATTGTTTTGAGGGGCACATTATTAAGATTATCACAGCATAGAAACATTGTTTAAGACATCAAATTGTGGAACTAATTTTTATTCCAAATCCATTAATTAAAATTTACTTTGATAGTGGGACAATCCCTTTATATTCTCTATCTCTATCTAGTAATCCTGAACATATTATGATTTGGCATCAGTGAGGCTCAATTAATGTTAGATTAAGAAAATGTTCCTGCAGATGACAGCTTTTATGAACGTTAAGATTTACAAAATAGATTTAGATTATTAAAATAAATAGTAATAGTAAAATCATGCATACAGTACATTGTAGTAAATCTGTTTCAGGAGTCTGTGCTTTTTTATGTACCTATATTGCTCATGTAACTCTCTGATTGTCACTCTTATTAGTGTGTAAAGTCTTCAGTACTAAGGGGTGAACAATCATGCCCCTCAGGATCAATGTTTTCTGTGAAAAGATGCTCAGCCAATACTCATGGATTTCTTCAAGTAAGGCATGACAGAACAAGAAAACTAGGACATGTCAGAAGCACAGCTGTTCTGAAATAACTTCATGTTACTTTGCTTAATGGAAGTCATATGTGAAGTTCATTCTTGCTGCCATTTTAAACTGGCTTTTAAGGCTCTGTGGCATACGAAGACTAAAGAATTTTCATATTTTCATCACATTTCTTCCTCTCCACTTCAGTTATTTTTACAGGAGAATTGATTGGAGACAGAGAGTCTTATAGAGATTACAGATCTGAATGGAGGAATTGAGCAAACAAATATCCCCTATCCACCTTCTTCAGTGACATCTTCCTTTGCAATAGTCTATGTGCTCAGAGTCGACAGAGGTCAATAACCTCTATACAAAGAGCATTCATTTACCCTATACTTTCCTATCAAAAGAAACAAATGAAGAATGAACTTGTGGAATGGTCTAACCAAAAACAGTATGAATGACTTTAAAACAGAGCAAAAGCAGGCAAATCAAACAAACCAAATCCTATAGCATAATATCTATAATATAATGCTGTAAGCGTCACTCTGTCTGAAACCTTTATAGACTGCGCAAGTGCGATACGCCTGCGCAGTCTGGCTCCAGACAGAGTGAGGCAGCCAGCGGTGAGGAGTGTGTATGGCGCCGGAGATGGCGGTACACACTGCATACCGCCATCTCCGACGGCATACTTACATACATACATGACCGGGAGGAGCGTTGCCGCGGCGCTTCTCTTTGGGGCAGGAGACCGGGGCTGGAGGGCGGCCGGAATCGCGCTGCGCATGCGCGATCCGGTGCCATTTTACTGAAGAAACACTTGCAGTGTGTCTTCAGCCATATGGTGGCGGACAGCGCTATGGGCATGCGCGATTGCGGCCGCACTCCTGCCCCAGCCTCCAGCAGAACAGTGCTGGAGCACAGGAAAGGGTGAGTATAAATGTTTTTTTTGTGTACTTTTAATAGGAATGAGGGGACCATGCATACCAGGATAGGGGAGGTGAGAGGACGGTGCATATCAGGATTGGGAGATGAGGGGTACCATGCATACCAGGATAGAGGGGTGAGGGGACCATGCATACCAGAATAGGGGGGGTGAGAGGACCATGCATACCAGGATTGGGGGGTGAGGGGGCCATGCATGCCAGGATTGGGTGATGAGGGGTACCATGCATACCAGGATAGAGGAGGTGAGAGGACCATGCATACCAGGATTTGGGGGTGAGGGGACCATGCATGCCAGGACTGGGGGATGAAAGGTAACGCATACCAGGATAGGGGGGGTGAGAGGACCATGCATACCAGGATAGGGGGTGAGGGGGCCATGCATACCTGGATTGGGGGGTGAGTGGGCCATGCATGCCAGGATTGGGGGATAAGGGGTACCATGCATACCAGGATAGGGGGGGTGAGAGGACCATGCATACCAGGATTGAGGGGTGAGAGGGCCATGCATACTAGGATTGGAGGGTGAGGGGCCCATGCATACCAGGATTGGGGAGTGAGGGGTAACATGCATACCAGGACCAGGATTGGTGGGTGAGGGGGCTATTCATGCCAGGATTGGGGGGTGAGGGGGGCCATGCATGCCAGGATTGGGGGATGAAAGGTAACATGCATACCAGGATAGGGGGGGTGAGAGGACCATGCATACCAGGATTGGGGGGTGAGGGGGCCATGCATGCCAGGATTGGGTGATGAGGGGTACCATGCATACCAGGATAGAGGGGTGAGGGGACCATGCATACCAGAATAGGGGGGGTGAGAGGACCATGCATACCAGGATTGGGGGGTGAGGGGGCCATGCATGCCAGGATTGGGTGATGAGGGGTACCATGCATACCAGGATAGAGGAGGTGAGAGGACCATGCATACCAGGATTTGGGGGTGAGGGGACCATGCATGCCAGGACTGGGGGATGAAAGGTAACGCATACCAGGATAGGGGGGGTGAGAGGACCATGCATACCAGGATAGGGGGTGAGGGGGCCATGCATACCTGGATTGGGGGGTGAGTGGGCCATGCATGCCAGGATTGGGGGATAAGGGGTACCATGCATACCAGGATAGGGGGGGTGAGAGGACCATGCATACCAGGATTGAGGGGTGAGAGGGCCATGCATACTAGGATTGGAGGGTGAGGGGCCCATGCATACCAGGATTGGGGAGTGAGGGGTAACATGCATACCAGGACCAGGATTGGTGGGTGAGGGGGCTATTCATGCCAGGATTGGGGGGTGAGGGGGGCCATGCATGCCAGGATTGGGGGATGAAAGGTAACATGCATACCAGGATAGGGGGGGTGAGAGGACCATGCATACCAGGATAGGGGGTGAGGGGGCCATGCATACCTGGATTGGGGGGTGAGTGGGCCATGCATGCCAGGATTGGGGGATAAGGGGTACCATGCATACCAGGATAGGGGGGGTGAGAGGACCATGCATACCAGGATTGAGGGGTGAGAGGGCCATGCATACTAGGATTGGAGGGTGAGGGGGCCATGCATACCAGGATTGGGGAGTGAGGGGTAACATGCATACCAGGACCAGGATTGGTGGGTAAGGGGGCCATTCATGCCAGGATTGGGGGGTGAGGGGGCCATGCATGCCAGGATTGGGGGATGAAGGGTACCATGCATACCAGGATAGGGGGGATGGGAGGACCATGCATACCAGGATTGGAGGGTGAGGGGGCCAAGCATACCAGGATTGGAGGGTGAGGGGGCCATGAATACCAGGATTGGGGGATGAGGGGACCATGCATAGCAGGATGGGGGGGTGAGGAGACCATGCATACCAGGATTGGGGGGTGAGGGGTACCATGCATACCAGGAATGGGGATGAAGGGTACCATGCATACCAGGATAGGGGGTGAAGGGTAACATGTATACTAGGATAGGGTGGTGAGGGGACCATTCATACCAGTATTGGGGGATGTGGGGTACCATGCATACCAGGATTGGAGGATGAGGGGTACCATGCATACCAGGATGGGGGGGGGTGAGGGGACCATGCATACCAGGATTGGGGGATGAGAGGTACCATGTATATCAGGATTGGGGGATGAGTGGTACCATGCATACCAGGATTGGGGGGTGAGGGGACCATGCATATCAGGATTGGGGGATGAGGGGTACCATGCATACCAGGATTTGGGGATAGGGGTACCATGCATACCAGGATTGGGGGATGAGGGGTACCATGCAAACCAGGATAGGGGGTGAGGGTACCATGCATACCAGGAATGGGGATGAAGGGTACCATGCATACCAGGATAGGGGGTGAAGGGTAACATGTATACTAGGATAGGGGGGTGAGGGGACCATTCATACCAGTATTGGGGGATGTGGGGTACCATGCATACCAGGATTGGGGGATGAGGGGTACCATGCATACCAGGATTGGGGGATGAGGGGTACCATGCATACCAGGATGGGGGGGGTGAGGGGACCATGCATACCAGGATTGGGGGATGAGAGGTACCATGTATACCAGGATTGGGGGATGAGTGGTACCATGCATACCAGGATTGGGGGATGACAGGTACCATGCATATCAGGATTGGGGGATGAGGGGTACCATGCATACCAGGATTTGGGGATAGGGGTACCATGCATACCAGGAATGGGGGATGAGGGGTACCATGCATACCAGGATAGGGGGTGAGGGGACCATGCATATCAGGATAGGGGGAAGAGAGGACCATGCATATCAGGATTGGGGGATGAGGGGTACCATGCCTACCAGGATTGGGGGATGAGGGGTACCATGCATACCAGGAAAGGGGGATGAGGGGTACCATGCATACCAGGATAGGGGAGTGAGAGGAACATGCATACCACGATTGAGGGATGAGGGTTACAATACATACCAGGATTGGAGGATGAAGGGTACCATGCATACCAGAATAGGGATGAGGGAGTGCCATGCATACCAGGATTGGGGGGTGAGAGGACCATGCATACTTGGATTGGGGGATGAGGTGTAACATGCATACCAGGATAGGGGGTGAGGGGACCATGCATACCAGGATAGGGGGATGAGAGGACCATGCATACAAGGATTTAGGGATGAGGGGTACCATGCATACCAGGATTGGGGGGATGAGGGGTACCATGCATACCAGGATTGTGTGATGAGGAGTACCATGCATACCAGGATAGGGGGTGAGGGGACCATAGATACCAGGATAGAGGGTGAGGGGACCATGCATGCCAGGATTGGGGGATGAGGGGTACCATGCATACCAAGATTGGGGGATGAGGGGTACCAAGCAAACCAGGAATGGGGGATGAGGGGTACCATGCATACCAGGATAGGGGGTGAGGGGACCATGCATACCATGATAGGCGTGTGAGAGGACCATGCATACCAGGATGTGGGGATGATGGGTACCATGTATACCAGGATTGGGGGTGAGGGGACCATACATACCAGGATAGGGATGAGGGAGTACCACGCATTCCAGGATTGGGGGATGAGGGGTACCATGCATACCAGGATTTGGGGATAGGGGTACCATGCATACCAGGAATGGGGGAGGAGGGGTACCATGCATACCAGGATTGGGGGATGAGGGGTACCATGCAAACCAGGAATGGGGAATGAAGGGTACCATGCATACCAGGATAGGGGGTGAGGGTACCATGCATACCAGGAATGGGGATGAAGGGTACCATGCATACCAGGATAGGGGGTGAAGGGTAACATGTATACTAGGATAGGGGGGTGAGGGGACCATTCATACCAGTATTGGGGGATGTGGGGTACCATGCATACCAGGATTGGGGGATGAGGGGTACCATGCATACCAGGATTGGGGGATGAGGGGTACCATGCATACCAGGATGGGGGGGGGGTGAGGGGACCATGCATACCAGGATTGGGGGATGAGAGGTACCATGTATACCAGGATTGGGGGATGAGTGGTACCATGCATACCAGGATTGGGGGGTGAGGGGACCATGCATACCAGGATTGGGGATGAGAGGTACCATGCATATCAGGATTGGGGGATGAGGGGTACCATGCATACCAGGATTTGGGGATAGAGGTACCATGCATACCAGGAATGGGGGATGAGGGGTACCATGCATACCAGGATTGGGGGATGAGGGGTACCATGCAAACCAGGAATGGGGAATGAAGCGTACCATGCATACCAGGATAGGGGGTGAGGGGACCATGCATACCATGATAGGCGTGTGAGAGGGCCATGCATACCAGAATAGGGGGATGAAGGGTACCATGTATACTAGGATTGGGGGTGAGGGGACCATACATACCAGGATAGGGATGAGGGAGTACCACGCATTCCAGGATTGGGGGATGAGGGGTACCATGCATACCAGGATAGAGGGTGAGAGGACCATGCATACCACGATTGGGGGATGAGGGGTAACATGCATACCAGGATTGGGGATGAGGAGTACCATGCATACCAGGATAGGCGATGAGGGGTACGATGCATACCAGGATAGGGGGTGAGGGGACCATGCATATCAGGATAGGGGGAAGAGAGGACCATGCATATCAGGATTGGGGGATGAGGGGTACCATGCCTACCAGGATTGGGGGATGAGGGGTACCATGCATAGCAGGAAAGGGGGATGAGGGGTACCATGCATACCAGGATAGGGGGTGAGGGGACCATGCATACCAGGATAGGGGAGTGAGAGGAACATGCATACCACGATTGGGGGATGAGGGTTACCATACATACCAGGATTGGAGGATGAAGGGTACCATGCATACCAGAATAGGGATGAGGGAGTGCCATGCATACCAGGATTGGGGGGTGAGAGGACCATGCATACTTGGATTGGGGGATGAGGGGTAACATGCATACCAGGATAGGGGGTGAGGGGACCATGCATACCAGGATAGGGGGATGAGAGGACCATGCATACCAGGATTTAGGGATGAGGGTACCATGCATACCAGGATTGGGGGGATGAGGGGTACCATGCATACCAGGATTGTGTGATGAGGAGTACCATGCATACCAGGATAGGGGGTGAGGGGACCATAGATACCAGGATAGAGGGTGAGGGGACCATGCATGCCAGGATTGGGGGATGAGGGGTACCATGCATACCAGGATTGGGGGATGAGGGGTACCAAGCAAACCAGGAATGGGGGATGAGGGGTACCATGCATACCAGGATAGGGGGTGAGGGGACCATGCATACCATGATAGGCGCGTGAGAGGACCATGCATACCAGGATGTGGGGATGATGGGTACCATGTATACCAGGATTGGGGGTGAGGGGACCATACATACCAGGATAGGGATGAGGGAGTACCATGCATTCCAGGATTGGGAGATGAGGGGTACCATGCATACCAGGATAGAGGGTGAGAGGACAATGCATACCACGATTGGGGGATGAGGGGTACCATGCATACCAGAATTGGGGGATGAGGGGTACCATGCATACCAGGAATGGGGGATGAGGGGTACCATGCATACCAGGATAGGGGGTGAGGGGACCATGCATACCATGATAGGCACGTGAGAGGACCATGCATACCAGGATTGGGGGATGAGGGGTACCATGTAAACCAGGATTGTGGGTGAGGGGACCATACATACCACGATAGGGATGAGGGAGTACCACGCATTCAAGGATTGGGGGATGAGGGGTACCATGTATACCAGGATACAGGGTGAGGGGACCATGTATACCAGGATAGGGGGGTGAGAGGACCATGCATACCGCGATTGGGGGATGAGGGGTACCATGCATACCAGAATTGGGGGATGAGGGGTACCATGCATACCAGGATAGGGGGTGAGGGGACCATACATACCAGGATAGGGATGAGGGAGTACGATGCATATCAGGATTGGGGGATGAGGGGTACCATGCATACCAGGATAGGGGATGAGGGGACCATGCATACCAGGGTATGGGGTGAGGAGACCATGCATACCAGGATGGGGGGGTGAGAGGACCATGCATACCACGATTGGGGGAAGAGGGGTACCATGCATACCAGCATTGGAGGATGAGGGGTACCATGTATACCAGGATAGGGGGTGAGAGGACCATGCATACCAAGATTGGGGGATGAGGGGTACCATGCATACCAGGATTGGGGGATGAGGGGTACCATGCATACCAGGAATCGGGGATGAGGGGTACCATGCATACCAGGATAGGGGGTGAGGGGACCATGCATATCATGATAGGTGGGTGAGAGGACCATGCATACCAGGATTGGGGGATGAGGGGGTACCATACATACCAGGATTGGGGGATGAGGGGGTACCATACATACCAGGATTGGGGGATGAGGTGTCCCATGTATACTAGGATAGGGGGTGAGGGGACCATACATACCAGGATAGGGATGAGGGAGTACCATTCATATCAGGATTGGGGGATGAGGGGTACCATGCATACCAGGATACGGGGTGAGGGGAGCATGCACACCAGGATAGGGGGGTGAGAGGACCATGCATACCATGATTGGGGGATGAAGGGTACCATGCATACCAGGATTGGGGGATGAGGGGTACCATGCATACCAGGATAGGGGGTGAGGTGACCATACAAACCAGGATAGGGATGAGGGAGTATCATGCATACCAGGATTGGGGGATGAGGGGTACCATGCATACCAGGATAGGGGATAAGGGGACCATGCATACTAGGATAGGGGGTGAGGAGACCATACATACCAGGATAAGGGGGTGAGAGGACCATGCATACCACAATTGGGGGAAGAGGGGTACCATGCATACCAGGATTGGAGGATGAGGGGTACCATGCATACCAGGATTGGAGGATGAGTGGTACCATGCATACTAGAATAGGGATGAGGGAGTACCATGCATACCAGGATTGGGGGGTGAGAAGACCATGTATACCAGGATTGGGGGATGAGGGGTACCATGCATACCAGGAATCGGGGATGAGGGGTACCATGCATACCAGGATTGGGGGATGAGGGGTACCATGCATACCAGGAATCGGGGATGAGGGGTACCATGCATACCAGGATAGGGGGTGAGGGGACCATGCATATCATGATAGGTGGGTGAGAGGACCATGCATACCAGGATTGGGGGATGAGGGGGTACCATACATACCAGGATTGGGGGATGAGGGGGTACCATACATACCAGGATTGGGGGATGAGGTGTCCCATGTATACTAGGATAGGGGGTGAGGGGACCATACATACCAGGATAGGGATGAGGGAGTACCATTCATATCAGGATTGGGGGATGAGGGGTACCATGCATACCAGGATACGGGGTGAGGGGAGCATGCACACCAGGATAGGGGGGTGAGAGGACCATGCATACCATGATTGGGGGATGAAGGGTACCATGCATACCAGGATTGGGGGATGAGGGGTACCATGCATACCAGGATAGGGGGTGAGGTGACCATACAAACCAGGATAGGGATGAGGGAGTATCATGCATACCAGGATTGGGGGATGAGGGGTACCATGCATACCAGGATAGGGGATAAGGGGACCATGCATACTAGGATAGGGGGTGAGGAGACCATACATACCAGGATAAGGGGGTGAGAGGACCATGCATACCACAATTGGGGGAAGAGGGGTACCATGCATACCAGGATTGGAGGATGAGGGGTACCATGCATACCAGGATTGGAGGATGAGTGGTACCATGCATACTAGAATAGGGATGAGGGAGTACCATGCATACCAGGATTGGGGGGTGAGAAGACCATGTATACCAGGATTGGGGGATGAGTGGTACCATGCATACCAGGATAGGGATGAGGGCAGGGCTGGCTCCAGGTTTTTGAGGGCCCCAGGCAAAAGTCTCAGTGCCCCCCCCCTTTAACACATACCATGATTCATGATGCACAGATACAGCAGAGAAATATAGGTATCGTACAGTGCCAGATTTAACAAGAATACAAGAATATAACTACTATAATACTGCTCCTATGTACAGGAGTATAACTACTATAATACTGCTCTCTATGTGCAAGAATATAACTACTCTAACACTGCCCTTATGTACAAGACTATAACTGCTATAAAACTGTTCCTATTTACAAGGCTTGGCTATGCCTATGACAACGTCGACTACCTTTGCTGTGTCATGCCTTCTGATAGCGGTGCCGCATTTCCTTCCCTTACAGCAGCATCTGTTTCTCGGTCCCTGTTCCTGGGGCTGGGATGAGTTATAGACGTGTTATTTGAGATGTTATTATTATAATTTGCAGATTTTCAATTTTATCACATTTCCATATCACAAATCTCCGGCTTCTTCTGCTTGGAATTTGCATTGACTCAATAAACTGTCATCCTGAATAACTGCCAATAGATTACATTGTTGTAGCTAGTGCAACATGCTCATTTTTCATAGTAAATTGTGCAATTCACCGACACATGGTAGCAGCACTTTTCTATTTTTCACCAACAAACAGTTGTGAATTTGCAGACATATGTCACAGCACATCTATTGATTCATTAACTTTAGTGATTTCTGATAGTAGGGGGCAGTTTTTCTGTATCTACATTTTTTTTGCACATTGTTACTGTAATAGTCATATTATAGGCATAACAGGGGCGTAGTGATCAGAGTCGCAGAGGGTGTAACAACAACCAGGCCTTTGCCGGAAGGTTCCTCTTACGCCAGCTACCGAAGAGGACATTATACAAGGACATTATACCAGGAAGGGACCTAGGATGGAGAACATTATACCAAGATGGAGCCCAGGATGGGGAGCATTACACTAGGAAGGAGCCTAGGATGGAGAACATTATACAAGGACATTATACCAGGAGGGGCCTAGGATGAGGAACAGAATACTAGGAAGGAGACCAGGATGGGGAGCATTATACACGGAAGGAGCCCAGGATGGGGAGCATTATACAAGAAAGGAGCCCAGGATGGGGAGCATTATACAAGGAAGGAGCCCAGGATGGGGAGCATTATACAAGAAAGGAGCCCAGGATGGGGAGCATTATACAAGGAACAAGCTCAGGATGGGGAGCATTATACAAAGTAGGGCTAAGGGTTGCAGGATGGGGAACATCATAGAAGGGGCCCGGGATGGTGGTCATTCTACAATTAAGGTACACAGGATGGAGTCATTATGCAAAGGAGAGGTTCAGGATGGGGGACATTACAGAAGGATTTTGCCCAGGTTGGTGGGCAGGTAGGTAGATGAGGGAGATTATTAGAGGAAACAGTCAGGACAGGGGACATTATTGTATGGGAGGTGAGGTGAACAATCATGTCATTATAGGCTCTAGGGAACTGCAAGGGCCCATATATTTGTACAACTTGCAAATGAGGGCCCCAATCCAAATTTTGGAGAAGGGCCCATCAGACTCTAGTTATCCCACTAGCGCTACATGTACTACAATGCAGCAAAGCCAAATTTGGCTACAATTAGTGACAGCCCGAGCCCGACAGCCCCATTCAGACAGTTGCATCTAATTCCAGACTTTTAGCTACTTTGTCTTCTGAATGCCTATACATTTCATATTTATAGGAATTGTAATGAAGCAGCCATCAGTCTCCCCCAGTCCCCCCTAATCATTTTTTCATTGTATACTACTACTCTCACCCCCTGGCCCCCCCTAAAGCCAGAAATCACCTTTGTTTTGGGTTGAGAAGTCGTACTGACTCTGAGTCACTGCCAGCTGCCGCAACAGGATCTGCCACGGAGCGAGGACTCGGAGCCTCAGCGAGTGCCAGGAGCAGGAGCCACCAGAAAGCGAGGAGACGAGCGCTGGGAGTCGGGAGATGTGTCAGTGTCCGGTGCAGCGGTGCCAGCTGAGCTGCTGCAGCAGGAGCCGGCGCCACGGAGCCTCAGCAAGCGCCTAGCCCTGGAGATGTGTCTGTCGGTGTCCGGTGCAGCGGTGCCACTGCCTGGAGCCGCCACTTGGAGCCTCACCTCAGCGAGCACCGGCCCGGGAGATGTGTCGGTGTGTCCAGACGGTCCCTCCATTTTCAGAGATGCGTGCGTGCTTCACAGCTGCTGTGTCCTCCGCCCACATCATCTTGTCTCCGCCTCGTCACTTCCTCTGTTGTGAGTTCATTTTTCCCTTCACCATTGAGGTCTGATGAACTCCCTCCTCTAGTGAAGGAAGGTAGTGAGACTGATTACCAAACACCTGGGCAGCTAGATGATGACTGGGTGGCTGGAATTGAGAACTGGATATAAGGCTGCCGACGCCCTTCTTCCTGGCTGGTGATTTTCCTGCTGGATTCTTGGAGACCAGTCTGATTCCTGCGTCTCAAAGCTAAGTTTTTCTGCTCTGCTTTGTACTCTTCAGTTTTGTTTTTGTTTTGCCTTGTTTTTTGGGAGTTCTGCCATCCCTGGCCTGGGGTGAGCTGAATTCCATTTTTGTCTCTGATCTGTTGATCTTTTGCTCTGTCTTCAGAATATACCTGAGTGCTGATATAGTCTTTTGAAGCCTAGCGACTTCAGGGCCTGTTTTTCCTATCAGTTGGTTGGCTCATTTTGATAGGGTTTTTGCGGATGGCAGACAGCAGCTTTCCTATCCTGTCCTATGTAGTTAGGTTGAGCAAATGATGGGGCCCAAGCTATCTGGTATTTTGTTTTTTCCTCCTTCGGTGACTCATCATAACATTCCTCCCTGCGGCACACATGAGAAGAGACAGGGGAGGACCATTCACAGGAAGACACTCTGGCTGTCTGGGCTCTGATTGGCTGACGGCGCTCAGTCGATGGCCTGCTGAATCACTGATATGCGTCTCCTGCCGCTGCCACGGCGCCTCTGATTCAAGGTCGCATTCCCAGTCAGAGAGTGTGAGTGGGCCCCCCCGTCTCGCCAGGGCCCCGGCATTTGCCTGGGTACGCCGGGTGCTGACACCGGGCCTGGATGAGGGAGTACCATGCATACCAGGATTTTGGGGGGTGAGGGGACCATGCATACCAGGATGAAGAATGGGGTGCCATGCATACCAGGATAGGAATGAGGGGTGCCATGCGTACCAGGATAGGAGGGTGGCAGCACATAGCAGGATAGGAGACCATATACCAATAAAAATGCTCGCCACCCGGGCATAGAACGGGTTCATAGCTAGTTATAACATAACACTGTTGTATGTAAAATTTACAGTAAATCACTATTCATAATATTATACTAATTACTTTGCATTTGTGCACATTGCTCTTTACAAAGTTCTCCTTTCAATAAGTTAATTGTAGTTGCAATATTATATAAATGGGTGTGAGTCAGTTGCAGGGATATTGACATCTTTTAAAAGCATTTGCTCAGCCACACATTGTAGCACATTTAGTACTCTGCGCTGTAAAAGTAAATACCGGTTGTCTCACCTAGTCTAATCTGCAAGTGTTAGGGAAATGCTTGGCAGTATTTCAATGAAGAACACCCACAGACTCTACCGATTAAACAAAGCTGCATGGGGTTTACTTGATGTGCCTTCAAGGAAATAAAGTATGTCATGATGAGATGATGCTCAGGCAAGATCAGTCCTGGCCAAAAGTTTTGAGACAAACATTTAGTGTTCACAAAGCTTCCAGCTTCAGTGTTTTTGGATCTTTTAGTAAGTTCTTTTTCTGGTTACGAAAGCACATGTATAAGCATTTCATAAGTTTTCAGACTTTTTTTTGACAAATGGTCAAGTTTAAGTAAAGACCCAATATTTACAATGTTGACGCTTATTTTTCAAGAATTCTACAGGATGGGCCATGTATATGGACACACCTAAATAAAATGGGAATGGTTGGTGATATCAATTTCCTGTTTGTGGCACATTAGTATATGGCATGGGGGAAACTTTTGAAGTCAGCCATTTTGGATCCAACTTTATTTTTTCCAATGGGAAAAGGGTCACACATAAAACTTATTGCAAATTTCACAAGAAAAACAATGGTGTGCTTGGCTTTAACATAACTTCATTCTTTCATGAGTTATTTACAAGTTTCAGTCGAACTTCCCTTTGGCAGATATTAGCTACTCACAAATGGTACCCTTACAAAATCCAGCTGCTGCAGCATCTCAACGAGGATGACCCAGATCGGCACGCTGAATTTTTCCTCTTTGGCCTGGACTTTGTACGACGCTGCTTCAGGTGTTGCACCCAGCATTTTGCAAGCTGTACACTACTTGAAAAGGTATGTGATCACTGATAAGTTGTTTGGTGCTGGTTTTCCTTATTTTCCACATAGTGCTTGGAATTTATCACAGTTTGCATAAGTTCACATGACCAATTTCTCGACATATTAGGAAAATGGTCTGATTAGTCTAATTAGACTTTGATCAGAGTTTGAGCAAAGTTGGATGAGAGTAGCATCAGTTTTTCTCCGACATGGAGTGGAAAAAAGGAAATTTCTCCTCCTCCATCTTGTCAGTCTGTGAAAATTGGACCACACTCGATTTTGTATTACCAATTTTGAGCCGACTCTTGGATCAAAATTGTACATGTCTTTAAACTTTTTTTATCACTTGTTGAGAAGAAAAAAATCGGACATGTGCATAACGTATAGTTATGATATAAGAAAGGTATAATATGGAGTATGATGTATGGGGGCCCAAACATCCGGCGACTTTGAACAACAGTAACCTAGATAACATTACTTGTGGTCAAAGTGCTGGGTTCCAGCAGCTGTGACTGATGGTGGAAAAGTTACCGTTGATCAGGTGTCTGGTCAGCCAGAGAACAGACATATGCTAATGAGAGCATTCACCAGCTGGCTCCTGAGCATTATGAGAAATGTGTCAGTGAGATACGTAGTGCAATGCTTGTGTAGCTTACTGTACATGTATTTACTAGAGTTGAGCGAAACGGGTCGAAAAATTTCAAAAGTCGCCGACTTTTGGTAAAGTCGGGTTTCATGAAACGAAACCCGACCCTAGGGTGAGGTCGGCCACGAGCTCGGCGACTTTAGCGCCAAAGTCGCGTTTCAAAAGTTTGTTTTCCTCCCTTTTTCATCCAATCAGGATCCACGGACACTGTGGGCAACGTGATGACATAGGCAGGGGTCACCACCATCTTTGAGAAGGGCATGCAAGTGATTGGCTTGCTTTGGGGGGCGTCACAGGGGGTATAAAAGGGCGTGCACGCCGACCGCCATGTTACTCATGCTGATCTCAGAATAGGGAGAGCTGCTGCTGATTCTGTAGGGAGAGCGTTAGGCAGGGAAGAAGACACCAAAAACTGCTTCTGCTGCTAGCGATTTTGCCTGTACAACACACCAGTCACTGTGTGTGCAGTGCAAGTGGAGGCTATATTTTGCTGGATCAGCTGTGTTGCTTGTTAGGCTGCCTTATAAGGCTTCCTGATAGCTGCATTGCTGTTTTCCCATTGCTCTGCAAACTGCTTTTTTAAAAGCAATCCAAATTTTTTTTTTGTCCTGTGAGGTACTGAGCGTGCATTTTTTCACACCATACAGCGGTGTACGCTCCTCACACAGTACCGTGTAATGGCTGTTATCACGGCCACAGCGAAGCTATCTGTGTGTCACTCTGTAAGAATAAGTCGAGGACATGTTCCGTTCTTACAGACCTACACCTTCTAGTTTTGTCTGCTTTTCAAACAGTTAAGTATATTTGCTGTTTGATCACATTCAAAACTATAGAGAGACAGCGTGTGTCAGTCCGTATACTTAAAAAACAAGGAGCTTGACAATTTTACGGACACCGGACAGCGGTGTACGTGCACGCTCCTCTCTCAGTACTGTGTAACGGCTGTTATCACGGCCACAGTGAAGCTATCTGTGTGTGACTCTGTAAGGATAAGTCGAGGACATGTTCCGTTCTTACAGACCTACACTTTAGGGAGATTCCTATTCTGCCCAATTCTATATACACCTTGTAGTTTGTCATACACTAGCCAATTTCTGCCTGTGACATAGCGGTGTGATATTCACTGGGCCTCACACAATCCAACAGTGTCCACAAGTGTGTTCAGAAATTCTACATCTCCCCTGTCCTATAGTGACATTTTTCACACCTGCGACATTGAGCCTGTGACATAGCGGTGTGATATTAACTGGGCCTCACACAATCCAACAGTGTCCACAAGTGTGTTCAGAAATTCTACATCTTCCCTGTCCTATAGTGACATTTTTCACACCTACGACATTGAGCCTGGACATAGCGGTGTGATATTAACTGGGCCTCACACAACAGTGTCCACAAGTGTGTTCAGAAATTCTACATCTCCCCTGTCCTATAGTGACATTTTTCACACCTGCGACATTGAGCCTGTGACATAGCGGTGTGATATTAACTGGGCCTCACACAATCCAACAGTGTCCACAAGTGTGTTCAGAAATTCTACATCTTCCCTGTCCTATAGTGACATTTTTCACACCTACGACATTGAGCCTGTGACATAGCAGTGTGATATTAACTGGGCCTCACACAACAGTGTCCACAAGTGTGTTCAGAAATTCTACATCTCCCCTGTCCTATAGTGACATTTTTCACACCTACGACATTGAGCCTGTGACATAGCGGTGTGATATTAACTGGGCCTCACACAATCCAACAGTGTCCACTAGTGTGTTCAGAAATTCGACGTCTCCCCTGTCCTATATACACCTTGTACCTTGTTTTACTTTACTATATAGTTTGTGGGATTTTGTGTACATTTTTACCAAAAATGAGGAAGGCAGGTGGAAGAGGCCGTGGAATTGGGCGGGCGTTGCCAGCTGGTAATGATGGTGTTGGTGGTGGATCTGATGGTAGTGGCAAAAGCAAAATAGGACCGAATGCAGGAGGTGTTGATCCTGCGTCATCGTCTGGCTCCACAAGGCCTCAAAGGCTTAGTTTTCCAGGAGTTGGCAAACCGCTTTTAAAGCCAGAGCATCAGGAAAAAGTTTTGGCTTACATTGCTGACTCAGCCTCCAGCTCTATCGCCTCCTCTTCTTCAGTTGTAAAAAGAAAAAGCACTGAGTCGTCATTGGAGGGTCATGTTCATGAACCACACCTTTCCTTGTGTCCTTCACCCCAACCAAGATTGAAGGATGATGCAGGCCATACAACTGATTACTCCATGGAGCTGTTTTCACATACCATGCCTGGGTTATCAAGTGAAATGGTGAATTACCCAGGCCAAGATGAATCTGACGTGGAGTGCACTGATGCACAGCCACTGATAGATGATTCTGCTGGTACATTCAGTCAGAGCACTACATTGTCCTCGCAGTGTAATGAGCCAGATTCTGACCCTGATGAGACTCAGGTGCCCCTTCCCGCATACTATACCACCATACACGGTGACACAGAGGAAGTTGCACATGACATTGAAGAGGAGGTGATGAATGACCCAGTTGTTGACCTAGATTGGCATTCATTGGGGGAAGAGGGTGCTGCTTCCAATAGCTCAGATGAGGAGGAGGAGCATCCACAGCAGACATCGACATCGCAACAGCTGTTATCTGGCAGGCCCGGAGCACTCCAAAGACAGGTTCCAAAAATCAAAAGAGTTGCTGGACAGCTAGTCCAGAAGGTCAAAATAGCACAGCGTGCTAGGCCGCAAAATGTCTTCCAAAGTAGGAAGAGTGCAGTGTGGCACTTTTTTGAACAAAATCCTCATGATCAGGCCAAGGTTATCTGTAAGAAGTGCGCAAAGACCTTTAGCCAAGGGAAAAATCTGAAAAATTTGAATACCAGTTGCATGCTTAGACATTTAACCAGCATGCACTTGCACGCGTGGACACAACACCAAACCTCAAGTGCCACATGTGCAACTGATCACAAAGAAGGTAGTCAGCAACGCTACATTGTTTCCCCCACTGTAAGCCCACCGGTTAGCACAGCAGCAAATGTTGAGGTGTCGTTGCAAGGCCAAAGCAGTCAGGGAATCACACTGTTATATCAACGAAAGACTGAATCTAGGCCATCAGAAAGAACACCAACTCTATCACCATCATCAAACCTCTCTCAGTCCGACCTGTCCACCACTAGTTCCACCATATGCAGTTCTCAAGTCCAGCTCACCCTCCCAGAGACTATGAGTAGGTCAAGAAAGTACTCAGTCTCTCATCCGCGTACACTGGGTTTGAACGCCCACATTGCCAAACTAATCTCGTTAGAGATGATGCCCTATCGGTTGGTGGAAAACGCAGCTTTCCGCGAACTCATGGCCTATGCAGTACCACGCTATGACCTACCCAGTCGCCACTTCTTCTCTCGCAAAGCCATCCCAGCTCTCCACCATCATGTGAAAGACCGCATTGTCCATGCACTCAAGCAGTCAGTGAGCGGAAAGGTGCACCTCACAACTGATGCATGGTCCAGTCGGGATGGCCAGGGCCGTTACGTGTCCATCACTGAGCACTGGGTTAATGTGGTGGATGCAGGGTCCACAGGGGACAGCGGTGGTGGGACAGTGCTGCCTAGCCCATGGTATAGGAATCAGTTGGCTGTAGGCGTTCGACTCTCCTCCTCCAGAAGCGAAAGCTCGTCCACAAAGCGCAGTCGTACGAGCACTCCATCTGCAGCTGCCACTGTTGCACACGACGTGTCCCGCTATCGAGCAGCTAGTGGAAAGCGTCATCAGGCTGTGTTGCAGATGATGTGTTTGGGCGACAGACACACCGCGGAGGTGCTGGCCGAGTACTTTCAGCGACAAACTGAGTCATGGCTGGGCAGTATACATCTTGAGGCAGGCAAGGTAGTTAGTGATAACGGACGTAATTTTGTGGCAGCCATAGCCCTTTCAAAACTCAGCCACATACCTTGCTTGGCTGACACCTTGAACCTGGTGGTGCAGTGCTTCCTCAAAAATTATCCGGAGTTAACAGCCCTGCTCCAGAAGGTGCGAAGACTGTGCGCGCACATCCGCCGGTCGCCTGTACACTCCATTCGTATGCAGAAGCTGCAGCGATTGCTCCACCTTCCCAATCACCGCCTCATTATCGACATTGCAACAAGGTGAAACTCCACCCTGCACATGGTTGAGGTGCTGTGCGAACAGAGGCAGGCCATAATGCATTTGTGGGAGGATACACGGCCAGGCACTTTGAGAGCAGACATGGAGTTGACAGGTGTGCAGAGGTCGAAGCTGAAATACCTCTGTAAAGTCCTTCAGTGTTTTGAGGAATGCACACGGCTGGTAAGCGCAGACGACGCCATCCTAAGCATGAGCATTCCACTTATGTGTCTGCTCATGCAAACTTTGACGCACCTTAAGGAGCAGGCGTCTGCAGCCAATGTTGATGAGGAGGAGGGAATCCTTGATGACATTCAGCCATTGTCTGCTCAGGGACCTCTCCTGGATGAGGTGGAGGAAGAAGAGGAGGAGGAGGATGATGATGGGGATGATTACTTAGGGGAGGAGGATGCATCTCATGGGGCAAGTGAAAATGTTGGCGTGGCAAGGTCTGGTACAGGGTTTGTGCGTGACTGGAGGGATGTGGATTTGCCAGAAAGTGCTCCTCCAACCAACACTCGCAGTGCATCATTGACACCAGGAACATTGGCCCACATGTCAGATTATGCCTTGCAGATCCTAAAAAGGGACCCCCGCATTGCCAAAATGATGAACGATGGCGATTATTGGTTGGCCAGCATCCTGGATCCACGCTATAAAGGCAAATTACAAAACATCTTGTCACACAAGAACCTTGGCTAATAAACAAGCAACTCTGGTAAACCGGTTGGTTGAGGTATTCCCAGCACACAGCAGCGGTGATGGTTCTCACACGAGCCATACGGGCCGGGGCAGCTTGGCAGAGGTGTTCGTGGTGCACACAGAAGTGGCGTTAGAGACAGGGGTTTCATGACAATGTTGTGGATAGAGTGGAGCGAAACGAGTCGAAAAAATTCAAAAGTCGCCGACTTTTGGCAAAGTCGGGTTTCATGAAACGAAACCCGACCCTAGGATGAGGTCGGCCACGAGGTCGGCGACTTACGCGCCAAAGTCGCGTTTCAAAAGTTTGTTTTGCTCTCTTTTTCAGCCAATCAGGATCCACGGACACTGTGGGCAACGTGATGACATAGGCAGGGGTCACCACCATCTTTGAGAAGGGCATGCAAGTGATTGGCTTGCTTTGGGGGGCGTCACAGGGGGTATAAAAGGGCGTGCACGCCGACCGCCATGCTACTCATGCTGATCTCAGAATAGGGAGAGCTGCTGCTGATTCTGTAGGGAGAGCGTTAGGCAGGGAAGAAGACAAAAAAACTGCTTCTGCTGCTAGCGATTTTGCCTGCACAACACACCAGTCACTGTGTGTGCAGTGCAAGAGGAGGCTATATAGTGGTGTTGGTTGTTGGGCTGCCTTCTAAGGCTTCCTGACATTCCTGCATTGCTGTTTACCCACTGCTCCGCAAACTGCTTTTTTAAAAGCAATCCAATCTCCCTTATCCTCTAGTCACTTTTGTCACAGCTGTGCCATCGAGCCTGTCACATAGCGCTCAGATATTCATTGGGCCTCACACAACCCAAAAGTGTCCAGTGTCCAAAAGTGTGTGCAGAGATTCAAAATCTCCCTTATCCTCTAGTCACTTTGGTCACAGCTGTGCCATCGAGCCTGTCACATAGCGCTCAGATATCAGTGGGCCTCACACAATCCAAAAGTGTCCATCCAGTGTCCAAAAGTGTGGGCAGAGATTCAAAATCTCCCTTATCCTCTAGTCACTTTGGTCACAGCTGTGCCATCGAGCCTGTCACATAGCGCTCAGATATCAGTGGGCCTCACACAATCCAAAAGTGTCCAGTGTCCAAAAGTGTGTGCAGAGATTCAAAATCTCCCTTATCCTCTAGTCACTTTGGTCACAGCTGTGCCATCAAGCCTGTCACATAGCGCTCAGATATCAGTGGGCCTCACACAATCCAAAAGTGTCCATCCAGTGTCCAAAAGTGTGTGCAGAGATTCAAAATCTCCCTTATCCTCTTGTCACTTTTGTCACAGCTGTGCCATCGAGCCTGTCACATAGCGCTCAGATATTCATTGGGCCTCACACAATCCAAAAGTGTCCAGTGTCCAAAAGTGTGTGCAGAGATTCAAAATCTCCCTTATCCTCTAGTCACTTTGGTCACAGCTGTGCCATCGAGCCTGTCACATAGCGCTCAGATATCAGTGGGCCTCACACAATCCAAAAGTGTCCATCCAGTGTCCAAAAGTGTGTGCAGAGATTCAAAATCTCCCTTATCCTCTAGTCACTTTGGTCACAGCTGTGCCATCGAGCCTGTCACATAGCGCTCAGATATCAGTGGGCCTCACACAATCCAAAAGTGTCCATCCAGTGTCCAAAAGTGTGTGCAGAGATTCAAAATCTCCCTTATCCTCTAGTCACTTTTGTCACAGCTGTGCCATCGAGCCTGTCACATAGCGCTCAGATATTCATTGGGCCTCACACAATCCAAAAGTGTCCAGTGTCCAAAAGTGTGTGCAGAGATTCAAAATCTCCCTTATCCTCTAGTCACTTTGGTCACAGCTGTGCCATCGAGCCTGTCACATAGCGCTCAGATATCAGTGGGCCTCACACAATCCGAAAGTGTCCAGTGTCCAAAAGTGTGTGCAGAGATTCAAAATCTCCCTTATCCTCTAGTCACTTTGGTCACAGCTGTGCCATCGAGCCTGTCACATAGTGCTCAGATATCAGTGGGCCTCACACAATCCAAAAGTGTCCAGTGTCCACAAGTGTCTGCAGAAATTCAAAATCTCCCCTGTCCTATAGACACCTTGTACCTTGTTTTACATTACTATATAGTTTGTTGGATTTTGTCTACATTTCTACCAAAAATGAGGAAGGCTGGTGGAAGAGGCCGTGGAATTGGGCGGGGGTTGGCAGCTGGTAATGATGGTGTTGGTGGTGGATCTGATGGTAGTGGCAAGAGCAAAATAGGACCGAATGCAGGAGGTGCTGACCCTGTGTCATCGTCTGGCTACATAAGGCCTCGAACGCTTAGTTTTCTAGGAGTTGACAAACCGCTTTTAAAGCCAGAGCATCAGGAAAAAGTTTTGTCTTACATTGCTGACTCAGCCTCCAGCTCTATCGCCTCCTCTTCTTCAGTTGTAAAAAGTAAAAGCACTGAGTCGTCATTGGAGGCTCATGTTCATGAACCACACCTTTCCTTGTGTCCTTCACCCCAACCAAGATTGAAGGATGACGCAGGCCATACTACTGATTACTCCATGGAGCTGTTTTCACATACCATGCCTGGATTATCAAGTCAAATGGTGAATTACCCAGGCCAAGATGAATCTGACATGGAGTGCACTGATGCACAGCCGCTGATGGATGATTCTGCTGGTACATTCACTCAGAGCACTACATTGTCCTCGCAGTGTACAGAGCCAGATTCTGACCCTGATGAGACTCAGGTTCCCCGTCCCGCACACTATACCACCATACACGGTGACACAGAGGAAGGTGCACATGACATAGAAGAGGAGGTGATGGATGACCCAGTTGTTGACCCAGATTGGCATCCATTGGGGGAAGAGGGTGCTGCTTCCAATAGCTCAGATGAGGAGCATCCACAGCAGACATCGACATCGCAACAGCTGTTATCTGGCAGGCCCGGAGCACTCCAAAAACAGGTTCCAAACATCAAAAGAGTTGCTGGACAGCTTGTCCAGAGGGTCAAAAGATCACAGCATGCTAGGCCGCAAAATGTCTGCCAAAGTAGGAAGAGTGCAGTGTGGCACTTTTTTGAACAAAATCCTCATGATCAGGCCAAGGTTATCTGTAAGAAGTGCGCAAAGACGTTTAGCCGAGGGAAAAATCTGAAAAATTTGAATACCAGTTGCATGCTTAGACATTTAACCAGCATGCACTTGCAAGCGTGGACACAACACCAAACCTCAAGTGCCACATGTGCAACTGATCACAACGAAGGTAGTCAGCAACGCTACATTGTTTCCCCCACTGTAAGCCCACCGGTTACCACAGCATCAAATGTTGAGGTGTCGTTGCAAGACCACAGCAGTCAGGGAATCCCACTGTTATATCAACGAAAGACTGATTCTAGGCCATCAGAAAGAACACCAACTCCATCACCATCATCAACCCTCTCTCAGTCCGCCCTGTCCACCGCTACTTCCACCATATGCAGCTCTCAAGTCCAGCTCACCCTCCCAGACACTATGAGTAGGTCAAGAAAGTACTCAGTCTCTCATCCGCGTACACTGGGTTTGAACGCCCACATTGCCAAACTAATCTCGTTTGAGATGATGCCCTTTCGGTTGGTGGAAAGCACAGCTTTCCGCGAACTCATGGCCTATGCAGTACCACGCTATGACCTACCCAGTCGCCACTTCTTCTCTCGCAAAGCCATCCCAGCCCTCCACCATCATGTGAAAGACCGCATTGTCCATGCACTCAAGCAGTCAGTGAGCGGAAAGGTGCACCTCACAACTGATGCATGGTCCAGTCGGCATGGCCAGGGCCGTTACGTGTCCATCACTGCGCACTGGGTTAATGTGGTGGATGCAGGGTCCACAGGGGACAGCGGTGGTGGGACAGTGCTGCCTAGCCCACGGTATAGGAAACAGTTGGCTGTAGGCGTTCGACCCTCCTCCTCCTCCTCCTCCAGAAGCGAAAGCTCGTCCACAGAGCGCAGTCGTACGAGCACTCCATCTGCAGCTGCCACTGTTGCACACGATGTGTCCCCCTATCGAGCAGCTAGTGGAAAGCGTCAGCAGGCTGTGTTGCAGATGATGTGTTTGGGCGACAGACACACCGCCGAGGTGCTGGCCGAGTACTTGAAGCGACAAACTGAGTCATGGCTGGGCAGTGTACATCTTGAGGCAGGCAAGGTAGTTAGTGATAACAGCCGTAATTTTGTGGCAGCCATAGCCCTTTCAAAACTCAGCCACATACCTTGCTTGGCTCACACCTTGAACCTGGTGGTGCAGTGCTTCCTCAAAAATTATCCGGAGTTAACAGCCCTGCTCCAGAAGGTGCGAAGACTGTGCGCGCACATCCGCCGGTCGCCTGTACACTCCGTTCGTATGCAGAAGCTGCAGCGATTGCTCCACCTTCCCAACCACCGCCTCATTATCGACATTGCAACAAGGTGGAACTCCACCCTGCACATGGTGGAGCGGCTGTGCGAGCAGAGGCAGGCCATAATGCATTTGTGGGAGGATACACGGCCAGGCACTTTGAGAGCAGACATGGAGTTGACAGGTGTGCAGTGGTCGAAGCTGAAAGACCTTTGTAAAGTCCTTCAGTGTTTTGAGGAATTCACACGGCTGGTAAGCGCAGACGACGCCATCCTAAGCATGAGCATCCCACTTATGCGTCTGCTCATGCAAACTTTGACGCACCTTAAGGAGCAGGCGTCTGCAGCCAATGTTGATGAGGAGGAAGAGGAGGAGGGAATCCTTGATGACATTCAGACATTGTCTGCTCAGGGACCTCTCCTGGACGAGGTGGAGGAAGAAGAGGAGGAGGAGGATGATGATGGGGATGATTACTTAGGGGAGGAGGATGCATCTCGTGGGGCAAGTGAAAATGTTGGCGTGGCAAGGTCTGGTACAGGGTTTGTGCGTGACTGGAGGGATGTGGATTTGCCAGAAAGTGCTCCTCCACCCAGCACTCGCAGTGCATCATTGACACCGGGAACATTGGCCCACATGTCAGATTATGCCTTGGGGATCCTAAAAAGGGACCCCCGCATTGCCAAAATGATGAACGATGACGACTACTGGTTGGCCAGCATCCTGGATCCACGCTATAAAGGCAAATTACAAAACATCATGCCACAGGAGAACCTTGACCTAATATTGGCTAATAAACAAGCAACTCTGGTAAATCGGTTGCTTGAGGCATTCCCAGCACACAGCAGCGGTGATGGTTCTCACACGAGCCGTACGGGCCGGGGGCAGCTTGGCAGAGGTGTTCGTGGTGCACACAGCAGAAGTGGCGTTGGAGACAGGGGTTTCATGACAATGTTGTGGACTGATTTTTCAAATACCGCTCACACAACTGGTAATACTGCATCGATGGAAAGTGACAGGAGACAGCAGTTGTCAACTATGGTTACAAACTACTTTTCCTCCCATATCGATGTTCTCCCACACAGGTCATTCCCCTTTGACTATTGGGCCGCTAAACTGGACACCTGGCCTGAATTGGCCCAATATGCCTTACAGGAGCTCGCTTGCCCAGCTGCAAGTGTGCTATCGGAAAGAGTCTTCAGTGCAGCTGGATCAATCCTGACAGAAAAAAGGACCCGTCTGTCAACCCAAAATGTGGATGATCTAACCTTCATTAAAATGAACCACGCATGGGTTTCCAAGGATTTTGTCCCACCTTCCCCTGATGACACATAGGGTGACAGAAAAATGGCTTGCTTTGGTCCACCTCTTCCTGGTACTTCACCTATTTTGCCTTTTGCATCAGCTGAATGTCCAACATCAACATATGCCACTTTCTGAAACTCCCTAACTGTGCTGCCTCCCCCCCCATGGCCGGGGTCACCACCTAGCGCACGACACCGTGCGAGTGCCGTTGCCCTGGACAGGTGGGTAGGCCGACTCTTGGGCGCGGGCACTGGCACAGGGTCCCTCATAGTGCAATCAAGTGTCTCTGACGGTGGTGGTGCACACCCGCCGTCAGACACACCGCTGTACTATGAGGGGCCCAGTGCCAGTACCGACGCCCACGAGTGGGCCCCCCTTGCTTGGGCAGGACCCCAGCATTTGCAATCTTTACCTCTCCCTGCTCCTCCGCTGTGTAATCTGGGCCGTCAAATCCATACTGTGCCTGACACCGTCTGAGCCTGCCTCCTGATGTATAGACATATATTTTGAATGTGCAAAACCAAAGGAAAAACAATGTATGTATATACCCTAATGAAAATCAATAAGTAAAAAAGCAAGTGCATTAAATAACATAGGGTACTTGGTAAACACTTTTTTGATCAAAAAAGTATAAAGCTGTCCCACCACGGCAAGGTGTACCCATTTGAGACAGTAACTACACTAACGGTTAAAACCTACCTAGTGTGAATAGTGGCAATAGTGGCAGAGTCTCTGGGTCCCAAACGGACACCCAGCTTCAGAGGGACTATAAGTGAACTACACAGCTCAGTAGAAAGGAGGCCACACCCTATTTGTACTGAATACAAAAATGCTGAAGAAAAAACAAAAAACTGAACTGGAGTAGACTTGAATGACATGCATGATGTAAAAGCATGTTCACACTGGCCATAAGAGCAAGCAAAACCAAGGGAAAAACAATGTATGTATATACCCTAATGAAAATCAATAAGTAAAAAAGCAAGTGCATTAAATAACATAGGGTACTTGGTAAACACTATTTTGATCAAAAAAGTATAAAGCTGTCCCACCACGGCAAGGTGTACCCATTTGAGACAGTAACTACACTAACGGTTAAAACCTACCTAGTGTGAATATATATCCGGGGATACGGTACCCTTTCTAACCTTTGTGCAATCACGTGCAATCCATACTGGGCCTAACACCGTCTGAGCCTGCCTCCTGAGACATATATTTTGAATGTGTACGCTATCCATACATGTTATCCGGGGATACGGTACCCTTTCTAACCTTTGTGCAATCACGTGCAATCCATACTGGGCCTAACACCGTCTGAGCCTGCCTCCTGAGACATATATTTTGAATGTGTACGCTATCCATACGGTACCCTTTCTAACCTTTGTGCAATCACGTGCAATCCATACTGGGCCTAACACCGTCTGAGCCTGCCTCCTGAGACATATATTTTGAATGTGTACGCTATCCATACATGTTATCTGGGAATACGGTACCCTTTCTAACCTTTGTGCAATCACGTGCAATCCATACCGGGCCTAACACCGTCTGAGCCTGCCTCCTGAGACATATATTTTGAATGTGGACGCTATCCATACATGTTATCCGGGGAAACGGTACCCTTTCTAACCTTTGTGCAATCACGTGCAATCCATACTGGGCCTAACACCGTCTGAGCCTGCCTCCTGAGACATATATTTTGAATGTGTACGCTATCCATACATGTTATCCGGGGATACGGTACCCTTTCTAACCTTTGTGCAATCACGTGCAATCCATACTGGGCCTAACACCGTCTGAGCCTGCCTCCTGAGACATATATTTTGAATGTGTACGCTATCCATACATGTTATCTGGGGATACGGTACCCTTTCTAACCTTTGTGCAATCACGTGCAATCCATACTGGGCCTAACACCGCCTGAGCCTGCCTCCTGAGACATATATTTTGAATGTGTACGCTATCCATACATGTTATCCGGGGATACGGTACCCTTTCTAACCTTTGTGCAATCACGTGCAATCCATACTGGGCCTAACACCGTCTGAGCCTGCCTCCTGAGACATATATTTTGAATGTGTACGCTATCCATACATGTTATCTGGGGATACGGTACCCTTTCTAACCTTTGTGCAATCACGTGCAATCCATACTGGGCCTAACACCGTCTCAGAATGATAGATGGGGCCCACCATACACTGGAACATTCCAAAGGTGGACATCAGACACTGGAGCGGCATTTACAGGGCCCATTATACACTAGAGCATTAGAAATGGGGCCCATTATGTTTGGAGCATTATTTGGGCCCATAAGACAGTAGAGCTTCATCTATGGGGACCAACATATACTGTAGCATTATGTGGAGCTCATCATATACTGTTTCAAACATTATATGGGACCAATGATTCTGTATGGAGAAACAGATGGGCCTCGTCATGAGATGTAAAAAGTGAGGTATTTTTCATTGTACTATACCGCTATTTCTCTGCCGTATCGGAGCATGATGAGTTGTGGTATGTGTTAAAGGGGCGCTCTTTCGCCCAGGGCACATGAAAACCTGGAGCCAGCCCTCCCCCCCCACAGTCTCTAGCCAAATAACCCCCATTTTTCAGTGCGTAACTTGTATTATGAAGTTAATTAAGGTTGACAAGCTTAAGTAAGAAGAATTGATGCTTTTGGCATTCAAATGGGCACTGTTGGTGTGTTTCCTGTCCTCCTCTCACTGCCGACTTTTATTCCCCATTGACTTACATTGGGTTTCGTGTTTCGGGACGACCCCGACTTTTCCCTATAATCGGACGATCTTGCTCGACCCGACTTTTGGAAAAGTCGGGTTTCACGAAACGAAACGCGACCCTAAAAAACCAAAAGTCGCTCAACTCTAGTTGTGGACTGATTTTTCAAGTACCGCTCACACAACTGGTAATACTGCATCGAAGGAAAGTGACAGGAGACAGCAGTTGTCAACTATGTTTACAAACTACTTTTCCTCCCATATCGATGTTCTCCCGCACAGGTCATTCCCCTTTGACTATTGGGCCGCTAAACTGGACACCTGGCCTGAATTGGCACAATATGCCTTACAGGATCTCGCTTGAACAGCTGCAAGTGTGCTATCGGAAAAAGTCTTCAGTGCAGCTGGATCAATCCTGACAGAAAAAAGGACCCGTCTGTTAACCCAAAATGTGGATGATCTAACCTTCATTAAAATGAACCATGCATGGGTTTCCAAGGATTTTGTCCCACCTTCCCCTGATGACACATAGGGTGACAGAAAAATGGCTTGCTTTGGTCCTCCTCTTCCTGGGACTTGAACAATTTTGCCTTTTGCATCAGCTGAATGTCCAACATCAACATATGCCACTTTCTAAAACTCCCTAACTGTGCTGCCTCCCCCCCCCCATGGCCGGGGTCACAACCAAGCGCACGAAACCATGCGAGTGCCGTTGCCCTGGACAGGTGGGTAGGCCGACTCTTGGGCGCGGGCACTGGCACAGGGTCCATCATAGTGCAATCAAATGTCTATGACGGTGGTGGTGCACACCCGCCGTCAGACACACCGCCGTACTATGAGGGGCCCAGTGCCAGTACCGACGCCCACGAGTGGGCCCCCCTTGCTTGGGCAGGGACCCAGCATTTGCAATCTTTACCTCTCCCTGCTCCTCCGCTGTGTAGTCTGGGCTGTCAAATCCATACTGGGCCTGACACCGTTTGAGCCTGCCTCCTGATCTATAGACATATATTTTGAATGTGTACACTATGCTATCCATACATGTTATCCGGTGATACGGTACCCTTTCTCACCTTTGTGCAATCACGTGTAATCCATACTGGGCCTGACACCGTTTGAGCCTGCCTCCTGATCTATAGACATATATTTTGAATGTGTACACTATGCTATCCATACATGTTATCCGGGGATACGGTACCCTTTCTCACCTTTGTGCAATCACGTGTAATCCATACTGGGCCTGACACCGTCTGAGCCTGCCTCCTGATCTATAGACATATATTTTGAATGTGTACACTATGCTATCCATACATGTTATCTGGGGATACGGTACCATTTCTCACCTTTGTGCAATCACGTGTAATCCATACTGGGCCTGACACCATCTGAGCCTGCCTCCTGATCTATACACATATATTTTGAATGTGTACACTATGCTATCCATACATGTTATCCAGGGATACGGTACCCTTTCTCACCTTTGTGCAATCACGTGTAATCCATACTGGGCCTGAGAACGGCTGGCGAGCTGTTAAGCAAGCTACAGCACCTGTGGTTTGCACGCGTAAGTTTTTCATTTTTTTGAGGAATGACGGTTAGGCCTAATTCCAGAACTGCGGTTGACCTGCACTTACTGGGAAATCATCGTTCACGGGTAATAATTGTAATCCCAGATCCCCATCACTAACGTTGTTCAGCGGGTTATCTGCACCTGTAAGCGACAAACGCTGGCCTTTTCAGTGTAGCGCACATGCAGCCACGGACATGTAAGGGCATGACACACCAGTTATTGGCCAATCTCACGTGCCAGAGCCTCACGTGTCCCTCTAGTAAGCCGGACTCGGACCGCGGGGCATGACGGAGTCTCGTTCGTTAACGGAATTAAGCTTGCAATGTGTGCATCTTTTTTGTGGCTGGATGGTTGAGGTTGCCCATGTTGAGTCAAATTACGCATTAGGCTCCACTCCTTGTGGTGCCCTTCTGGACATTCCTTTAAGGTTCAGCTTTGCAACCATACTGCCCACGTAAAACAAACACTTTGCCTTCATGAACGCTGTTTGGAGGGTCGTGACTCGTGGGAATATCGCCACCCAATAAGTTAACCTGCTAGAGAGATCCTTCGTTGCTCCCAAGCATGACATCACACTCCCTAGGAGGAAGGTAATGCCACTGTGGCGACCGTACTCCTGGGGGCGACACAAGTGCACTGATGCCCAGCCACTGCTCAATGAATCTGCTGGTACATTGACCCAGACCACTACATTCCCCTCGCACGTCACAGGGATTCCCTAGCGAGGAGACTTATTTCATTGTTTTCAATGTTGGGACAGCAATTTTTGGGGAGCACTATACTCTGGAGAATGATAGATGGGGCCCACCATACACTGGAACATTCCAAAGGTGGACATCAGACACTGGAGCAGCATTTACAGGGCCCATTATACACTAGAGCATTAGAAATGGGGCCCATTATGTTTGGAGAATTATTTGGGCCCATAAGACAGTGGAGCTCCATCCATGGGGACCAACATATACTGTAGCATTATGTGGAGCTCATCATATACTGTTTCAAACATTATATGGGACTAGAGTTGAGCGACTTTTGGTTTTTTAGGGTCGAGTTTCGTTTCGTGAAACCCGACTTTTCCAAAAGTCGGGTCGAGCAAGATCGTCCGATTATAGGGAAAAGTCGGGGTCGTCCCGAAACACGAAACCCAATGTAAGTCAATGAGGAATAAAAGTCGGCAGTGAGAGGAGGACAGGAAACACACCTACAGTGCCCATTTGAATGACAAAAGCATCAATTCTTCTTACTTAAGCTTGTCAACCTTAATTAACTTCATAATACAAGTTACGCACTGAAAAATGGGGGTTATTTGGCTACGGTACGGTGGTGTGTCTGATGGCGGGTGGGCCGAACCTGCACTTTCATCTGCAGCTTCCTCTTTGTCACCGTGTAAAATGGAACTGTATATGGGAAGGGTAACCTGAGTTTCATTAGGGTCAGATTCAGGTCGTGTAGCGTGCGAGGGGAATGTAGTGGTCTGGGTCAATGTACCAGCAGATTCATCAAGCAGTGGCTGGGCATCAGTGCACTTGTGTCGCCACCAGGAGTACAGTCGCCACAGTGGCATTACCTTCCTCCTAGGGAGTGTGATGTCATGCTTGGGAGCAACGAACGATCTCTCTAGCAGGTTAACTGATTGGGCGGCGTTATTCCCACGAGTCATGACCCTCCAAACAGCGTTCATGAAGGCAAAGTGTTTGTTTTACGTGGGCAGTATGGTTGCAAAGCTGAACCTTAAAGGAATGTCCAGAAGGGCACCACCAGGAGTGGAGCCTATGGTTTAATTAGACTCCACCTGGGAAACCTCAACCATGCAAGCTACAGAAAAGATGCACAGATTGCAAGCTTAATTCCGTTAACGAGCGAGACTCCGTCATGCCCCGCGGTCCGAGTCCGGCTTACTAGAGGGACACGTGAGGCTCTGGCACATGAGATTGGCCAATAACTGGTGTGTCATGCCCTTACATGTCCGTGGCTGCATGTACGCTACACTGAAAAGGCCAGCGTTTGTCGCTTACAGGTGAAGATAACCCGCTGAACAACGTTAGTGATGGGGATCTGTGATTACAATTATTACCCGCGAACGATGATTTACCAGTAAGTGCAGGTCAACCGCAGTTCCGGAATTCGGCCTAACCGTCATTCCTGAAAAAATGAAAAACTTACGTGTGCAAACCACAGGTGCTGTAGCTTGCTTAACAGCTCGACAGCCGTTCTCAGGCCCAGTATGGATTACACGTGATTGCACAAAGGTGAGAAAGGGTACCGTATCCCCGGATAACATGTATGGATAGCGTACACATTCAAAATATATGTCTATACATCAGGAGGCAGGCTCAGACGGTGTTAGGCCCAGTATGGCTTGCAGGTGATTGCACAAAGGTGAGAAAGGGTACCGTATCCCCGGATAACATGTATGGATAGCGTACACATTCAAAATATATGTCTATACATCAGGAGGCAGGCTCAGACGGTGTTAGGCCCAGTATGGCTTGCAGGTGATTGCACAAAGGTGAGAAAGGGTACCGTATCCCCGGATAACATGTATGGATAGCGTACACATTCAAAATATATGTCTATACATCAGGAGGCAGGCTCAGACGGTGTTAGGCCCAGTATGGCTTGCAGATGATTGCACAAAGGTGAGAAAGGGTACCGTATCCCCGGATAACATGTATGGATAGCGTACACATTCAAAATATATGTCTATACATCAGGAGGCAGGCTCAGACGGTGTCAGGCACAGTATGGATTTGACGGCCCAGATTACACAGCGGAGGAGCAGGGAGAGGTAAAGATTGCAAATGCTGGGGCCCTGCCGAAGCAAGGGGGGCCCACTCGTGGGCGTCGGTACTGGCACTGGGCCCCTCATAGTACAGCAGTGTGTCTGACGGCGGGTGTGCACCACCACCGTCAGAGACACTTGATTGCACTATGAGGGACCCTGTGCCAGTGCCCGCACCCAAGAGTCGGCCTACCCACCTGTCCAGGGCAATGGCACTCGCACAGTGTCGTGCGCTAGGTGGTGAACCCGGCCATGGGGGGGGAGGTAGCACAGTTAGGGAGTTTTAGAAAGTGGCATATGTTGATGTTGGACATTCAGCTGATGCAAAAGGCGAAATAGGTGAAGTCCCAGGAAGAGGTGGACCAAAGCAAGCCATTTTTCTGTCACCCTATATGTCATCAGGGGAAGGTGGGACAAAATCCTTGGAAACCCATGCATGGTTCATTTTAATGAAGGTTAGATCATCCACATTTTGGGTTGACAGACGGGTCCTTTTTTCTGTCAGGATTGATCCAGCTGCACTGAAGACTCTTTCCAATAGCACACTTGCAGCTGAGCAAGCGAGCTCCTGTAAGGCATATTGGGCCAATTCAGGCCAGGTGTCCAGTTTAGCGGCCCAATAGTCAAAGGGGAATGACCTGTGTGGGAGAACATAGATATGGGAGGAAAAGTAGTTTGTAACCATAGTTGACAACTGCTGTCTCCTGTCACTTTCCATCGATGCAGTATTACCAGTTGTGTGAGCGGTATTTGAAAAATCAGTCCACAACATTGTCATGAAACCCCTGTCTCCAACGCCACTTCTGCTGTGTGCACCACGAACACCTCTGCCAAGCTGCCCCCGGCCCGTACGGCTCGTGTGAGAACCATCACCGCTGCTGTGTGCTGGGAATGCCTCAAGCAACCGATTTACCAGAGTTGCTTGTTTATTAGCCAATATTAGGTCAAGGTTCTCCTGTGGCATGATGTTTTGTAATTTGCCTTTATAGCGTGGATCCAGGATGCTGGCCAACCAGTAGTCGTCATCGTTCATCATTTTGGCAATGTGTGGGTCCCTTTCTAGGATCTGCAAGGCATAATCTGACATGTGGGCCAATGTTCCCGGTGTCAATGATGCACTGCGAGTGCTGGTTGGAGGAGCACTTTCTGGCAAATCCACATCCCTCCAGTCACGCACAAACCCTGTACCAGACCTTGCCACGCCAACATTTTCACTTGCCCCACGAGATGCATCCTCCTCCCCTAAGTAATCATCCCCATCATCCTCCTCCTCTTCTTCCTCCACCTCGTCCAGGAGAGGTCCCTGAGCAGACAATGGCTGAATGTCATCAAGGATTCCCTCCTCCTCTTCCTCCTCATCAACATTGGCTGCAGATGCCTGCTCCTTAAGGTGCGTCAAAGTTTGCATGAGCAGACGCATAAGTGGGATGCTCATGCTTAGGATGGCGTCTTCTGCGCTTACCAGCCGTGTGCATTCCTCAAAACAATGAAGGACTTTACAGAGGTCTTTCAGCTTCGACCACTGCACACCTGTCAACTCCATGTCTGCTCTCAAAGTGCCTGGCCGTGTATCCTCCCACAAATGCATTATGGCCTGCCTCTGCTCGCACAGCCGCTCCACCATGTGCAGGGTGGAGTTCCACCTTGTTGCAATGTCGATAATGAGGCGGTGGTTGGGAAGGTGGAGCAATCGCTGCAGCTTCTGCATACGAACGGAGTGTACAGGCGACCGGCGGATGTGCGCGCACAGTCTTCGCACCTTCTGGAGCAGGGCTGTTAACTCCGGATAATTTTTGAGGAAGCACTGCACCACCAGGTTCAAGGTGTGAGCCAAGCAAGGTATATGGCTGAGTTTTGAAAGGGCTATGGCTGCCACAAAATTACGGCAGTTATCACTAACTACCTTGCCTGCCTCAAGATGTACACTGCCCAGCCATGACTCAGTTTGTCGCTTCAAGTACTCGGCCAGCACCTCGGTGTGTCTGTTGCCCAAATACATCATCTGCAACACAGCCTGCTGACGCTTTCCACTAGCTGCTCGATAGGGGGACACATCGTGTGCAACAGTGGCAGCTGCAGATGGAGTGCTCGTACGACTGCGCTCTGTGGACGAGCTTTCGCTTCTGGAGGAGGAGGAGGAGGGTCGAACGCCTACAGCCAACTGTTTCCTATACCGTGGGCTAGGCAGCACTGTCCCACCACCGCTGTCCCCTGTGGACCCTTCATCCACCACATTAACCCAGTGCACAGTGCTGGACACGTAACGGCCCTGGCCATGCCGACTGGACCATGCATCAGTTGTGAGGTGCACCTTTCCGCTCACTGACTGCTTGAGTGCATGGACAATGCGGTCTTTCACATGATGGTGGAGGACTGGTATGGCTTTGCGAGAGAAGAAGTGGCGACTGGGTAGGTCATAGCGTGGTACTGCATAGGCCATGAGTTCGCGGAAAGCTGTGCTTTCCACCAACTGAAAGGGCATCATCTCAAACGAGATTAGTTTGGCAATGTGGGCGTTCAAACCCAGTGTACGCGGATGAGAGACTGAGTACTTTCTTGACCTACTCATAGTGTCTGGGAGGGTGAGCTGGACTTGAGAGCTGCATATGGTGGAAGTAGCGGTGGACAGGGCGGACTGAGAGAGGGTTGATGATGGTGATGGAGTTGTTGTTCTTTCTGATGGCCTAGAATCAGTCTTTCGTTGATATAACAGTGGGATTCCCTGACTGCTGTGGCCTTGCAACGACACCTCAACATTTGCTGCTGTGCTAACCGGTGGGCTTACAGTGGGGGAAACAATGTAGCGTTGCTGACTACCTTCGTTGTGATCAGTTGCACATGTGGCACTTGAGGTTTGGTGTTGTGTCCACGCTTGCAAGTGCATTCTGGTTAAATGTCTAAGCATGCAACTGGTATTCAAATTTTTCAGATTTTTCCCTCGGCTAAAGGTCTTTGCGCACTTCTTACAGATAACCTTGGCCTGATCATGAGGATTTTGTTCAAAAAAGTGCCACACTGCACTCTTCCTACTTTGGCAGACATTTTGCGGCCTAGCACGCTGTGATCTTTTGACCCTCTGGACAAGCTGTCCAGCAACTCTTTTGATGTTTGGAACCTGTCTTTGGAGTGCTCCGGGCCTGCCAGATAACAGCTGTTGCGATGTCGATGTCTGCTGTGGATGCTCTTCATCTGAGCTATTGGAAGCAGCACCCTCTTCCCCCAATGGATGCCAATCTGGGTCAACAATTGGGTCATCCATCACCTCCTCTTCTATGTCATGTGCACCTTCCTCTGTGTCACCGTGTATGGTGGTATAGTGTGCGGGACGGGGAACCTGAGTCTCATCAGGGTCAGAATCTGGCTCTGTACACTACGAGGACAATGTAGTGCTCTGAGTGAATGTACCAGCAGAATCATCCATCAGCGGCTGTGCATCAGTGCACTCCATGTCAGATTCATCTTGGCCTGGGTAATTCACCATTTGACTTGATAATCCAGGCATGGTATGTGAAAACAGCTCCATGGAGTAATCAGTAGTATGGCCTGCGTCATCCTTCAATCTTGGTTGGGGTGAAGGACACAAGGAAAGGTGTGGTTCATGAACATGAGCCTCCAATGACGACTCAGTGCTTTTACTTTTTACAACTGAAGAAGTGGAGGCGATAGAGCTGGTGGCTGAGTCAGCAATGTAAGACAAAACTTTTTCCTGATGCCCTGGCTTTAAAAGCGGTTTGCCAACTCCTAGAAAACTAAGCGTTCGAGGCCTTATGTAGCCAGACGATGACGCAGGCTCAACACCTCCTGCATTCGGTCCTATTTTGCTCTTGCCACTACCATCAGATCCACCACCAACACCATCATTACCAGCTGCCAACCCCCGCCCAATTCCACGGCCTCTTCCACCAGCCTTCCTCATTTTTGGTAGAAATGTAGACAAAATCCAACAAACTATATAGTAATGTAAAACAAGGTACAAGGTGTCTATAGGACAGGGGAGATTTTGAATTTCTGCACACAGTTGTGGACACTGGACACTTTTGGATTGTGTGAGGCCCACTGAATATCTGAGCGCTCTGTCACAGGCTCGATGGCACAGCTGTGACCAAAGTGACTAGAGGATAAGGGAGATTTTGAATTTCTGCACACACTTGTGGACACTAGACACTTTTGGATTGTGTGAGGCCCACTGAATATCTGAGCGCTCTGTCACAGGCTCGATGGCACAGCTGTGACCAAAGTGACTAGAGGATAAGGGAGATTTTGAATTTCTGCACACACTTGTGGACACTGGACACTTATGGATTGTGTGAGGCCCACTGAATATCACAGCGCTATGTCACAGGCAGAAATTGGCTAGTGTATCACAAACTACAAGGTGTATGTAGAATTGGGCAGAATAGGAATCTCCCTAGAGTGCAGGTCTGTAAGAACGGAACATGTCCTCGTTTTATTCTCACAGAGTGACACACTGATAGCTTCACTGTGGCTGTGATAACAGCCGTTACACGGTACTGTGTGAGGAGCGTACACCGCTGTATGGTGTGAAAAAATGCACGCTCAGTACCTCAGCAGGACAAAAAAAAAAAATTGGGATTGCTTTTAAAAAAGCAGTTTGCGGAGCAGTGGGTAAACAGCAATGCAGGAATTTTCAGGAAGCCTTAGAAGGCAGCCCAACAACCAACACCACTGATACACCACAATATAGCCTCCCCTTGCACTGCACACACAGTGACTGGTGTGTTGTACAGGCAAAATCGCTAGCAGCAGAAGCAGTTTTTTTTTCTTCTCAGCAGGACAAAAAAAAAAATTGGGATTGCTTTTAAAAAAGCAGTTTGCGGAGCAGTGGGTAAACAGCAATGCAGGAATGTCAGGAAGCCTTAGAAGGCAGCCCAACAACCAACACCACTGTTACACCACTATATAGCCTCCCCTTGCACTGCACACACAGTGACTGGTGTGTTGTACAGGCAAAATCGCTAGCAGCAGAAGCAGTTTTTTTTTCTTCTCAGCAGGACAAAAAAAAAAATTGGGATTGCTTTTAAAAAAGCAGTTTGCGGAGCAGTGGGTAAACAGCAATGCAGGAATGTCAGGGAGCCTTAGAAGGCAGCCCAACAACCAACACCACTGATAGACCACTATATAGCCTCCCCTTGCACTGCACACACAGTGACTGGTGTGTTGTACAGGCAAAATCGCTAGCAGCAGAAGCAGTTTTTTTTTCTTCTCAGCAGGACAAAAAAAAAAATTGGGATTGCTTTTAAAAAAGCAGTTTGCGGAGCAGTGGGTAAACAGCAATGCAGGGATGTCAGGAAGCCTTAGAAGGCAGCCCAACAACCAACACCACTGATACACCATTATATAGCCTCCCCTTGCACTGCACACACAGTGACTGGTGTGTTGTACAGGCAAAATCGCTAGCAGCAGAAGCAGTTTTCTTTTCTTCTCAGCAGGACAAAAAAAAAAAATTGGGATTGCTTTTAAAAAAGCAGTTTGCGGAGCAGTGGGTAAACAGCAATGCAGGAATGTCAGGAAGCCTTAGAAGGCAGCCCAACAACCAACACCACTGATACACCACTATATAGCCTCCCCTGGTGTGTTGTACAGGCAAAATCGCTAGCAGGCAAAAACACAGAACAGTGGTTTATGCTGTATGCTAGATTGCACACTGTGTCAACGTGTATGAAGGCAGAACACCCCTTATTTTTTACTAACCAGCTGAGTGAAAGCAGATAGCTGGGGGCTAGTGTCATTATTCTGGGAAAACAATAATGACCACTCTACGTCCATTCTATATTTAACCTGCGGTGACCAGCGATAACGTCACCAAGGTGGCATGCAGCATTCTTAACCTCAGCTCAGTATTATCTGGCTGTCTTGCTGAGTGATAACATTACTGATGTCTCTGCTCCACAATGTAACCATATGTAGCAAAGTTGGGACTTGTTGTGAGACATAAGCAATATGACTTATTGGCAGTCAGATGAGGATTACTTTGATATTTTATTTTTATTTTTACATTAATAATTGGATAGAAGAGGGTTGGTGAGAGTTTTGTTCAAATAAACGACTTTGCTCTGTGGGTGTATTACTTTCTACTTACTGGGTTAGCAATGGGGGTTTCTGATAGACGCCTCTCCATTACTAACCCCTGAGCTTTATGTCAGGGGACATAAAACAGATGACATCAACCTCAAAACCATTACCCCATTTACCAATGTACTAGGGCAATTGGGAAGAGCCAAAGCTAAGTGCCAGAATCGGCACAACTAATGGAGAGGGGGTCAATATCCATGGCCCCTGCCCATAGCTGTCTATTTACCCTTTACTGCTTAGTAAATATAGGGAGACCATGCATCATTTTTTGTGGGGTCCTGCCATTTCAATAACCTAATAACGCCATTTTAACAACCTACTGCTGTCTGATTTACCTTGGCTGGTTATGAAACATGGGGATAGCACATTTTTTAAAAATTATTTATTTTTTATTAAATGATTAATATATAAAAAGGAGTGTAGACCTGAATTTCCATGCTATTAAATTGCTGTAAAATGGTGGTAGTAAACGTTAGGAGGCTGCAAAAGAAAGAAAAATGAAGGTAAGAGCAGGACAATAGCCCTGCAAACAAATGGGGATAAGGAAATTACTTAAAAAAAACAGACTAAAAAATTAAATAAACAAAAATAAAAAAATAGAACTATGAGGCAGTGGTCCAAGTGGAAGTGTGGATGAAGGTGATCAAGGTATTGTAGGTGGAAGAAGGGTAGGGGGCCAATACTGTTTAATTTTTTTGTTTTTGTTTACATTTGGGGACTTAACAAAATGAAACAAATTAAAAATAGAGCACAACTACGGCTGTGTACTGCTGGTATGCTAGTCAAGTCAGCCAAAGCTACGAACTAAGTAATGTGTAAGCCACACCTGATTCATTTTTATTAATGTTAGTTTCCCAATGTGGACTAGGCACAGGCGGATGGGCCTGTCTGTGATCACTACACCTACGGTGCTAAAGACACGATCCGATAGTACACTTACAGCAAGACAGACCCATGACATCCAAAGCATACAGGTCAAGCTCGTTCAAAGTGTCCAATTTGGACTTCCAATAGTTAAATGGGGAAGAACCATCAGTTATTATGTTGACAAGTGTGGACTTGTACTCTTCCACCATGGAAACACTATCTCCTACTGCCACGGGCAGTATCACATGGTGGTGCCGGATGTGGCGTGCTCATTAAGTTTTGCCAAATTGCAGCATTGCTACCTTTCTTTTTGAGGTGGTGGCAATGCCCCAGTTATGTTGATGACGTCTTCCTCCGCCTCTGCCTTTTTCTTCCACTGAGCCACCACTGTCATATGGAAGAACTGTCAGTAGTTTCTCTACCTGCGTGTGCTTGTATTGACTCATTTTTCGATTCTGCTCCAGTGATGGAAACAATGATGGTACATTGTCCTGGTAGATGGGATCCAGCAGGGTGGCCACTCAGTAATCTGCACTTGTAACAATATTAGCAGCTCGGCTGTCATTGCTCAAGCATATATTGGCTCTTGTGTGCCAGGCTGCCCAGAGGCAATGACAAGCTGTCCTTTGTGGGAGGTGTATTGTCTAGATCCTCACTATCCTCCTAGTCATGCTCCAGTGGTGCTCATGAGTTGCTCTGTGAGGCACCCTGCTGTGAGTATGGTTGTTCCTCATCCTACTACTCATCCTCCAAAATTGTGCCTTGGTTGGACACTTGTGTACCTGGCAGCTGTTAGTACAAGAACCCACCCACTGATGTTGCATACACAAATCGGTGGCATGCACATGGATGCATATACGGTCCACCTATAACCTCTAGCAATCAGTTCTGATGTAGGTCTGGTTTTAAGACCGAAATCGTTCAACTTTTGGTAGCAACAATAAAAAGAGACTTTATTTCACAGTTCACTATTTTGCGCGCTATACATGGGCTGGATACCCTACTTGAGCACCTGTGCTCCAGTTAGGATTGCCGTATACTATTCTTCACTTCCCCCTGGTCACGCTCCAGTGATGCCCATGAGTTAGTCTGAGAGGTACCATGCTGTGAACATGGTTGTTCCTCCTCCTCTTACTCATCCTCCAAAACTGTGCCCTGGTTGGACACTTATGTACCTGGCTGCTGAACCATCACAGCCAGGTGTGGATGACAGGCATGATAACGTTGAAAATGGTTCCCTGTTCCTCCTGCTCTTCTTCCTCCTATGGCACTACCTCATGCATCATTGCCTAAAGTGTTGTATACAGCAGGCATAAAGTTGTGCTCAAAAGTTTACATACCCAGGTAGAACTTTTGCTTTATTGGCCTTTTTTCAGAGAATATGAATGAATGATAACATCAAAACTGTTTCTCCACTCAAGGTTAGTGGGTGGGTGAAGCAATTTATTGTCAAACTACTGTGTTTTCTCTTTTTAAATCATAATGACAACCCAAAAATGACAACCCAAAACATCCAAATGACCCTGATCAAAAGTTTACATACCCTGGTGATTTTGGCCTGATATTGTTCACAGAAGTTGACACAAATGGGTTTGAATAGCTACTAAATGTAATATTCTCACCTGTGACCTGTATGCTTGTAATCAGTTTGTGTGCATAAAAGTTAAATGAGTTTCTGGGATCCAGACAGACTCTTGCATCTGTCATCCAGCTCCTGACATTTTCTGGATTGTGAGTCATGGAGAAAGCAAAAGAATTGTCAATGGATCTGCAGGAAAAGGTAGTTATACTGTATAAAACAGGAAATGGATGCAGAAAGATATCCAATAAATTGATAATGCCAGTCTGCAGCATACAAACTGTGATTAACAAATGGAAAATCAGGGACTCTGTAGAAACAAAACCAGGGTCAGGTAGACCAACAAATATTTAATCTACAACTGCCAGGAAAATTGTTCGGGATGCAAAGAAAAGCACACAAATAAAAACAGCTGAAATACTGGACTCTCTGAAAACTAGAGGTGTGACTGTTTCAAGATGCATAATACGGACGCACTTGAAGAAAAATGGGCTGCATGGTTGAGTCCTCAGAAGAAAGCCCAAAGTGCACGAATGCCACAAAGTACAGTGGGTACGGAAAGTATTCAGACCCCTTTAACTTTTTCACTCTTTGCTTCATTGCAGCCATTTGGTAAATTAAAAAAAGTTCATTTTTTTTCTCATTAATGTACACTCTGCACCCCATCTTGACTGAAAAAAACAGAAATGTAGAAATTTTTGCAAATTTATTAAAAAAGAAAAACTGAAATATCACATGTCATTAGTATTTAGGCCCTTGGCTCAGACATTCATATTTAAGTCACATGCTGTCCATTTTCTTGTAATCCTCTTTGAGATGGTTCTACTTCTTTATTGGAGTCCAGCTGTGTATAATTTATCTGATAAGACTTGATTTGTAAAGGCACATACCTGTCTATATAAGACCTCACAGCTGACAGTGCATGTCAAACCAAATGATAATCATGAGGTCAAAAGAACTGGCCAAGGAGCTCAGAGGCAGAATTATGGCAAGGCACAGATCTGGCCAAGGTTACAAAAAGAATTTCTGCAGTACTCAAGCTTCCTAAGAGCACAGTGGCCTCCATATTCCTTAAACGAAAAAAGTTTGGGACCACCAGAAGTCTTCCTAGACCTGGCTGTCAATGCCGTACTGAGCAATCTTGGGAGAAGAGCCTTGGTGAGAGAGGTAAAGAAGAACCCCAAGCCCAAGATCACGGTGGCTGAGCTGCTCAGATGCAGAAGGGGGATGGGAGAAAGTTCCACAATGTCAACTATCACTGCAACCCTCCACCAGTCAGGCCGTTATAGCAGGGTGACCCGACGGAAGCCTCTCCTCAGTGCCAGACATATGAAAGCCCACATAGAGTTTACTAAAAACACATGAAGGAGATACAGACTACACAGAGGCTGTCTAACACAATCACATAAATGCATTGGAGTCTCACCGGAATCCGCTGGTCAGGAGAAGAGAATGAAGTGAAGACAGAGCCAGGACACTAGTGTATCACTAAGAAAAGCACGGGAAAGATGTGTACATATCTCTTCCTGCCCAGGAAAACTAAGGGGGTGTGTTATGAACGGGTAGCTGAGGAGGAAATAAAAAACAATACAAGCTAAGTCTCAGAAAACCAAAGAGGTTGGTAACTATGCAGACTGCAGACCCCTGATCCTAACACGCAACTAGCAGCAGTCGTGGAGCGTTCCTACGGTGGTCCTAGATGCCTCGTCACAACCGGAGAACTAGATAAGCCTAAAGCAGGGAAAGAGGAAAACTAACTGCCCCAGAGCAGACCCCAAAGGAGAGACAGCCCCCCACATGTATTGATGGTGAAAAAAGATGAAAACACAAAGGCAGGAAAATAGGCTGAGCAAACGATGGGGCCCGACTAACTAGAAAGGACAGGAAAGGAAAGACACTGTCTGCAGTCTGCCAAAAAACTCTACAAAATGTCCAACACAACTAATAGCAAAATTAACCCTGAAGTCACTAGACTTCTCCCACTATATCAGCACTCTGAAATATTCTGAGACAGAGCAAAAAGAGGCCAATCTAATAAGGGACAAAAAAAGGTAATTTGGCAAATAAGAGTGGAAATTCAGCACAGCCCAGCCGGGCTGGCTGACCACACAAAAAACTGAAAAGACAAAAAAGAGCAAGTGTGAACATCAGCAAAAAACAAACTTATCTTTGAGAGGACTGGAACAGAGCTGAGTCCTAGACCTGAGAAGCAGACTGAATCACCAGCACCTGCATATGGCGTCGGCTGCCTTATATCCAGTCTGATCCTCCAGAGATCCAATCATTATCTTCCTCACCAGGTGGCTGATCACTACCACTCAAACCAACCTCACTACCTCCTGTCACTACCAGAGGGAGAACGGAAGGGGAACTCTCAACTGGTGGAGCAGAAAATAAGCTCATAACAGGGGTGGTTCTATGCATTACACACTATCCCTTAAAGGAGACATTCTCTCTTGTACACAGAAGCAAGATAAATAAGTAACTAATGACCTCTAAAGGCTGTAACTAGTACTACGTCATGAACTATAGCCTGCTGCTCATGAATGGGCAGAACACTCCCCGCTTGGCATCAACGGATGCCACAATTTGGCTCTTTGTACAACACAAAGTATTGTAACCTTGACTCTTTCCACATTGAGAGCGGTAAATGCATGCTTGCAGTGATGCCAACCTTTACAAGGTCTCTGGCTTGAAGGTAGTGCTGACTTGCAGGACTGTGCTACATGAAGTAGACAAGCGATGGCTCAAACAATTGACCTCCAGGTTGAGAACCTGCTGAACCGATGAGATTCGAGGTGGTGACTTGAAATCACTGTATGTAGAGCAGACGCTTGAGGGCGAAGTTCTTCATCGGTATCTGGATCCACTAGTTCGAATGTATCAGGTCTGCTGATGTGGGGCATCGAACAGTATAAGAAGGCAGGGCCTGTGAACCATGTAGTGTCCTTAAGATGACTTGGTGCAACGGATCTAGTTTCATCATCCGCAGGATTGTGGTGTGTAGGTACGTAGTGCCACTGATAAGGGCAGGTGGATCTTCTTATCCTCAGTACCCGGTTGCTGACATAGACATAGAAGCATCATGTCTCGTTGCAGATGTATCCCATTACCATTTTGCTCTTGGTGTAGAACTCTGCATCTTTTATCTCTAGATTCATCCCATCAGAGATAAGTTTGGCCAACTCAACTGCAAGGACAGCAGTGCAGAGTTCAAGTCTGGGGATCATGTGTTCGCGAAGTGGCGCAAATTTTGTCTGGCTCATAACAAACCCTATGTGGCATTGTTCATTAACGTCCAAGGTTTTGAGGTATGCTACTGCTGCAATTGCTTTGACTGATGCATCACAGAAGATACAAAGTCTTGGTGCTTTCACTTCTGTGGATGGCACAGGAGCATATGGTCAGTTCACACGAAGGTCAGTCAAGGCTTCGAGAGACTTCCTTCACTCTGCCCACAGGTCAGCCTTTTCTGCTGGAAGTGGATCGTCCCAATCAGATGTGTCTTGGGTGAAGTCTTTTAGCATCACTTTTCCTTGGTTTGCTACTGGAGCTACAGACCCCAGGGGGTTGTATAGACTATTCACGAAAGAAAGAACTCCTCCGAGCGTGAAGGGTTTCTCGTCTTTGCTGATCTGGAAAGTAAAGGCATCCGTCTTCAGATCCCAAAGCAATCTAAGGCTCCATTGCATGGGAAGGGAGTCGATGCTTAGGTCTAAATCCTTTAGATCGCTGGAGTAGTCTTGAGAGGGAAAGGCTTCCATCAACTCTCGGCTGTTGGAGGAAATCTTGTGTAACCTCAGGTTAGACTGAGCGAACATTTCTTGAGCCTTTTTAGTAGACTGATTGCAGCCTCATTTGTCGGTGTGGACTTCAAATAGTCATCTACTGTACATAGAAGTCCTTTTCTACGAAGGATCCGACATCTGACCCTTACTCCTCTTTGCCCTCTTCAGCGGAATGCCGGAGGCTGTAGATAGCGACTGCGGGAAAGAACTGTTCCTGAAGATGTGTACTCTCATCCGGTACTCTGCAATGTCTTTGTCTGGGTCGTTAGTGAAAATAACTTGGCACTCAACTTAAGATGTCCTTAATCAGAAGACAAACATTTTTATTAATGCAGTCTGTACTATTTACTTTGGTTTGGGTAACCTACTTTTGCACCCTGTAGTAGTGCCATGCTATATTATGCCTGGGTCGCTGTCACGGTACCAGACGAACCTCAAGTAGTTTCTGTGTTCCTCTTTGACGAGAAAACAATGGAACATCTGTTGTATGTCAGCCATAAATGACACCGTATCTTTGCGGAAAAAGAGTAGTACTTCCAGAAGTCTGTTGTTGAGGTTTGGGCCCGACAGTAGGACATCATTCAATGAGATGTCTTTGCATTTGACCTGGCTTCTTAGGATGGTACACTCTGAAGATGGACAAGTACCAACACTCCTCTGAGTGCCGAAGTGCAGGTGCAATCTCTGCGTGGTTGCTCTGGAATATCATCCCCATGAAGGTGAAGAAGTGTTCCTTCATCCCAGGTGACTTCTGATGCTTGTGTCTGAGGGAGATAAATCGGCTGTAGACCAGTTCCCTATTGTTGGGTAGGCGTCTTCTCTGAGGTTGAAATGGGAGAGGTGCGACCCAACTGTTTGACTTGTCTTTGACTATCTGTCTATCCATGATGTCCAAGAATATTCTGTCTTCTATAGATATCGCTACCTTGTTTTCTTCCTTTGTCCTGTGGAAGACTGTACATCCTATGTGGTCTTGTTCATCTTCACAGGCGTGGTCTTCTTTGGTAGGAACTGAAAAGGAGCAAGGTAGGGGAGTGCTGTTTGGTAATTTCTTTACCAGCAGACTATTATGACATGGCTGGAACAGAGACATAAATCCATTTTATAGTGTGCTGGTAAGCATACTATTGACTGAGGCTAGCTTGTGTGCTTCTGCTAGACAGACGTCTCCTATAATGACCCATCCAAGGTCGAGCCTCTGTGCGTACGGAGCATTCCTGGAGCCGTTGATATATTCTCTAGTCTTGTGGACTCATAGTATATCCCTTCCCTGGAGAAAAGCTATTGGGGCCTCTGGATCCGACTCAGGTATCAGGTGGGCTATACGATTCAGGTGGGGGTGATGTGTCGCCATCTCCGGTGAAGGTACCTCAGACCTGTTGTCTAGAATCTGGTTGCAATCCAGGATGGTTGGTAGCAATAGGCAGGTCTGGCCTTCTATGGACTCCACCTTGCATCTGGTTGCTTTCCTCCCCGCCGTCTCAACGGTACCTGAACATGTCCTCAAGGAGTTGGGAGAACCCGGGCCTACAATGCTGAATTTGTCAAAGAAGATGGACCTGGCCAAAGACCTATTACTTTGTACATCCAGGATTGCATATATCTTGAAGGCTTTGTCCCTGCGGTCTGCTGGATAGACTCGGACAAAGCAGATTTTTGAACAGGATCTTCCTCCTGTGAGTCCGTTACAGATCTCCATACATTGAGAGGTGCCGCAGGGGTGTCTTCAACAGTGCTCTTCTGCTTTCCATCATGCACCTCTGCCTGCAACAACACTGGTGGAGGTGGTCAAGGCTGCAAGGCTGTGTTGTGTTCCATGCTGCTGCATTCTGCACATTTCACACTAGCTTCACAGTTCCTGGCGAGGTGAGACGCTGTGGCACAGCATCTGAAGCAGATGTTGTTTTCCTTGAGGAAACCTTTGCGATCCTCCAAAGACATCTCCCTGAAGGCTCTGCATTTCAGTGGTTTCCTGTGTAGAGGACACTGCTTACTGACATCTTGAGGTTTGTTCTCTTCTGGAGTGGGCTTACTCGTATTGTGAGGAGGACCTGTGGAAGTAATGTTAGTTTTGTGGACTGTCACGGGTGTCCTACTGGGTTTGACACCGGGGGCAGTGGAGCATGACAGAGTGAAGTCAAAACTAGGGTCATTTCTGATCTTAGCTTGTTGGAAAACAAAATCAACAAATACAGTGAAAGGAGGGAACAGTACATTATGAGTTTGCTTATACCGTGAACCATATGTAGCCCACTTTTCTTGTAGGTTGTAAGGAAGTTTTTGTACTATTGGATTGACACCCCTAGTAGTGTCTAAGAATGCAAATCCAGGCAAGCGACCTTCCTTCTGGGCAAGCTGTAACTATCAATAAATCACTCAATTCTCTAAGCTTCTGATAACCTTTAGGCCCTATCTTTGGGAAATCATCAATTCTTTTGTATAAAGCATTCTTTATGACTTCTATGGACTCATAGCATTCATCAAGTCTTTCCCACACTTTACGTAGACTTATGTGTGGATACTCTAAATTCATGTCTTAGTCTTTTGGCATGCTCGATCGACTCACTTCCATGCCACTTTAACAGGAGATCTAACTCCTCACTACTAGAAAGGTCCAGTCCCTGAATGGCGCTCTAGAATGAGGCTCGCCATGACCTATAGTTCTCAGCTTTATCAGTGAACTTTACAAGTCCTTTTGTAACCAGTTCTTGATGGGAAAAGAACTTTGTAAAGTCTATGGTGGCTTGGTTAATGCTGGTATAAGCCAATGTGTTATAGTCATGTCTAGTGTGTGGTGTATCTGGGTCGCCCTCCCAGGACTGTGGGGTACTCGGTACCGGGCCGGTATCAGTGGGATGTGTCACAGCAGCTTTGACCCGGACCGTGGCCCTGGGCGCCCAAGTAATAGGAAGATGTGAATGGTGGAATGTAGTTAGATGAATAGTTTGTGACGCCACCTGTGGTGCTCGGCAAGGGAGGTGTTAAGCCGACGCTGCATGCAGATCCGCTGGGACTGATGGTATGGTGCAGCAAAGATGAAACAGCTCCCCACAGGTGAAGCTATAGTCCCAGGGCAGTGTAGATGTCGTTGGCACGGGGATGTAGTGGTGCGGAAAGGTAGGAAGCAGACAAAACACAGCAGGGTCCAATTTCTGTACTTTTACTTGATAACTGCAGTCCAGGTCCTGATTACAGATGCTATTGGAGCAGGCTAGCCTGGAAGCAATTCAGGGATTCTCTCTCAGCAGATGGGTTGTGCAGTCTCCTTACTAGCGCTTATTTGCGGGATCTCCAGTACCGAGATACACTGAAGTTCCTCCTGTCAGATGTTCTCAAGAACCTCACTTGCACGGCAGACAGCTGTAGCCTATCTCGGGGACTCCTCTCTCCTGAGTCCCGGCTCACTATCCAAGCTGCTGTTGTGCCCTCAAGTCTTAGATGGGAGTAGGGCATTTACAGCCTCCTACTCCTCTGGTGTCTGCTGCAGGACCAATAGCATCCGTAGAACCGTGGAGACCATGCTCCAGTTCATGCGTTCTCTCCAGAGATGAGCTTGTCCTCTCCGCTCTATCTCAGCGCTCCTTCCACACGTCTGCTCACTTCACCCTCCGCAGACTAACTAACTAACCACCCCTTCCTCTTGGCCCTCAGAGAGCACTCCTCCCCTTAATCCTGGTTCAGAATTCCCCCTGCTGGCCTGGAGTGGAACTGTGTTGCATGCATAGATTGACTGCGAGAGAGACCCATCATTGCCTCCAAGCCTGGCATTACCCTCCCCTGGAGGAAGGCTAAGCCACTGTGGCGACCATACCCCTGGGGGCGCCACATTTCACTATACCTGTAAGATGCTTCTGGCTTCGGATAGTCTGTGCAGTACCTTCTCGGTGGAGAAGGTGTCTCTTTAAGGCGGGACAGGAGCTGTACCTTCTGCTCGGTGGAACAGTAGCTGTGGTTGACGTCTCTGTGCTGGACATCTTTTTGTTTGTAGTAGCGAAGTTCCGGGTTGGATCGCTGGTAATTAGCATAAGCTGGTTGATGTGGTATGCCAGGGCTGTCATCCATGCCGGAATGTTGATGGACGTACTCTTCGACGTGCTGCACTGGATCTTGCTGCTCTAGATCTGTTCCGAGAATGTTGCTGTGTCTCTCAAATTCAGGATCCTTCATAGCTTCCAAGTACTATGCTTTAGCTATTGCAGCTGCTGTCTCTTTGTCTGCCGCAAGTCTTTCTAGAGACGCTCGCAGGGGCGCTCTCTCTGCCTCTTGCTCTGCCTGAAAATGTGCGGTTTCGACTTGCAGGTGTGCAATTTCCGCCTCTCTCTCTGCCTGCAAACATGTGGTTTCAGCTTGCAGGCATGCAGTTTCCGCCTCTCGCTCTGCTTGTCTCAGCTTTAAATGCATCTTTTGTTCGGCGAAGGAGGACCTCGCTTTGGCTTTGGCACGAGCGACAGCAGCGAAATCTGCTATTGACGACCTGCTAGAGCTTGCTCGTGACCTCGTTTTGAGTGAGGATGTGTCAGTTTGAGACATTGTGCGCTTAGCTGCGTACTGCTGAGTATGTTGGCGGGAAACAGTCTATGCGCGGGCAGGCTTTCGGGTGTCAGGAATGGTATAGCACTTATTGGCAGTCTGCATTCTCATTCTGCGGCTGTATGGCAGCTGTTGTGATACCTGTATGCGGAGCAGTGTGGGTGCTAGCGGTCCTGTACAGTCTGATCAACTACAGCCTGTGACCGGCTATAAGTTTCACTAAAGGTGGCTAATCCGTTCTTACTGGGACCTGGACTCTTGTTCCCTGCAGCTGTATGGCAGCTGCTGTAATACCTGTATGCGGAGCAGTTTGAGTGTTAGCAGTCCCGTACAATCTGTGCAACCACTGCCTGCGACTGGTGCTCCATTTTTACTGGGCCCTGGGCTCTTATTCCCCGCGGCTGTATGGCAGCTGCTGTAATACCTGTATGCGTTGCAGTCTGGGTGGTAGCGGTCCCGTACTGCCTATACGTACAACCACTGCCTGTGACCAGCGGTTCCGTTTTTACTGTTCTGCCTTCCTCCACACGTTTGATGCTGTGTGGATTCCAGCATACAGCTAAACCCTTCATCCACTTCCCAGTAAAAAGACTGTATCGATTCTTAAGTCTTTATTTTTTGAGATGATTATGTGAGCTTGATTACAGTGAACAACAATGGTGGATGATAACGGATTAAAACTACAAAAGAATAAACAGTGTATCAGTCCTGGCAGATTACAGAGACAACAGCATGATACAGAGTGCAATTATCAGTAATTAACATTACAGAGGCTGCACAGTAGCATTACAACACAGCTATGACAAAGTACATGCAGCAACACTATCCTGCTCTATACAGAAATGCAACCTATCTGTATGCAGTGTAAAGCATTAACTAAACTAAGAGATACAGAGACTACACAGAGGCTGCCTAAGGGGTACTTCACACATAATGAGATTGTTAGTGAGATTGCTGAAACGTCACAGATTTTGTGACGCAACGGCGACCTCGCCAGCGATCTCACTACGTGTGACACGCAGTGGCGACCGGGCCCCCGCTGCAATCTCGCTGATCATGCTCGAACGTCCTGGGCCATTTTTTGATCGTTGGTGTCCCACTGGCCAGCATGCATTGCTGTGTTTGATGCCGTTACAACGATGAGCGACCTTGTTGAAGCACGTGTATCGAGTTCTGTGTCATCAGAATAGCTGCTGTGTGATAAGGTCCCAACGACCGCCGAAGATCACCGTATCGTTGCTGCATCGTTGAGTAGACCTGACTGTTTGACAGCTTACTAGCGACCATGTAGCGATGCTCCAGCGATCATTACCAGGTCGTATCTTTGTCGGGATCGCTGGAGCATCGCTTAGTGTAACAGGACCCTTACACAAACACATAAATGCATTGGACAGAGCCAGGACAATAGTGTATCACTAAGAAAAGCCCAGGAAAGATGTGTACATATCCCTTCCTGCCCGGGAAAACTAAGGGGGTGGTTCTATGCATTACACACTATTCCTTAAAGGAGAAATTCTCTCTTGTACACAGAAACAAGATAAATGAGTAACTAATGACCTCTAAAGGCTGTAACTGGTACTACATCATGAACTCTAGCCTGCTGCTCATGAATAGGCAGAACAGGCAACATAGTATAGAATATGATGAATGGACAGGAGGTGACCGGTTGCATAAGGACAGCAGTAGAACACTATAAAGAATAATGGGTAGACAAATGTAGCTGCAGATATAGTCATTGGCATCATCTTTAAGTGTATAATAATGTCCACTGATCCATGTCAGATTCATTTTTACAAATGTAACATTTTTCACACGGAAGGAAATTTCATGTGACAAAGCCCTTGCTATGCTGAATACTCTATTTGATAGTACATTGACGGCTGGGGCACCCATTTTTCATCTTGACTAGTGTAATGATCATCATCAATTTTACACTAAATGTCAGTGTCAACCCCTATCTGTGCAAGGGATAACACAAGAGGAGGAAGAGTACAACAAGCAGTAGACGGAGATAGTAGTGATGATGATGATGATGATGATGATGATGATGATGATGACAATGACCAGGTAATACCTGTGGATGCAGACTTACAAGAAAGGCAAAGATAACAAGGAGGAAGGCAGTTTTGCCCATGTTGCTGGCCAGTTTCTTTTCCCTAGACAAGCTGGTGACTCCACTTCATGTACTTAACCCCTTCACCCCCAAGGGTGGTTTGCACGTTCATGACCAGGCCAATTTTTACAATTCTGACCACTGTACCTTTATGAGGTCATAACTCTGGAACGCTTCCATGGATCCCGGTGATTCTGACATTGTTTTCTCGTGACATATTGTACTTCGTGTTAGTGGTAAAATTTCATTCAAATAACTTGCGTTTATTTGTGGGAAAAACAGAAATTTGGCGAAAATTTGGAAAATTTCGCAATTTTCCAACTTTGAATTTTTATGCCCTTAAATCACAGAGATACAGCACACAAAAAACTTGATAACTAACATTTCCCACATGTTTACTTTACATCAGCACAATTTTGGAACCAAAATTTTTTTTTGTTAGGAAGTTATAAGGGTTAAAAGTTGACCAGCGATTTCTCATTTTTACAACACCATTTTATTTTTAGGACCACATCACATTTGAGGTCACTTTGAGGGGTCTATATGATAGAAAATACCCAAAAGTGACACCATTCTAAAAACTGCACCCCTTAAGGTGCTCAAAACCACATTCAAGAAGTTTATTAACCCTTTAGGTGCATCACAGGAATTTTTTTGAATATTTAAAAAAAAATGAACATCTAACTTTTTTTCACAAAAAAAATACTTCAGGTTCAATTTTTTTTTATTTTACCAAGGGTAACAGGAGAAATTGGACTGCAAAAGTTATTGTGCAATTTGTCCTGAGTACGCTGATACCTGATATGTGGGGGGGAACGACTGTTTTGGCTCATGGCAGAGCTCAGAATGGAAGGAGCGCCGTTTGACTTTTTCAATGCAAAATTGGCTGGAATTCAGATCGGACGCCATGTCACGTTTGGAGAGTCCCTGATGTACCTAAACAGTGGAAACCCCCTACAAGTGACCCCATTTTGGAAACTAGACCCCCCAAGGAACTTATCTAGATATGTGGTGAGAACTTTGAACCCACAAGGGCTTTAGAGAAGTTTATAACGTACGCGGTACAATTAAAAAATCATATTTTTTCCACAAAAATGATCTTTTCACCCCAATTTTTATTTTCCCAAGGGTAACAGGACCCTAAAAGTTATTGTGCAATTTGTCCTGAGTATGCTGATACCCCACATGTGGGGGTAAACCACTTTTGGGCGCATGGCAGAGCTCGGAAGGGAAGCAGCGCCATTTGACGTTTTTGGCTGGAATTGAGATCGGACATCATGTCGCGATTGGAAAACCCCTGATGTACCAAAACAGTGGAAACCCCCCACAAATGACACCATTTTGGAAACTAGACCCCCTAACGAACTTATCTAGATGTGTGGTGAGAACTTTGAACCCCCAATTGCTTCACAGAAGTTTATAACATACAGCCGTACAATTAAAAAAATCATATTTTTTCCACAAAAATGATCTTTTCACCCTCAATTCTTATTTTTCCAAGGGTAACAGGACCCTAAAAGTTATTGTGTAATTTGTCCTGAGTACGCTGATACCCCACATGTGGGGATAAACCACTATTCGGGCGCATGGCAGCTCGGAAGGGAAGCAGCGCTATTTGACGTTTTTGGCTGGAATTGAGATCGGACACCATGTCGCGATTGAAAAACCCCTGATGTACCAAAACAGTGGAAACCCCCCACAAATGACACCATTTTGGAAACTAGACCCACTAAGGAACTTATCTAGATGTGTGGTGAGAACTTTGAACCCCCAAGGGCTTCACAGAAGTTTATAACATAAAGCCGTACAATTAAAAAATCATATTTTTTCCACAAAAATGATCTTTTCACCCTCAATTCTTATTTTTCCAAGGGTAACAGGACCCTAAAAGTTATTGTGCAATTTGTCCTGAGTATGCTGATACCCCACATATGGGGGTAAACCACTATTTGGGCGCATGGCAGAGCTCGGAAGGGAAGCAGCGCCATTTGACGTTTTTGGCTGGAATTGAGATCGGACACCATGTCACGATTGGAAAACCCCTGATGTACCTAAACAGTGGAAACCCCCCACAAATGACACCATTTTGTAAACTAGACCCCCCAAGGAACTTATCTAGATGTGTGGTGAGCACTTTGAACCCCTCAGTGCTTCACAGAAGTTTATAACGCCCGGGCGTGAAAATAAAAAATTCGTATTTTTTCCACAAACATGATCTTTTAGTCACCATTTTTTTATTTTCCCAAGGGTACCAGGAGAATTTGGGCCCCAAAAGTTGTTGTCCAATTTGTCCTGAGTATGCTGATACCCCATATGTGGGAGAAAACTACTGTATGACCACACGTCGGGGCTCGGAAGGGAAGTAGTGACGTTTTGGAATGCAGACTTTGATGGAATGGTCTGCGGGTGTCATGTTGCCTTTGGAGAGCCCCTAATGTACCTAAACAGTGGAAACCCCCCACAAATGACCCCATTTTGAAAACTAGACCCCCTAAGGAACTTATCTAGATGTGAGGTGAGCACTTTGAACCCCCAAAGGCTTCGCAGAAGTTTATAATGCCAGGGCATGAAAATAAAAAAATCGTATTTTTTCCACAAACATGATCAGTTAGTCCCCAATTTTTTTATTTTCCCAAGGGTAACAGGAGAAATTGAACCCCAAAAGTTGTTGTCCAATTTGTCCTGAGTACGCTGACACCCCATATGTGGGAGAAAACTACTGTATGGACACACGTCAGGGCTCGGAAGGGAAGTAGTGATGTTTTGGAATGCAGACATTGATGGAATGGTCTGCGGGTGTCATGTTGCCTTTGAAGAGCCCCTAATGTACCTAAACAGTGGAAACCCCCACAAATGACCCCATTTAGGAAACGAGACCCCCTAAGGAACTTATCTAGATGTGTGGTGAGCACTTTGAACCCCCAAGGGCTTCACAGAAGTTTATAATGCCCGGGCATGAAAATAAAAAAATCGTATTTTTTCCACAAACATGATCAATTAGTCCCCAATTTTTTTTATTTTCCCAAGGGTAACAGGAGAAATTGGACCCCAAAAGTTGTTGTCCAATTTGTCATGAGTACGCTGACACCCCATATGTGGGAGAAAACTACTGTATGGACACACGTCGGGGCTCGGAAGGGAAGCAGTGACATTTTGGAATGCAGACTTTGTTGGAATGGTCTGTGGGTGTCATGTGCGTTTGGAGAGCCCCTGATGTACCTAAACTATTGAAACTCCCCACAAGTGACCCCATTTTGGACACTAGGCCCCCCACGGAACTTATCTAGATGTGTGGTGAGCACTTTGAACCCCCAAGTGCTTCACAGAAGTTTATAACGCTCGGAAGTGAAAATAAAAAAATCATTTTTTTCCACAAAAATGATATTTTTGCCCCCAATTTTTTATTTTCCTAAGGGTAACAGGAGAAATTGGACCCCAAAAATTGTTTTGCAATTTGACCTGAGTAGGCTGATACCCTACATGTGGGGGTAAAACACTGTTTGGGTGCATGGCAGAGCTTGGAAGGGAAGGAGCACCATTTGACTTTTTCAACTCAGAATTGGCTGGAATTGAGATCAGACGCCATGTTGCATTTGGAGAGCCCCTGATGTGCCCAAACAGTGGAAACCCCCAATTCTAACTCCAACCCGAACCCCAACACACCCCTAACCCTAATCTCAGCCCTAACCCTAACCCTAACCCTAGCCCTAACCCTAACCCTAGCCCTAACCCTAATGGAAAAATGGAAATAAATACATTTTTTTAAATTTATTATTTTTCCCTAACTAAGGGAGTGATAACGGGGTGGGGGTTTGATTTACTATTTATGGCGGTTTTTATGTTTGGCAGCTGTCACACGCTAAAAGACGCTTAATTTTTCCGTATTTTGACCCACTGAGTCATGTGAGGTCTTATTTTTTGCGGGATGAGTTGACGTTTTTATTGGTACCATTTTCGGGCACGTGACATTTTTTGATCACTTTTTATTCCGATTTTTGGGACGCAGAATGAACAAAAACCAGCGTTTCATGAATTTCTTTTGGGGGGGTGCGTTTACACCGTTCCGCGTACGATAAAATTGATAAAGCGGTTTTATTCTTCGGGTCAGTACGCTTACAGAGATACCTTATTTAGGTCGTTTTTTATGTTTTGTCGGTTTTATGCAATGAAAACTATTTTATATAAAAAATAATTATTTTTGCATCGCTTTATTCTGCGAGCTATAACTTTTTTATTTTTTCGCTGATGATGCTGTGTGGCAGCTCGTTTTTTGCGGGACAAGATGACGTTTTCAGCGGTACCATGGATATTTATATGCGTCTTTTTGATCGCGCGTTATTACATTTTTTGTTTGGCGGTATGATAATAAATCATTATTTTTTGCTTCGTTTTTTAATTTTATTTTTTAAGGGGTTCACTAAAGGGGTTAACTAATGGGACAGTTTTATAGGGCGGGTTGTTACGGACGCGGCGATACCTAATATGTGTACTTTTATTGTTTTTTTTTATTTCTAAAAAATGGATTTATTTGGGGGAATATTTTTTTTTTTTTCTAATTTATTTGGCGATTTTTTTAAATTTATTTTAACACTTTTTTTTTTTTTTTTTTTTTTACTTTATTAAATAGTCCCAGGTGGGACATCACTGTCCTGTAACAGATCGCTGATCTGTCACATCACAGATCACTGTGACAGATCAGCAATCTGTCACAGGCACTGCAGAAGTGCTGCGCTTTGCAGGCACTGAGGAAGCCAGCTTCCTGCAGGCCCCCGAAGGCCCCCGTCGCCATCTTGGATTCGGGGGCCTGCAGGAAGGAGCCCCCCGCAGCAGCGCTGCACATTGCGCTGCCGTGGGGGGCTCAGGGAAGCAAGGAGGGAGCCCCCTCCCTGCCGATGCTTCCCTTTAACCCCCGGTACAAGGGGGTGTGCAAGGGGTTAACGTGTCGGGGGCGGTCCGTGACCGCCCCTGACACATTGTGCTGGGTGTCAGCTGTGATAATCAGCTGACACCCGGCCACGATCAGCGGCGCTCACCACGTGGGCGCCGCTGATCACGGTAGACGTACTATCCCGTCCATGGGCATAGGGGCCCGGGTCCCATGGACGGGATAGTACGTCTGATGTCAGGAAGGGGTTAAATGAATGTCAGCTCAGCTTTTAATTGCTGATGCTACCATCCTCCTTTTGTTATGATATCACCTTTTTTTAACAACCTCATCTAGTTCTGATATCCGGACCACCACAAAATCATCATCATAGTTGTCATTAGCATCATCATCAGCATTATCATCATCATCATCAGCATTATCATAATCATCCCTGAATTGGCATATAGTAGTCTCAGTGTGGATATGTTTTGCGTTGCATTCCTCCTTCCTTACTAATTCTGAAATTTAGAGTTGCAGCGACTAAATCCACTATCACGATGGCATCCTCATCCAGTTACCCTTCCACTAGCAATATCATCTGCTTGTGTTCTTAATACAATGGCTGCCTTTCCAAATGTTCTCATCCAAAGCATCACCTGGAAGAAGTTATAGTGAAGTGTCTCATCTTTAGCATCCAGCCTGCAATGTTAAGATAACAAGGCACCTCACTAGGAAAGAAGTCAAAGATGTCATTGAGTAAATTGAAAGTCCACAATCCACAGTCTAAAAGATTAACTGTCACAGAAGATAACTCTTTAAAGCAGCCACTCCAAATGATGGTGTCAGAGGTAACATCATACTGTTGTGACTTACATGAGTGCTGTGCTATAAGACTTTAATCTCTCTATATAAAAATGAATGTATGTGTGTATCACCAACCAATTACGAAGCATCTTTCATTTCACCAGAGCTGTTCAAAAGAAGCTGAGCTGTGATAGGTTGCTATGAGCAACAGTTTTCCTTGCACACAATCACTAAGCATCTTTCATTTCACCAGAGCTGGTTAAAAGTAGCTGAGCTGTGATTGGTTGCTATAAAAAACAGTTTTCCCACTTGACAACACCTCAGCAGACACTGACATGGTGGGAGAAATATAGCATCCCTGGTAACATAAGCTCCCAGCCATTGTCTGCCCCCCTGAAAGGAGCAGAGATCACATGACAGAAATGAATTCTCCCCTCCCATGCCCATATACATGTGGCACCCCGGAGGGTTCAGTTGCCACAGAGGTACTGCATCTCCTCCTGAGGTGTGGTACCCCACCATCCAGTTAAGGTGGAGACACCTGACCACGCTCCAACACCTGTATCTCACACAACATAGTAGTGTAGCAAAGCACCCTTTGGTGGCTCCCTGCTTGGAACACGATGCGTGCTGGTAGGCGTGTGGAGTTAGTTGGCACCAAAAGAGCAGGAAGAGTTTAGGATTTAGTCAGTCTGACAGAGTCATTGGAAGAGTGAAGATCCCCTGAGTGGGATGGATGAAGGACGTGCTGCAGCCGACCTCAGTGACCTGGGTCCGCTGGCACAGGAAAGAGACATTGATGACTCTCTCCATAAGAAGGAAGGATTAGTACGGAATGTAAGGAGAGGAGGACTAAGGATTAGGGTTAGTGCAGAACCCTTCCCAAGTTCACAGCGCAAGGCCGGGGTCCGGTCCCCGAGGTTGTATGGATACTAATGGTCCTGCAGCAGACACCGAAGTAATAGAAGTTGTCACCACTTTATTCCCACACAAGACATGGGGGCACAGCAGCAACGATAGTGAGCTGGGACTTGGTAGCAAGGAGTCCCCAAAGCAGGCTACAGCTGTCTGCCGTACAAGTAGAGTTCATAGCAACATCTGACAAGAGGAACTCCATTATAACTCAGTACTGTACTTCACTATAGGCGCAAAAGGGAGACGTTCAGAAAAGGCACATATGTTGGCGGAGTGTTGGAAGGGAGTACTTCATCTTGCCTGGAGGTTGACTGAGCCCCTGACCTGGAGGACACGGTACCGAGGCGGGCACCTGTATGCACAACAGACTGTTGTAAAGTTCTGGAACTACATGCCCTGGTGTCCTCCGCTTATTACTGTGCCAACCCACTCAACACTGCTACCTCTCGGTGCCGGACACTCCACTCTCTTCTTTAACACCTATCTTCTTCATCTTCTCTGCCCTGGGACTACAGCCCTACCTGTGGAGGGCTACACCATCATTGCTGCACCGCACCATCTGTCCCAGAGGATCTGTCTGCAGCGTCGGCTTAACATCTTCATTGCCGAACACCACAGGTGGCGTCACGAATCATTCACTAATAAACTTTAATCATCATCCACACATTCAACATTCCCCTTTTACAATGGACGCCCATGGCCACGGACCGGGTCACAGTTACCATAACATCTCCCCTTGAACTCCACGGTCCCGGTACCGAGTACCCCATGGCCCTGGGAGGGCGACCCATACACATCACACATCCTCCATTTCATAGTCACATCTTCTCTCTTAAAGGGATCATTGGTATGGAAGTCAGAGCAAATCCATCCAGCGCTTTCGTACTGACGCCAGGGTCTCTTAAAGGGATCATTGGTATAGAATTTAGGGCAAATCCACTCTGCACTTTGGTACTGACCCCAGGCCTTTCTTAAAGGGATTTCCAATATGGAAGTCAGGGCAAATCCATCCAGTGCTTTAATTCTGACCCCAGGCCTCTCTTAAAGGGATCGCCGGTATGGAAGTCAGGGCAGTTGCCTTCAAATGCTCTGGTAATGACCCCAGGCTCTCTTAAAGGGATCCCCGGTAAGGAAGTTAGGGCAAATCCACTCAGCACTCTGGTTCTGACCCAAGTCCCCTCTTGGAGGGATCCTCGGCATGGAAGTGAGGGAAAATCCACTCTGCGCTTTGGTACTGACCCCAGGCCTCTCTTAAAGGGATCTCCGGTATGGAAGTTAGGGTAAATCCCTCAGCGCTCTGATTCTCACCTCAGGCTTCTATTACAGGGATCATTGGTATGAAAGTCAGGGCAAATCCACTCAGCGCTCTGGTTCTGATGCCAGGCCTCTCTTAAAGGGATCCCCAGTATGGAAGATAGGACCGTTCCACTCAGCACTCTGGTTCTGACTGCAGGCTGACGGGATGATGTGGGATATTAGTGGTAGTTGTACGGTGACTCTGGCTGATGGGATGATGTGGGATATTAGGAGGAGTAGTCCAGTAGCTCTGGCTGACGGGATGATGTGGGATATTATGGGTAGTAGTCCAGTAGCTCTGGCTGATGGGATGATGTGGGATATTAGTGGTAGTAGTCCGGTGGCTCTGGCTGATGGAATGATGTGGGATATTATGGGTAGTAGTCCGGTAGCTCTGGCTGACGGGATGATGTGGGATATTAGGGGTAGTAGTCCAGTGGCTCTGGCTGACGGGATGATGTGGGATATTATGGGTAGTAGTCTGGTAGCTCTGGCTGATGGGATGATGTGGGATATTATAGTGAATGTGGCTATGCAGAATGGGCGTGGCTCTACACTCAGCTTTAGATATATAGATATAATCATTATAATTTGTTATAACTAACCGTATTTATTTACTATGCCTGGGCAGCGCCAGGCTCTTCAGCTAGTTCTTTATATAAAGCTTAATCCCAACTAATACTTGCTAAAGGCAAAAGAGAAAAATTTTGACCTGCACTTGTGCTACTGTCTGGAAGGATGGTGCAAGTGGTGGAGATACTGTAAGAGGTGGTGCTGCTGCTATTCGTGACTCCTTATTGCAAGGTGCCTTGGTATGCTTTTTTCATTTATATTACCATGTCTATGGTTATAGCCACTTTTTCTTTTACCATCTATTTTTACTATACAAGACTTACCATAACTTTTGTTTTTCAAAACACAATATTCCCCTTCTCAAAAAGTAGCAACCAAAAATACCAGTTAAATGCAACAAATTATCAGCAGCAACAGGCCACAGGAAGCAGTATGCCAAATTCACAAAAAATAAGGTATGTAGAAATCAGTCCAGTGTGTGAAACTCACTTTGTGTGAGCCAACACACAGAGTCGGACTGGAGCACCTTGGGCCCACCAGAGAAAATCATTCTTGGGGCCCACTATGTAGCTACATAGAAACAAATACAAGACCACCAATTGTGTGGTAAAACGCGCTAATATCAGGGTATAATATAAGGTAGTACACATCTTAATTATGTAGCAGGAGTTGGGGTAGCCCCGTCACAGAATATAAAGTAGCCCCCTCATAGAATATAATGTAGCCCCCTCATAGAATATAATGTAGCCCCCTCATAGAATATAACGTAGCCCCCCTCATGGAATATAATGCAGCCCCACTCACAGAATATAATGCAGCCCCTCATAGAATATAATGCAGCCCCCCTCATAGGGTATAATGCAGCAACCCACAAAATATAATGCAACCCTCTCAAAAGGTATAATGCAGCCCCCCCATAGTATATAATGTAGCACCCTCATATGGCATAATGCAACCCCCCATATAGTATAATGCAGCCTCTCCCCAGAATATAATGTGGCCCCCTCAGAGTATAATACAACCCCCTCATAAGGCAGCCACCCATAGAATGTACTGTACTGTAGCCCCCTCATAGGGCATAATGCAGCCCCCTCATATAGTATGATGTAGCCCCCTGAGAGAAAAATGCAGCCCCAACACAGAATATAAAGCAGCTCCCCACATGATATAATGAAGCCCCCTTATAAAGTATAATGCAGCCCCCCTCATAGGTTATAATGCAGCCACCCTCATAGGGTATAATGCAGCCCCCCTCCGCCTCCATCATTATTCTCCCCCTCCACACCCATCACTGTCCTCATCACTACCTCCATCATTGCCTTCTCACCCACCACCTCTATCATTGCCCTTTCCACCACCTTCATCATTGCCGATTCCACCACCTCCATCATTACCTCTTCCCCCACCACCATTGTCTTTTCCATCACAACCATCATTGCTTTCTCCCCCACCTCCCCCATCATTGCCCATTTTATCACCTCCATCATTGCCTCTCCCACCACCATCATCATTGTTCTTTCCACCACAACCATCATTGCCTTCTCCTCCACCACCCCATCATTGCCCTTTCCACCACCTCCATCATTGCTTCCTCCCCCACCACCCTCCTCATCCTTTCCACCACCACCAACATTGCCTTCTCCCCCTCCACCCCATCACTGCTCTCTCCATCACCCACATCATTGCCAATTTACAATACACACACAGCACCACTCCCACACACAGCACCATACACACACACACACAGCACCGCACCACACCACATACACACACACGCGTGCAGCCAGACAGACACACACACAGCACCACTCACCTCTCCGTACATTCCCTGCAGATGCAGCACATCCTGGCAGCTTTCTCTCTGAAACAGCCGCGTTGAATGATGATGTCATCCAGCTGCGCTAGATGATGTCACACAGCTGCACTGTGTCAGACAGGAAGTGCCAGGCAGGAAGCAGGAAGGCAGCTCCCCTCCCTGTCCGTCGATTGCAATCAGGGTTAACCGCACTGCAGGGGCCCACCTCTGGGGCTCCAATGCAGCCGCAATGGCTTTACATGCGGGCAGCGTTAGCCTCAGCCGGCAGCTAACACTGCCCACTGTAAAAGTGAAATAGTATTCACTCCTCTCCATGCCCATGGGGGCATGGGGAACGTGAATATTAATTTCTCTTTAGCAGTGGGGACAGGCTCCTGTCTCCAGCTACTGCTCCGTTGCCACTGGGAGGGCTCCCCTGACTCAGGGGCCCCATAGCAGCTGGGTGTGCCGCTATTAGCGAAACGCCAGTGGTTGGGGACCCCTGGAGCAATGGGGGCCCTAGGTAGCTGCTGGTCAGTATGCCAGCAGCAGATGTAAGTGCCGGGCCCACCAGAGAATCTTCCGGTTCTCCGGTGGGCAAGTCCGACCCTGGTCACAGAGTTAAATGACTGTATTATTTTAATTATCTATTGCATTTTTAATACATTTTCCCCCTTTGCAAAAACAAGCAAAAAAAGACAAGCACCGTAAATGTTAAAATAATAACAGTCAATATTGCTGTGACATGTATGATAATCAAATTAGATTAATAAAACAAGCATGGAAAAAATCAGTACTGCATGTGACTAAGCCTTTTTTGATGCAGCCACAGAGTTAATTGTTTTTGCTTTCGCTTACCAATAATGGTGTCTTGTTTCTGCATGAATGCAAAAAAAGTGTGATTGAATTGCAGCAACAATATAACCACACTGATCAAGCAACCAGCTGCAAATGCCACCTATGTGTACCCCCCAGGCCATGCGTCACAGTATACTTTCCTATCTCTCTCACTATCAATTAAATCTGTATTATTCTCTTTTCCTCACACACTAATTTAAAGTAAAACTATTGGTAGGATCAAGCCTCCTATAGGTTGCTCGAAGCTGAATAAAATGATGAGACATGTAATTGCCGCTCTCTACTCTCCTGATCTCGCTGTGTGTGCTTATACCTGACCCATCTGCACATTCCTCTCAGCTTCCATCTCACAGGCAGACAGTGTTTCAAGTTTGTTTCAAAAAAGCAGAGCTGTGAGAGCTGCAGTAACTGTGTTTGTAAGGAGACAAAGTTCAGTTCTTCTTCTGCTCTTTGTTAGTTACATGGTTCACACTGGTAACTCTCCCTTTTATAAAAAAATAAATTCTGGAGTCATATTCTCCTGCAGATAATTGTATGGTCAATAGCCCTGAACAGTTCATTTACATATAAGAAAAAATATGGATTTCTCAGAACTAAGATATTGGATTGCAGATATCAAGATATCATCTTATTTAGCATCCTATGACCTACATCCCCATATAGACGGCTTAGAAAGATTCATCCTACTGACAGATTCTCTTTAAATAACATTATTTCTTTGCTGTTGCACACAATCTGTACATTTCCTTCCATTATTATACAATCTCTCCGTATCTCTATGAACTCCTTTATACTGGCTGACACTTGGCTGTAAATGACCGTTCATCAGCTGCATAAGTCTGACCAGTGGATGTTAATCCCTTAAGGACTGAGACAATTTTAACTTTTTTGGCAAAGCTCTGTTTTTCTAATCTATCATGTCTTCTTCTTATGTGGCAATAACTATAAAATGCATGTACATAGATTTTTTTTTCTTGACACATTGTTCTTTTTGTTAGTGGCAAACTAAGTTCAATGTATTTTGTGTTTTTTAAGAAAATATCTTAAATTTGACAAAATATTTTTTTTAAAAATTAAATTTTCAAACTTTGAATTTTATCCTGAAACCAGATTGTCATGCTATAAAAAATACACTGCTCAAAAAAATAAAGGGAAGACTTTAACAACAGAATATAACTCCAAGTAAATCGAACTTCTGTGAAATCAAACTGTCCACTTAGGAAGCAACACTGATTGACAATCAATTTCACATACTGTTGTGCAAATGGAATGGACAACAGATGGAAATTATTGGCAATTATCAAGACACCCTCAAAAAAGGAGTGGTTTTGCAGGTGGGGACCACAGACCACATCTCAGTACCAATGCTTTCTGGCTGATGTTTTGGTCAATTTTGAATGTTGGTTCTGCTTTCACAATTGTGGTAGCCTGAGACGAACTCTACAACCCACACAAGTGACTCAGGTAGTACAGCTCATCCAGGATGGCACATCAATGTGAGCTGTGGCAAGAAGGTTTGCTGTGTCTGTCAGCGTAGTGTCCAAAGGCTGGAGGTGCTACCAGGAGACAGGCCAGTACACCAGGAGACGTGGAGGGGGCTGTCGGAAGGCAACAACCCAGCATCAGGACCGCTACCTCAGCCTTTGTGCAAGGAGGAACAGGAGGAGCACTGCCAGAGCAGAGAAATTAGGTTCTCTGTCTTCTCTGCACATGAGATATGATTATCTCAACCAAGAGAATTGGATCACAGTAAGGTGACACTCGGATAAAACTCAGATCAGAGTTTGAGTGTAATTAGCATAATAGATATGATTTTCTCAGGAGAGAGAATCATCGCTTCAGCCAATCAGTGTGTTGGGACTGATGTGAGTCTATGCCTCTGCCCTATGTGATACAATAAGTTTGAAGTGACACCCCACATATTCATTCTCCCTACAATCTGGGATAAGAACTAGGAGCAATTGCCAAGTCTCCCCCTTCCTCCCTGATTTCAGTCTTGCTCCCATTAAAATAATACCTTAGCTGCAATCTCTCATAAAGCTGATCCAATGGAAGAGAGCTAAATAGCAGTCAACACTGAATGACCAGTGTGTAATGCCATACTGATGTTGTGGGAATTAACCCATCATTTTAACAAAGTGCAGTTTATTGTATAGCTGCTTCTAAAAACAATCTTTTCACAAAACAAATTCCCAAAAATAATCACATTACATAAGTGTATTATGCTCTGCAATGTTCTTTTGGGAAAAAAATCTTAGGAATAAAAATAAATCGTTTTGAAAATGCAACAAGAGAGACCTCTGCTGGTCTAGTTCAAAAGTGCCCAGTATGCTAAAAATGTATTTCCAGTTTTGATTATATTTACTGTTAAGGGCCTGTCACACGTCACTGGTTTTTGAGACGTTATAGCGATATCGCTAGCGATATCGCTACATGTGATACTTACCTCCGACCGCTCCCCGGCTGGTTATCACTGATCGCGCGAGAACGTCCTGGACCATTTCTCATCGTCAGCTTCCTGTGGCGCCGACGAGCGACGCGTGGACGCGGGAGGGAGGACGTCAAGATCGCCTCATCTGACAGGTAAGTAACGACCCCCGACCGCTGCTATGTCGCTGGTGAGATCTGCCTGTGTGGCAGCTCACTAGCGACCACTTAGCGATGCACCAGCGATCCTGACCGCGTCATATCACTGGTCGGGATCGCTGGTGCATTGCTAAGTGTGACAGTACCTTTAAAACTGAATAGTAACAATAATATTAATCCTAAAATTTAAAAATATTTACTGAGAACATAAGGAAATGAAACTTTTTTTTAGCATACTGTAGGTTTAGAGCAAAGATTTCCCTAAAAGATGTTAGTTTATTCATGCTTTACTTTTTAACCCCTTCTGACATCAGACGTACTATTCCGTCCACGTGCTCTGGGCCAATTTCACCATGGACGGAATAGTACGTCTCAGCAATCGGCCGTGCACACGGGTGGTGTGTGGCCGATAGCAGCCGGGTGTCAGTTGATTCTCACAGCTGACACCCGATAGTAAGTGCGAGGAGTGGTCACAGAATGCTCCCGGCACTTTAACCCCCAGAATACCGTGATTGAACATTTCAGGAAGCAGGCAGAGGGTTGCCTTTGGATCGGAGGCCCAGCAGCGTGAGGCGGGGTCCTGATCGCTTCCATGGTAAGAAACTTCCTGGTCATGCGCAGGAAGTCTCTCAGTGTCAGTGCACTGAGTGCAGCGCTGACAGCTTCTATATCATGCAGATGCTGCTTCATCTGCATGCTATAGAAAGATCAGCCTGCAAAAATGATTGTCCCATAGTGGGACAAAAAGTAGTAGTTGGAATAAAGTAAAAAAATAAATAAATAATTGTAAAAATATTTTTAAAAAATTAAAAATAATAATAAAAAAAATCTATATTTATTCCATCACTAAATAAATATCTGAATGAAAAAAATCTAAACAATAAAAGTACACATATTTGGTATCGCCACGTCCGTAATGACCCGACCTATAAAACTGTACCACTAGTTAACCCCTTTAGTGAACACCATAATAAAGGCAAAAAATAATGCTTTATCATCATACCGCTGAACAAAAAGTGGAATAATATGCGATAGAAAAGACGGATATAAACAAACATGGTACCACTGAAAACATCATCTTGTCTCACAGAAAACAAGCCCCCATACAGCTCCATCACCAGAAAAATAAAAAAGTTATAGCTTTTAGAATAAAGCTATGCAGAAATAATAACTTTTTATATAAAATAGTTTTTATTGTACAAAAGCGCAAAAACATAACAAAATTATATAAATGAGGTATCGCTGTAATCGTACTGACCTGAAGAATAAAACCACTTTATCAATTTTACCACATGGGAACGGTAGAAACGTCCCCAAAACAAATTCAAAAATGGCTGCTTTTTGTTCATTCTGCCTCCAAAAATTGGACTAAAAAACAATAAAAAAATGTAATGTGCCTGAAAATGGTACCAATAAAAACGTCAACTCGTCCCGCAAGATAAAAAGACCTCATATGACTCTGTGGGTCAAAATATACAAACATTATAGCTCTCAAAATGTGGTGATGCAAAAACATTTTTTGAATATAAAGCATCTTTTAGTGTGTGACAGCAGCCATACATAAAAACCAATAAGGCCTCTTTCACACATCCTGATATTTCCAGTACTGGAGATGTCAGTTTCTGTGTGTGTAATACTTGTGGCACACGTGTGGCATGTGTGTGCCGCATCAGTACCATAAGGATGGGTGCCAGGGAAGAAGCGTTAGAGCAAGCGCTGTATCGGGTGCTGAACACGGCTCTCATCATTCTCCCCTGCTCTGCCAGCTCTTTCCAAAATGGGGTCACTTGTTTGGGGTTTCCACTTTTTAGGCACATCAGGGGCTCTCCAAAAGCGACATGGTGTCCGATCTCAATTTCAGCCAATTTTGCGTTGAAAAAGTCAAACTGCGCTCCTTCCATTCCGAGCTCTGCCGTGCGCGTTTACCCCCACAAATTGGGTATCAGCATATTCAAGACAAATTGCACAACAACTTTTGAGGCCAGTTCTCCTGTTACCCTTGGTAAAATAAAAAAAAATTGGATCCGAAGTAATTGTTTTGTGAAAAAAGTTAAATGTTCATTTTTTTTAAACATTCCAAAAATTCCTGTGACGCACCTGAAGGGTTAATAAAAGTCTTGAATGTGGTTTTGAGCACCTTGAGGGGTGCAGTTTTTAGAATGGTGTCACTTTTGGGTATTTTCTATCACATAGACCCCTCAAAGTGACTTCAAATGTGATGTGGTCCCTAAAAAAAAAAGATGTAAAAATGATAAACCGCTATTTAACTTTTAGCCCTTATAACTTCCTAGCAGAAAAAAAAAATTTGTTACAAAATTGTGCTGATGGAAAGGGCATAAAAATTCAAAGCTGGTAAATTGTGAAATTTTCAAAATTCAAAGTCAGTTTTTTTCACAAATAAACGCAAGTACTATCAAAGAAATTTTGCCACTAATATGAAGTACAATATATCACGAGAAAACAATGTCAGAATCACCGGGATCCATGGAAGCGTTCCAGAGTTATTACCTCATAAAGGGACAGTGGTCAGAATTTTAAAAATTGGCCCGGTCATTAACATGCAAGCCACCTTTGGGGTAAAGGGGTTAAAGAGACCAGGAATGGAATGAGTTATATTCAAAGAACAGAAAAGAATTGTAGAAAACATTTCTAGAATTCGACCTTTTCTTACTTTTGACTCTGCAAAAACTCTTACTGTTTCTCTTATTCATTCTCGTCTCGACTATTGAAACTCTCTTCTAATCGGTCTCCCTCTTACCAAACTCTCCCCTCTCCAATCTGTCTTGAATGCTGCAGCCAGGATCATATTCCTCACCAATCGTTACACCGATGCCTCTACCTTGTGCCACTCATTACACTGGCTACCCATCCACTCCAGAATTCAGTATAAACTTATTGCCCTCACCCACAAAGCCCTCCATGGCACAGCACCACCTTACATCTCCTCCCTTGTTTCAGTGTACCACCCTACCTGCGCCCTCCATTCTGCTGATGACCTGAGATTAGCATCCTCAATAATCAGAACCTCCCACTCCCGTCTCCAAGACTTTACACGTGCTGCGCCAATTCTTTGGAATGCACTTGCCAGGTCAATACGATTAGTCCCCAATCCCCACAATTTTAAGCGTGCCCTGAAAATGCATTTATTCAGCCTGGCCTACCGCCTCAACACATTAACCTAATCTATCCCTGGGTGGTACAGCCAAAAGTTTTACCATAACCCGGTTCCTCGAATCATGTTCCCACATGCTTTATGCATCCATTAGCCCTCTGTGTCTGTACTGTTACACTCTTAGGCCATGTGCAGACGTTGCATATTTTTGGTCTCATTTTTCTGCACAAAAAATGCAGCTGCTGGCAGGAAACGCATGGTGGAATGTTCTATGATTCTATGATTCTATGATTCTATGTCTGCGTTTTTGATGCGGTTTTATAGCGTTTTTTATGCGTTTTTTAAGCGTATTTTGGGATGCGTTTTTCTTGCGTTTTTCAAACAATTTTCCATGCATTTTCTATGCTGATTTCATGCATATTTTGTGCGGTTTTGCTTGCGTTTTTCTACCTGATTTGTCTCCCTTTTTTGAAAGCAAAAATAAAGAGAAGAAACTTCAAAATCGAAAAAAAAAAAAATGATGTCACTTCCTAGTCCAACCTCTTTCTCCATTTTGGATTCGGCACACTTTCATAATCATGAGTGCTAACCTTGAAAATGATCGGAGTGAACAACGAAGCACACAGCATGGCGAAGAACATGGTGAAACTAATGTATGGCTACACAGGCCACAACGTCTCCAAGCTTTTGGAGTATTGCTTGATTATCTGAATCAGCAAAGACTCCAGGTAAGCAACACTATATGTAAAAATATTGTTTGTGAGTCCTCATCACACATAGTGAGATTGCTAGCGAGGTCGCTGAAACATCACAGCTTTTGTGATGCAACAGCGACGTCGCCAGCCATCTTGCTACATGTGATGGATATGGGCGACCGCCCCCCTGTTGGATATTGCTGATTGAGCTTCAATGTCCTGTCCATTTTTTGATCGGTTTTGTTCCGCTGGCCTCATGCATTGCTATGTTTGCTGACAATGAGCGACTGCGATGGTGGCGGAAAATTTAAGGACGCAGGCTGGAGTCGTCAGATTAGCTGCTGTGTGGCAAGGTCCCAATGACCGCTGAGGTTACGGCTTGCCGTATAGTGGCTGTGTAAATTGAATAGATCTGCCTGGTGAGTGAACAGGTAGCGACGTACCAACCATCTTTAGGTCTCATCGTTTTCCTCAGCGTTGGAGCGTTGTAGACTCTCACGGGACCTTAACCCAAATTATTTTATCTTACTTGCAGGCCAGAAAGAGAACCAGAAGAATGTGGGTACACCCCATTGTGGCAGAACGTACAGGAAAGGGTCACTTTCGTGTGCTATACCAAGATTTGAGAAGGTAAGTTACCCATATGTGACGAGAATTTGTTATGTAAAATTTTGGTAACTACAAATCTGTATGTGATGTAACTTATTATTTTTTTTAACAGATATCCCGAGACATTTGTGTCCTTTTGCCGGCTCACCATCCCGGCATTTGACCTGTTCCTGAGCATTATGGGAGAAGACCTTATGATATTTTTCCACAACTAATAATAAAACAAATTGTAAATCTTAATTTATTATAAAACCAATAAAAGACTTAATGACCAACATAGTCTTTTTCTATTTTTTTTTAAATATAAAATCTTTCAACAACAAAGAAAAGGTTCAACAAACACAAGTGTTGTCCGAATATGGCCTCGCAAAACGGTGACAGCAGGTCTGGTGTCAGCAACGCAGAACTAATGAAGGTAATGGAGGACTTTGTCATCCAGGACCTGCCTTATGCCCTAAACTAGTTGAGCAAGATGTAATCTTGGTAACTCATGTTTTCAGAGTTAACATCTCCATAATAAGAATAGTTAACGGGAGGTCGCTGATACCGTTGGTCATCACGCTGTTGTTGTGGTGGTGGTGGTGGCATTGGTGGTTGTGGAGGCGGCAATGGTGGTGGTGGTGGACGCCTTGATCGAACACTTTGTGTGGCCCCTATTACAATATCTGCTAAAGGTGAGATAGGCGAAGGGTCTTCAAATTCTGACAGTATTGCATTTACTACTGTCATAAACTTAGTCTGCCTTTCCGCTGACAGTAACCGAGCTTTGCTGGCTATGCTGGCACCAAAAAAATCCAAGTGATCTTCCCTGGAAGATTTATTGATTAGATCTATGGTGTCATTAACCCTTTTTGTAGTCACATCCATTTTTTTTTGGGTTTTGGCCTTGCTTTTTTTGGCCAGTGGCTCGGTTACTGTCAACGGATTGGCAGCTGTTTGACTGTTTGGGGCAGCAGTATTTTGGGTCTCTGCACAAGATGCCATCCCTGAAGATGACGCAGCCGACACTACACCAGATGTACAGGGAGACTCAGGTTCACAGAATGAAGACCCATCCATAGAATCTGTGGATCCTGCGGCCTCTTGGCTGGCATCTTCAGGAAGCGGCGAAATGTTTCCATCAGTGCTGTCATAAAAAAAGATAACAGTTTTCAGTGATAATTCAAATTTTAGTCATCCTAACAACATTGAAATTATATCTAAATATTCACCTCCTCAAAGTCCTGCTGGTTAACAAGAAACACATATCCTTATACAAGCTGAATTTTATTTTCGCCGGTGAAGATCCACTGGTGCCAATCTTGGCTTGGATTTTTTTAAATCGATCTCTCACCGATCTCCAGCGTTGCTTAACATCATGCACTAAAATGTAAAGGAAAAACACATTATGATCCGTGCAATACGTTTAAAAATGAAGAGTTGGTCTGTATAACCAACATAACAAAATGTACTTACTAATTTTCTGCTGCAGGGCAACGCTGTACCCATCAAATTCATGATACAGCTGTCGGCAGATTCGGGACCAACACATATCACGTGTATACTTGTCTTTGTAGGCCTCATCGGCCGGGTCCCAGATAGCTGGCATGTCGCTTATCTGTAATGGATAAGAATATGTTATTTATATCTTCATATTTAGTTTGTTAGCATACATACAATGTCGTACACACACACAGTCACGTACACACACTTCCCTCACGATGTGATAGCATCGGGCACACGTATCCGTCAACTCCTGGACAGTCTGAGTTGCAACGTAACATTGGTGGATGGAGCAAGACATGATGTCCCAGGGTGTCAATCGGATTATGGGGAATGGACGGTCCAGGCCATGGCTTAACTGCCTTCATCTATCAAGAACTGCTGACACACTCCAGCCTCATGAGGTCTGCCATTGTGGAACCTAGGGCCAACTGCACCTGGAGGGCTGTGTGCCCCGACCAAGAAAAACCACCCCACACCATTACTGACCCAGTGCCAAACATGTCATGCTTAATGATGCTGCAGGCAACATATCACTCTGTATGTTGTCTCCACACTCTGTCATGTATGTCACATGTGCAGAGTGTGAGCCTGGTGCCTGCGCCATCCTTCAGCATGACCGTTTTAGCAGTGGGTTATTAATAATGGTGTGGGCTGTTTTTTATTTTGAGGGCAATGTGTAGTATTGAACTGAAACACGCGCATGGAGGCCACACACAATACTAAGGTGAATTAGAACTAGATTACACATTCCTTTGTGTTTTTTTCAATCCAAATACAGGCCTCCATTGTTTTACAAATTTGCTCGCTATGGATGTTTTTTTTAAAACAGCTGTGGGGTTGATATTCAAAGCCTGGGAAGATTCTACCCTTTCCCAGGATACCAAAAAACAGTCCACATTTACTTGATTTAGCATTCTGCACTTGAACAAAATGGCGTGAGCCATCGCCATTTTGTTCAAGTCCAGAACGGCAAAGCCAGTAACTGGGGCTTGATTTTTGGTATCCTGGGAAGGGGATAATCTTCCCAGGCTTTGAATATCAACCCATCGCTGTCATCTGAGCCTTTGATGGCTAATAGAATATGTGGCCCCCCACCCAAAAAAAATTACGTGGGGTCCCCATATATTTTGTTATTCATCAAAGGCTCTGCTGACAGAGGCTACCAAAAAACAAAACGTAGTTGCTGTTTGTCCCTGTCTGGACTTGAAAAAAATTGGCGTGGGCTCCCGCCCAATTTTCAAGTCCAGAGAGGAAAAGCAAGCAAATGTGTGCTGATTTTTTGTAGCCTGGGAAGAGTTTCATCTTCCCAGGCTATGAATATCAACCCGCCGCTGTCAGCAGAGCCTTTCATGGCTATTCCAATAGGGGGACCCCCCCCAAAAAAAAAATGACGTGGGGTCCCCCTATATTTTTTAGCCAGAAAGGCTATGCCGACAGCTGCGGGCTGATATTCATAGCCGAGGAAGGGGCCATGGATATTGGCCCCCCCTGGCTACAAATATCAGCACGCATCCGCCCCAGAAATGGCGCATCTATCAGATGCGCCAATTCCGGCACTTAGCCCCTCTCTTCCCACATCGCGCACCGTGGCAGCTGGATGTGGGGTAATAAAGGGTCAATGTCACCTTTGATTGACAGGTGACATTAAGCCGGGTTAATAATGGAGAGGCGTCAAGAAGACGCCGATCCATTATTAATCCTATAGTTTAATATGAAAAATAAAACACACAGAAATTTTTTTTTTAATGTTCTTCATTTAACCATACTTACCCATAAAAAACCATAACCTGTAAAAAAAAATAAAATAAAAAAACACTAAAATACCAACCAGTCCGACGCAATCCATTTAAAATCGAGTGTCCCACGTCGATCTCTAGTGGAGAACAGTCACATCAGTAGATGTGACTGCTCTCCACGGGTTAAAAAGTCACACTGACAGGAGAAAGTTCCTGCAGTGTGACTGCGCATGCGTGAAAGTGAGTTAACCGGAGTTCAATGAACTCCGGGACTCAGTTTACGGCAATAACGACAGGTCAATTACCGTAAAGTGAGCTCCCGGGCCGTAAAGTGAGCTCCCGGACCGTAAAGTGAGGTCCCGGAGTTCATTGAACTGTCGGGAACCCACCGCCGACCAGCGCACACTGCAGGAGCAATTTAACTCTTGCAGTGCATCACCGGAGGACATCGTGGGACAGAACTTTTTTTTTTTTTATTACATTTTAATGGGAGAGCAGTGAGGGAAGGCTTCGGGCAGGCGAAAGTGGTATGTGGTAAGTATGTGTACATGTTGTGTGTTGTATGTACTGTTTGTTACGTGTGTGTTTTTTTAACCCATTGTGGTCCTCCGCCTGACGATGGGAAAACTCTCCCATCATATTTGGATGGGAGAGCTGTCCCATCCAACGAATGACCACAATCTGTCACTACAGACACACAGACTGACGCACAGACTGACACACACACACAGACTGACACACACAGACATAACTTACCAACTCAACCATGCGCCTCACATCCATCCCCATACGACTGTACGACTCCATTTTATTTTCATACAGCATACACTTCCTCCTTCCTGTTCCGTCACTTCCCTTTCCTGCATTTTTGGATAGCAAATCAGCAGCAAAACCGCAGATCTTTCTTTGATCAGCGGTTTTGCTGTGGAATTGAAAGATAGAATGGGAGACTATGGGTGCAGAACCGCAGCGGAACCGCAGAAAAGAAGTGACATGCTGCGGAAAATAAACCGCTACGTTTCTGTGCGTTTTTTTCCGCAGCATGTGCACATCAAGTCTGCGGATCCCATAGACTCCCTTTATAGGTGCACTACACTGCGGATTTTAGGCTATTCCGCGCGGTACAAACCGCGGCGGAACCGCAATTAAATCCGCAACGTCTGCACATGGCCTTAACATCATGGCTGGTCCATACAGTCAGGGCAAATGTTACCACCCACCTTTCGTGTCTACCTCTTTCCTCATAGACTGTAAGCTTGCGAGCAGGGCCCTCACTCCTCTTGGTATCTGTTATGATCTATGTGATTATTGTTATGCTGTAATGTCTATTGTCTGTACAAATCCCCTCTGAAATGTAAAGTGCTGCGGAATATGTCGGCGCTATAAAAATAATATTTGTTATTATTATTATAAAAGAAGAAAATACTAACTGCTAAGCAGATGTAACAGAATCTTTCTTTAGGTATACCTGTATGGTTGTGTTAAGAATGGCTGAGGGGAAGATTACTGTAAAGGGCAAGAGATTAAACAGATTGATCTAACAAAGTGACAGCTTTTCTTGAACACAAACAGTAGTTAACAGTTTTTAAGGTCCTGACCTCAAAAATTATATTATGAGTAATTCAATCAGAAGACATTTTTAACCTTTGATCAACATTAAAGGCAAGAATGCATAAAAAATAAGTTCAAGGCATAGGGATTGAGGCATACCCTGCTATTCAAAATCACATATCTCCATACTGTCCGTACATGTTCATGGTACACATAATAATGAGATGTGACACATCATATACATGTGCTTCGAAAATCATATGACTGAATCCATTACTGTCAAATAAAAATGGTTGGAAGATTTTTGTTTATTTTAATTTAAGAATGGGCTATGCAAGTTAACTGTTGGGAAATTGACTAAAGGGCACATTTGATATTTATTTTCAGGATTCCCTCTAAAAATGTGCTAAAAAGAACACCAATCGGAATAAACAAATGCTTAGCTATGTAAAAACAACTTGCTTTGCATAAGCTCCATCCTGTTGACGTTCTTTTAACCACTTTAAGCTTGTAAATGTCACTTGTGACCAAAGGAAAGCCGTGGAGATGAACTGTCCCTTAATCTAGGAAAGCCCTAGTCTTTGGACCCGTAGAAGCGCAAAGAAGGGCGAAATGGCCGTAGTCCATCAGGTCTCCTGTTCACCTGTTGATCTCCCCTGCCACCTGCACACCGCACCTTACGATGTTATCCATGTAATGGAATAAAGAAATAAACCACCAAGGATCAGGTGAGTGCTGCAATTCCTTATACTTCTTGTGATTTATTCATAAAATCAATGATGATTCACTACCCTGAAGCGATCCATTGAAGATGTACAAGAGGCGTTTGTTCCACAGACACTTAAAAGTTATACAATTGGCACCTGAATCTTTGCTTACTAGAAGTCCTAGTCTATCCCTATCTCTGGGGATACCCTGAAGGTGGGGAGGCCCGGGTCTCGGACCTCTCTGTGCTCCTATGAAATCCTATGCAGCTCCCTGTTCTTCTCTCTCTGGCTCCCCTCTGCTGATTACTGAAGGTAGTGGAGCTGGTCAGATTGACAGAAGGGTTGCGAGTTCTCTTTCTGTGCTCCCTCTGGTGGTTACTGGAGGTAGTGGAGCTGATCTGATTGACAGAGGCTTGCCACCTTATAATGAGGAAGACAATTGGAGATCTGGGGTTTCTGATTGGCATTTAAGACAGCTGACTCCCTCTATCCCTGCTGGTAATTTTCTTCCTGTTCCTTCTGAGGTCTGATGTCTCCTGCTCTGTCCCTGCATGGTTCAGCTAAGTGGTTCATTTGCTATTCTGTTTGCATTTAATCTGGTTTTGTCTATCTCTGCTTTGTGTGGGTCAGCCAGCTGCGGCTGGGGCTGTGCTGAATCACCGCACATATGTTACTGCTTGTGCCAGTTTGTTTTGTCCCCTGTTATATTGGTCTCTTTTTGCTTTCCATTCAGAATATACCAGAGTGCTGATATAGTGGGGACGAAGTCGTGTGACTTCAGTGTTTTTTTGTGCATCAGACGTGTTGGACTTTTTGCAGGGTTTTTTGCGTGATTGCAGACAGTGTCTTTCCTTTCCTGTCCTGTCTAGTCAGTGTGGGCTCATCATTTGCTCAGTCTATTTTCCTGCCTGCGTTTGGGGTCTGCTCTAGGGCAGTTTAGATTTCCCATTTCTTGCTTTTGGCTTAGTTAGCTCTCCGGCGGTGCCAAGGCGTCTAGGATCATCGTAGGTACGCTCTACGGCTACTGCTAGTTGTGTGGATAGGATCAGGTGTCTGCAATCCACTTAGTTTCCAACCTCTCTGGTTTTTCTGTGGCTTAGCCTGGGTCTGCTATCCTCCTCGGTGACCCATTCACAACAGCTCCCACTTTCCCCCTGGGAGGAAAGGGGCAGGAGTAAAAGAGTAACACCAAATGTACAGACAGGGGAAACCAAGGCACAATCAAACGACAGGTACATGATGAAATACAATGGGAAAATGGGTGAATAGTATAGAGGCAGAGAAGCAACATGAAAAAACAATAAAAGAGGAAGATAGGGTTATTCACAGCAAACCACATACCTCAATCTCAAGACAACAAGAGCAAGTCTACAGAAAACTTTTTCCAACGAAGCCAGAAGCAAAATGAATATACTTTTGCTCACGTGGAGGGAAGCCAGACTCAAGTATATATAATGAAAGGATCTGGCTCCAATAAGCAGCATAGCCAATAGACCACGAGGGACTCAAAACCATTTCCATGCCACAGGAAACATGTTAATTCATTAATAGTCATGTAGATTTAAAGAGAACCTGTGCTCAGCTAATCACAGTGAACTTTTAATCACAGGTGTACCACAGGTCCCAGCAGAATGTAGCACATTCATGACAGTACCCCCCTTCTACTAGGGACCTCAGGACCCTAAAGACCAGGTTTGTCAGGATGTACTATATGGAAAGCACAAATTAATCTACCAGCAATAATTTAGGAGGCGGGCAACCATGTTCTCTCTACCAGACCATAATCTTTTAAGTGCACCAGATACTGGAGGGAGAGACAGACAAGACAAGTGTCATCAATTCTAGAAACCTGAAATTTTAAATTGTCATTTACCATAACCAGAGGTAATGTTACCGGTTCAGATGACACCATATATTTTTTGAGCAGTGACCTATGAAAAACATATTTGTTTTAAAGGAACCTTCAACTTAATGTTCCTGATGGACAACCACATATAGTTATTCACATAAAGGTCTGGACCTGGCATATATTTTTTTATTAGCCATGAATTTGTAAATATCCCTTATAACCTTCAAGTTGTTATGAACACCTTTCCACACAGAAGAGAGTGACAAAGAGAAATGTTCCTCCCCAGGAACCTCCGAAGCTTCCTTCCTACTGAAAGCAGCTATTGGCAATCGTAGATAGCTTCTACTACGCAGGCTCAGTGTTGCCATCTTGGAGGAGGAATTTTTTTTTCATCTCTAGCAAGATGACGCCACCAGTGCATGTGCAGTAGCAACTATTGTATCACCTCTATATACACCAATAGCTGGTACTGCACAGACGCTGCTGGTACCATTTTCAAATAGATTTTTTTTTTTAATATCAGGATAACCTCAACCATAATAATTATATGCATATTACACATGCGATTAGGCTGCAGTGTATGTGCCGTGGCTGGCGCCTACCTGTAGAGGGTTTTATTTTCAGTATGTACTGTATATTTAATATTCATTATGTAAACTAGGGGACAGGTCAGTGAGGGATCAGTGACCTGTCAGCAGTCTGCATTATGAATACCTAATCAGAGCACCACATGACCCCCAAAGTCCGCCATGGAGAATGAGCATATCATTAACTCAAAGCTGAACATAAAGATTAAACAACAACCACAAAACAGATTTCATCACCAGGTATCATATTAAGGCCAGGGTCACACTTGCGAGTGTGATGCGAGAAACTCGGACTAGTCTCTCGCATCAATACCCGGCACTGCCGGGGGCACTTGGGACTGGAGTGTGCAGCTGCATAGAAATACATGCAGAGGCACACTACGATCCCATGTGCTGGAGGCAGTGCCAGGTAAGTTTCTCGCATCACACTCGCAAGTGTGACCCTGGCATTATCAGTATAACGGTGCCGACCTGATACTGTCTGTAGGTTACCGTGCACAATCCTGCTGACAGGTTCCCTTTAAAAGAAATGACCCTTCCATTCTACTGGTGGCTTCTTCTTGGAAACCATTCACTATTAATGCATGAAATTAAAATAAATAAAACATAGACCCCACAAAATTAGTGAGAAACAGAGGTTTCAGGAGAAACACTGCCAGTATTTTGTTGGTGTTTTTTACAGGAAAGCCTGGTAAATCTGGTAAACAATAACCTACCAATATTTTACAAGTGTTTCCTCATGCGTAACAAAATGTTCTGACAAAAATGGTTGTCTTCGGTCCACATACTGTACTAACCAATACAATTTCATCGTACATTTTTTCTAGAGCAGAAATTAAGATGAAATCAGTTATATCGTTGGTTTCTAATGTTACATAATGTACCAATTCCCTTGTCTTTGATTTTCTAATACTTGAACTCATAAATGCTCATGGATACAGGAAACCACTGCCATTTGGTAAGATCGGAGCATGTGCGAGGGAGGGAAGAGGGAGGTTCAGATGGTGTACTGCATTACATATGTATACATTTATATATGATTTATAAGAATATTTTTAGATCAGTGTTCATATTTTCTACAATGCTGTGTAACTTTGATACTCCTGGATCAATGTATGGTACAGTTTGGGTAGCTCTTTTGCTCTTCATTTCGAATGAGGGCATATGGTAATACACACTTTTTTATTTTGTACTAAATAAAGTCTAAACAGATTTCTTGGAGGAACACTCTCTATTTTCTGTATCTTTCCTTTATTTTCCTAACACAGAGAAGAATGGAATGAACAAATGCAAATGTGAACCTTTATGTACCTTGGTATTATTTTTAGTTCCATAGAAATGATCTGGAACTATAATGATTTCTAAATAAACACAAATATGATGCAATAAATGTGACAATCGTTTCTTTACTTAATATGTGATATTGTTTATTATTCACAGTCATAATGAGATGATACTATTTCTATTGCTGTATCATGACAATTTTTATTAAATAATTTGATCTACTTTATCAGTTGCTTTAATATCAATCAGCGCAAGTTGGATCAGTTCTATGGTGTTTAATTTACACCCAAAACACAATTTTTTTCAGTACGTTTCCTTTACAAGAGAGACATGTATAGAATCATTGTTGTATATCATTATTTTGTGGTTGTTAAGCTGGTGCAACTTGATTGGTTTTAGGAGCACTTTGGCTTTCCACTGGTCCAGCCATAGATATGGTTTCCTCTTCTGGGGTAGAAAGGTCAATATGACCACAGGTCAATAGCTCTACAGCACAACTGCGGAACTGAAAGAAAAGTATTGTTATACAGGTTTTATGAACTGTTTTTTCTGAAAATCTATGTTTTAGGACACTTTAATCAAATTTTGTAATGCTCTTTTATTGATTGAGTCGTTCTAGATTGGAACAGAAATGAGGATCAGGAGGAAAGTGGAGATTATAAGCAAAATAACTTTTGTATATTGAAAACTATGATCTGTATTTAGCCAAAGAAATACAAGCAGGCTAGAATCTTTATAATGTGATAAAATGGAAGCTGTGGGCAGTTTTGTTGGGATTTAGTTGCAAAATACTGCTTACTATAGAAGTAACTTAATAGCTTATGCTTGTGGGCAGGGCCGGTTTTAGACAAAGTGGGACCCTGTGGAAAACATAAAGTGGGGCCCCAAATGCTAACATATTGAACCATCACACAGAAACATTTAGGTTGCATTTACATACACTGATTTCAGACTGCTAAACAAGTGGGATCGACAATATTGAAGTCGTTCTACACTTGTTTCCTGGCTTCTTTACACCAGTTGCGGAACAATGATTGAGACAGAACAATCACTAACATAGTTAGCAAGGCCAAAAGAAAACATTTGTCCATCCTGTTCAGCCTATACTCCATCAGAATAAATCCCCAGATCTGCATCCTTCTAAAGAACCTAATAACTGTAAGATACAATATTGTTACGCTCCAGGAAGACATCCAGGCCTCTCTTGAACCCCTCGACTGAGTTCGCTATCACCACCTCCTCAGGCAAGGAGTTCCAGATTCTCACTGCCCTAACAGTAAAGAATCCTCTTCTATGTTGGTGGAAAAACCTTCTCTCCTCCAGATGAAGAGAATGCCCCCTTGTGACCGTCACCTTCCTTGGTATAAACATATCCTCAGAGAGATATTTGTATTGTCCCCTTATATACTTATACATGGTTATTATACTTATACATGGCTATTAAATCGCCCCTCAGTCATTTTCTTCCTAGACTAAATAATCCTAATTTTGCTAATCTCTCTGGGTATTGTAGCTTCCCCATCCCCTTTATTAATGTTTTTTGCCCTCGTTTGTACTGGCTCTAGTTCTATTATATCCTTCCTGAGCACCGGTGCCCAAAATTGTACACAGTACTCCATGTGCAGTCTAACCAGGAATTTGTACAGAGGCAGTATAATGCTCTCATTATGTCTATCCAGACCTCTTTTAATGCACCCCATGATCCTGTTTGCCTTGGCAGCTGCTGCCTGCCACTGGCTGCTCCACTTAAGTTTATCATTAACTGGGATCCCCAAGTCCTTCTCCATGTCAGATTTTCCCAGTGGTTTTCCGTTCTGTGTGTAATGATGATATTGATTCCTTCTTCCCATGTGTATAACCTTACATTTATCATTGTTAAACCGCATCTGCCACCTTTCAGCCCAAGTTTCCAAATTATCCAGATCCCTCTGTAGCAGAATACTATCTTCTCTTGTATTAACTGTCACGCTCGCGCCTTGGCTGAATGGCACGAGCCGGGGGTTGTTGGCCCCACTGTGCCACAGACCAGACTACCCTGGAAGGGGCGTGACTGCGACAGCTACCCTGGTCTTCACTGGAGCCTCTGATGGTGAGGTCAGGCTTGTGCGGTAGATAGCTGTCGGGTGCCACTCCAAGGTGGTGTCTGGCTGTGGCTGCTGATCCCACTTGGATACAAGTCACTTGGACAGATGTGACTGACAGGCAGACTGAGACACAGGGCAAGAAGGTACGACAGATACAGGGCAAGCAGGTGTGGCTTGGAGACACTGGGCAAACAGGCACGGCTTGAGACACAGGACAGGCGGGCACGGCTTGAGACACAGGACAGGCGGGCACGGCTTGAGACACAGGACAGGCGGGCACGGCTTAAGACACAGGACAGGCGGGCATGGCTTGAGGCACAGGACAGGCGGGCATGGCTTGAGAAGGAACAGGTAGGGACCTGTTCACACAGCAGGTGCAGGTATGGATGCAGGCAGGCAGGAGTGGAATATGAAGGAACGGGTTTGGACCTGTTCACACAGGAGGTGCAGGTATGGATGCAGGCAGGCAGGAGTGGAATATGAAGGAACAGGTTTGGACCTGTTCACACAGGAGGTGCAGGTATGGATGCAGGCAGGCAAGAGTGAAATAAGAAGGAACATGTTCGGACCTGTTCACACAGGAGGTGCAGGTGAAGGCAGGAGTGGAGAGAGAAGCTGCAGAAAGAGGTTCTGCAGCGGCAGCAGGAGTAGAGCAAAGCTGAACCACAAGGTCTGTGGAGAGAAGCTGCATCAAGAGGTTCCGCAGCGGCAGCAGGAATGGAACAAAGCAGAACCACAAGGTCTGTGGAGAGAAGCTGCAGCAAGAGGTTCTGCAGCGGCAGCAGGACTGGAGTAAAGCAGAACCACAAGGTCTGTGGAGAGAAGCTGCAGCAAGGGGTTCTGCAGCAGCAGCAGCAGGACTGGAGCAAAGCAGAACCACAAGGTCTGTGGAGAGAAGCTGCAGCAAGAGGTTCTGCAGCGGCAGCAGGACTGGAGCAAAGCAGAACCACAAGGTCTGTGGAGAGAAGCTGCAGCAAGGGGTTCTGCAGCAGCAGGACTGGAGCAAAGCAGAACCACAAGGTCTGTGGAGAGAAGCTGCAGCAAGAGGTTCTGCAGTGGCAGCAGGAGCCGTGCAGACAGAGCGGCTAGAGTGCAGATGCACAGATAAAGCTGCGAGAGTGCAGATGCACAGACAGGGAGGACACAAGGAAAAACACAGCAAGGAAGGGAGCCACGGACAAGGAGAAAGGGAGACTGATAGACAAAGGTAAGACTGAGTTCAGAGAGAGACACAGACAAAGACACAAGGACCAAGACTCAAGGGCCAGGATATTCTGCCTCCTGGCAGGCGGACAGAGAAATGCTAGGTAAGGTACCAAGACACAAGAGTACGCAGTAAGAGCCTTCAGAGAAGGCAAGATACAGAACAGGGCCTGGCTGGCTCAGCAGCAAGGAGCTAACTGAGTTTAGACATTGCACAGGCAATGTTTCAGTGGGAGTGGCGAAACTAAATAGTCAAGGGCTCCAGGTGATTGGTCAGGGACAGATTACACAGGTGCACCCAGACTGCATAAAAACCAGAGAGTTCAGGCGCCGCCCCCCTATACACAGTCTGGAAACATGGAGAGCGGAGGCATAGAACTGGCAACAGACAGAATTCACAGCATGGCTTGAAGCAGAAAGTAAGTTGGTGTGCGGGGGATTGGAGACCATGCAGTGATGCCAGCAGGGTTGTTACATTAACTGCTTTACATAGTTTTGTATCATCTGCAAATATCGATATTTTACAGTGTAAACCTTCAACCAGATCATTAATAAATATGTTGAAGAGAATAGGTCCCAACACCGACCCCTGTGGTACACCACTGGTCACAGCGACCCAGTTAGAAAATATATCATTTATAACCACCCTCTGCTTTCTGTCACTAAGCCAGTTACCCATTTACACACATTTTTCCCCCAGACCCAGCATTCTCATTTTGTGTATAAACCTCTTGTGTGGGATGGTATCAAACGCTTTGGAAAAATCAAGATATACCACGTCCAATGATTCACCTTGGTCCAGTCTATAGCTTACCTCTTCATAAAAACTGATTAGATTGGCTTGACAGGATTGATTCCTCATAAACCCATGCTGATATGGAGTTAAACAGTTATTCTCATTGAGATAATCCAGAAAAACATCACTCAGAAACCAAATACTTTTAGGGCCCTTTTTGAATATTGGTACCACATTTGCTATGCGCCAGTCCTGTGGAACAGACCTCATCGCTATAGAGGCCCTAAATATAAGAAATAATGGTTTGTCTATTACATTACTTAGTTCTCTTAGTACTTGTGGGTGTATGCCATCCAGACCAGGAGATTTATCTATTTTAATCTTATTTAGCCGTTTTCGCACCTTCACCTAGCATTTCATTTTCCACCGTGAATATCGTGGAGACGAAGGTTTTTAATATATTAGCTTTTTCCTCATCATCTACAACCATTCTTTCCTCACAATTTTTTAAGGGGCCTACACTTTCACTTATGATTCTTTTACTATTAATATAGTTGAAGAACAGTTTGGGATTAGTTGTACTCTCCTTAGCAATGTGCTTCTCTGTTTCCTTTTTGGCAGCTTTAATTATTTTTTTAGATAAAGAATTTTCCTCCTTATAGTTTTTTAGAGCTTCAGTGATGCCATCCTGCTTTAGTAGTTTAAATGCTTTCTTTTTACTGTTAATTGCCCCTCTTATTTCTTTGTTTAGCCACATTGGGTTTTTCCTATATCTTGTCCTTTTATTCCTACAAGGTATAAACCTCTTACAGTGCCTATTAACCCCTTCATGACCCAGCCTATTTTGACCTTAATGACCTGGCCATTTTTTGCAATTGTGACCAGTGTCCCTTTATGAGGTAATAACTCTGGAACGCTTTAACGCATTCTAGCGATTCTGAGAATGTTTTTTCGTGACATATTGAGTTTCATGATAGTGGTAAATTTAGGTCAATAATTTTTGCATTTATTTGTGAAAAAATCAGAAATTTGGCGAAAATTTTGCAATTTTCAAATTTTGAATTTTTATTCTGTTAAACTAGAGAGTTATATGACACAAAATAGTTACTAAATAACATTTCCCACATGTCTACTTTACATTAGCACAATTTTGGAATCAAATTTTTTTTTGTTAGGAAGTAATAAGGGTTAAAATTTGACCAGCGATTTCTCATTTTTACAACAAAATTTACAAAACCATTTTTTTTAGGGACCACCTGACATTTGAAGTCACTTTGAGGGGTCTATATGGCAGAAAATACCCAAAAGTGACACCATTCTAAAAACTGCACCCCTCAAGCTACTCAAAACTACATTCTAGAAGATTATTAACCCTTCAGGTGCTTCACAGGAACTAAAGCAACGTGGAAGGAAAAAATGGACATTTTAATTTTTCCAGCACAAATTTTCTTTTAGCATCATTTTTTTCATTTTCACATGGGCAACAGGATAAAATGGATCCTAAAATTTGTTGGGCAATTTCTCCTGAGTACAGCGATACCTTGTAGATATAACGTGGAGCAGTGAAAATATAAATTTTTTTAGCACGCTATTTTTTATTTTCACAAAGGTAACAGGAGAAATTGGACCACAAATGTTGTTGTCCAGTTTGTCCTGAGTACGCTGGTACCCCATATGTGGGGGGGGACCACTGTTTGGGTGCACGGCAGGGCTCAGAAGGGAAGGAGTGCCATTTGACTTTTTGAAATTAAAATTAGCTCCAATCGTTAGCGGACACCAAGTCGTGTTTGGAGATCCCCTGTGTGCCTAAACTTTGCAGCTCCCCCACAAATGACCCCATTTTGGAAACTAGACCCCCCAAGGAACTTATTTAGATGCATAATGAGCACTTTGAACCCCCAGGTGCTTCACAGAAGTTTATAACGCAGAGCAGTGAAAATAAAAAATATTTTTTTTCCTAAAAAAAATATTTTTTAGTCCGCAATTTTTTATTTTCACAAGAGTAACAGGAGAAATTGGACCCCAAAAGTTGTTGTACAGTTTGTCCTGAGTACGCTGATACCCCATATGTGGGGGATGACCACTGTATGAGCACACGTCAGGGCTCGGAAGGGAAGTAGTGACATTTTGAAATGCTGACTTTGATGGAATGTCTGCGGGCATCATGTTACATTTGCAGAGCCCTTGATGTACCTAAACTGTGGAAACCCTCCACAAGTGACCCCATTTTGGAAACTAGACCCCATAAGGAACTTGCCTAGATGTGTAGTGAGTACCTTGAACCCCCAAGTGCTTCACAGAAGATTATAACGCAGAGCCATGAAAATAAAAAATCATTTTTTTCCTCCAAAAACTATATTTTATCTCGCAATTTTTTATTTTCACAAGGGTAACAGGAGAAATTGGACCCCAAAAGTTGTTGTACAGTTTGTCCTGAGTATGCTGATACCCCATATGTGGGGGATGACCATTGTATGAGCACACGTCAGGGCTCGGAAGGGAAGTAGTGACATTTTGAAATGCTGACTTTGATGGAATGGTCTGCGGGCATCATGTTACATTTGCAGAGCCCTTGATGTACCTAAACTGTGGAAACCCTCCACAAGTGACCCCATTTTGGAAACTAGACCCCATAAGGAACTTGCCTAGATGTGTGGTGAGCAACTTGAACCCCCAAGTGCTTCACAGAAGATTATAACGCAGAGCCATGAAAATGAAAAAATCATTTTTTTCCACAAAAATAATTTTTTAGCCCCCAATTTTTTATTTTCCCAAGAATAACAGGAAAAATTAGTCCCCAAAAGTTGTTGAGCAATTTTTCCTGAGTACGCTGATACCCCATATTTTGGGGTAAACCACTGTTTGGGCACACGTCGGGGCTTGGAAGGGAGGGAGCACCGTTTAACTTTTTGAACGCAAAATTGGCTGGAATCAATGGTTGCACCATGTCGCATTTGGAGACCCCCTGATGTGCCTAAACAGTGGAAACCAATCAATTCTAAATTCAGCCCTAACCCCAACACACCCCTAACCACAGCCCTATCCCCAACACATCCCTAACCCTAACCCCAACACACCCCTGACCCTAATTCCAACCCTAACCATAACCCTAACCACAAGCCTAACCGTAACACTAATTCCAACCCTAACCCTAATTCCAACCCTAACCCTAATTCCAACCCTAACTCTAATTACAACCCTAACCCTAATTCCACCCTAACCCTAACTCCACCCTAACCCTAACCCTAATTCCAACCCTAACCCTAGTTCCAACCCTAACCCTCTTTCCAACCCTAACCCTCTTTCCAACCCTAACCCTCTTTCCAACCCTAACCCTAACCCTAATGGAAAAATAAAATATTTTTTTTATTTTATTAGTTGTGCCTACCTATGGGGGTGATAATCGGGGGGTTTATTTACTTTTTATTTCATTTTGATCACTGTGAGAGTGATCAAAATGAAAGAATGGAATCTGCAGCTGGCAGATTCGGGCAGGCGCACTGCGTATGCGCCCGCCATTTTCCAAGATGGCGGCGCCCATGATCTGGACCCGCAGGACACCGGGAGCGACAGGGGGCTCAGAAGGTACCAGGGGGGGTGAGGGGGGGATTGGAAGCTGGCAGGGAGTGGAGGGAATGGGATGGGGGCAGATGATGACAGCTGCTGCAGATCGCCGCTGTCATTCAGTGGCGGGGGGGCGATCGCCGGCGGGGGGGTCGAATCGGTATCTCCAGCCATGTCCGATGCTACTGCAGCATCGGCCATGGCTGGATTGTAATATTTCATCAATTTTCATTGATGAAATATTACTATCGCTCTGATTGGCTGTTTCAATTTTAACAGCCAATCAGAGCGATCGTAGCCACGTGGGGGCGAAGCCACGCCCCCTTCAGTGAATTACAAAGCCCCCAGTATCTGCGGGTCAGGTGATCTTTCATTGACCCCGGTCACCCGACCCGCAGGGGGCTTTGAAGTCATGACACAGGGTATGCGTCATGGGTCGGATTGGCACCGACTTTCATGACGCATACGCTGTGTCACAGGTCGGGAAGGGTTAAGGATGTTCTTAAACATTTCCCATTTATTATCTGTATTCTTATTTCTGAGTACATTGTCCCAGTCAACCAGAATAAGGACATCTCTAAGCTGGTCAAACTTTGCCTTCCTAAAGTTCAGTGTTTTTGTGCCTCCCTGAAAAGACCCCCTAGTGAAAGATAAGTGGTCGCTATTTCCTAGATGCCCAACGACTAGTGTTGAGCGATACCGTTCGATACCCAAAAATATTGTATCGGATGGTATCGCCCGATACAAAAGAAATATCGGGTATCGCCGATTCCGATACCGGAAGTCCCATTCAAGTCAATGGGACTTCCGGTATCGTAATTTAAAAAAGCCCTTTATTTCCTTGTTGGCTAATTCTACATAATTGAAAACAAATAAGAATCATGTAGAATGTATTGTGGGAGGTGGAGGAGACATTAAAGGCATAGTGGTTTATTCAAATCACATGGCATAGCATTAATTCCAATTTTTTTTTTCAAGACGTTCGGAGTTAAAAAGATATTGACTATGTTAACTTTTTTATATTTAGTCAGATATGTATGTTTCACAACTTCCATGCTCTTCACCTTCTTTTGTACTTCTCCCACACTTTCTCCTTCATGATCCGCAGCAGTAGCATTTTTTTCATCAACTTTTTCTTCACCTTATTCATCTTCTTCTTCTTCACCTTCTTCCCATTAATTTTTTTTTCCATTCTTCATATTCTTCTTATTCAGCTATTATTAATTTTCATATGCTATTTCTTCATCTTCTTCCTATTCTTCTTTTTCTTCATTTTCTTATGGTGACAGGCATTCCTGTACTACTTATCTATAAAAGTTATAAGATTACACCTTACGTTCTGCCTGTCACAAAAGATTTACAACAGGATTTGTCCGTTCAGTTTGGCCTGCAGCAGCAGGCATTTTCCAGGGGCACCACGAGGAGGAACGGACTCACCCCCATTTACTGCTTAGTCTTCTTCTGCTTATAATTTTGATTTCTTCTATGCTGATTTTTAGTCTTATGCTTAATGTTCTTCTGCTTTCTGTTCTTCTGCTTTTGCTTCTTCTGCTTCTTGTTCTTCTGTCTTTTGTTCTGTATCTTGGTGGTTGTCTTCATGTTGTTTGTCCTCTTGGTCTTATTATTTAGGGTCATATTTCTGGTCTTCTTTGGTGTGGTCTTCAGGGTCGTCGTTAGAGTTGAGCGATACCGTCCGATACTTCAAAGTATCGTATCAGATGGTATCGGCCGATCTTTAAAAAAAGTATCGGTATCGCCGATTCCGATACTGGAAGTCCCATTCAAGTCTATGGGACTTCCGGTATCGGAATAAGAAAAACCCTTTCCTGCCCTTGTACAGCCTCTCTGGGGTCTGTACGGGCCTTTCGGGGGGCTGTGCCGGCCTGCCAGGGGGTCTGTGCAGGCTCCGGTGGTCTGTGCCGGCCTGCCGGGGGGCTGTGCCGGCCTGCCGGGGGGCTGTGCCGGCCTGCCGGTGGTCTGTGCAGGCTCCGGTGGGCTGTGCCGGCCTGCCGGGGGGCTGTGCCAGCCTGCCGGGGGGCTGTGCAGGCTCCGGGGGGCTGTGCCGGCCTGCCGGGGGGCTGTGCCGGCCTGCCGGGGGGCTGTGCAGGCTCCGGGGGGCTGTGCCGGCCTGCCGGTGGTCTGTGCAGGCATCGTCCGATGGGACTACAAGTCCCATCGGGCGATGCCTGCTACCATGACAGTGATTGACACATTAGCCAATGATGGGACAGTAGTAGTCCCATCATCCGGCTAATGTGTTAAATGTAAAAAAAAAAAAAAAAAATTACATGCTACATACATACAACATGCATACTACATACATGCTACATTCATACTACATAAATACTACATGCAACATACATACTACATATATACTACATGCATGCTACATACATACTGCATGCTACATACATACCACATATATACTACATACATACTACATACATACTACATGCATGCTACATGCATGCTACATGCTACATACATAACACATATATACTACATGCATGCTACATACATACTACATGCTACATACATACTACATGCTACATACTACATATATACTACATGCATGCTACATACATACTACATACATACTACATACATACTACATGCATGCTACATACATACTACATACATACTACATGCATGCTACATACATACTACATACATACTACATACATACTACATGCTACATACATACTACATATATACTACATGCATGCTACATACATACTACATACATACTACATACATACTACATGCTACATACATACTACATATATACTACATGCATGCTACATACATACTACATACATACTACATATATACTACATGCATGCTACATACATACTACATATATACTACATGCATGCTACATACATACTGCATGCATGCTACATACATACTACATACATACTACATGCTACATACATACCACATATATACTACATACATACAATACATTCATACAATACATACATAGACATACAGTACATATAACATAGAGTAACATACTTACCAATACTTGTCACATTGTTCCCCGAAGCCATTGTCGTCTACGGAATAAATATTAACATAACAAACCACAAAAATACTCACCCACGATCCGAAGCAGTCCACGAGTGTGTCCCACGACGATCTTGGGTAGAGAACTGCAGCATCAGCTGTTGCTGCCGTTCTCCAGGGGCTGCAGGAATCCAATGACGGAAGGTAGGTATCCTTCCGCACTGTATTCCTCCGCCACTTAAAAAAAAAAAAAGTCCCTAGTCTCACTTTATGCCATTGCTGTGTGGGAATTTCCCACGCAGCAATGGCATAAAGTGAGACTAGGGACTTTTTTTTTTTTTAAGTGGCGGAGGAATACAGTGCGGAAGGATACCTACCTTCCGTCATTGGATTCCTGCAGCCCGTAGAGAACGGCAGCATCATCTGATGCTGCAGTTCTCTACCCAAGATCGTCGTGGGACACACTCGTGGACTGCTTCGGATCGTGGGTGAGTATTTTTGTGGTTTGTTATGTTAATATTTATTCCGTAGACGACAATGGCTTCGGGGAACAATGTGACAAGTATTGGTAAGTATGTTACTCTATGTTATATGTACTGTATGTCTATGTATGTATTGTATGAATGTATTGTATGTATGTAGTATATATGTGGTATGTATGTAGCATGTAGTATGTATGTAGTATGTATGTAGCATGCATGTAGCATGCAGTATGTATGTAGCATGCATGTAGTATATATGTAGTATGTATGTAGCATGCATGTAGTATATATGTAGTATGTATGTAGTATGTATGTAGCATGTAGTATGTATGTAGCATGCATGTAGTATGTATGTAGTATGTATGTAGTATTTTTTTTTTTTTAACATTTAACACATTAGCCGGATGATGGGACTACTACTGTCCCATCATTGGCTAATGTGTCAATCACTGTCATGGTAGCAGGCATCGCCCGATGGGACTTGTAGTCCCATCGGACGATGCTTGCACAGACCCCCGGACATCAGCACAGCCCCCCGGCAGGCCGGCACAGCCCCCCGGCAGGCCGGTACAGACCCCCACAGGGTGCACAGCCCCCCGGCAGGCCGGCACAGCCCCCCGGCAGGCCAGTACAGACCCCCACAGGGTGCACAGACCACCGGCAGGCCGGCACAGCCCCCCGGCAGGCCGGTACAGACCCCCACAGGGTGCACAGACCACCGGCAGGCCGGCACAGCCCCCCGGCAGGCCGGTACAGACCCCGGTCAGTCCACACAGCCCCCCGGCAGGCCGGCACAGCCCCCCGGCAGGCCGGCAGAGACCCCCGGAAGGCCCGAAATGACGGTGCATCATGATGCGCACACACCGCGCATCATGATGACGTCAGTCTGTCAATCAACTTTGAACTTCCGATTCCGATGCCGAATTCCGATATTGAAAAAATATCGGAAGTCGGTATCGGAATTCCGATACAGCAAGTATCGGCCGATACCCGATACTTGCGGTATCGGAATGCTCAACACTAGTCGTCGTCATGGAGATCAATAAGGATTACCAAAGACAATTTCAAAAAGCTTGATCTTGGAAATGTAGCAGAAGGTACAAGAAGGCTGAGAAACTGGCGATAACCAGCTGACAGTACTGGAACCTGTAGTGGCAGCAGAAGGAACAATAGCCAATGGCACTACTGAGGAACAGCTGACGGTGCTGGACCCCGGTTACTATGCAGGAGGTACCTGTGCTAGAAACCACTACCAAGGACCAGCTGACGTTGCTGGACCTCGGATACCAAGATGGAGGCACCTAGGCCAAAGGCTCTGGCAAGAACCAGCAGACAGTGCTGGCACCCGGATGGGTAGCAGAAGGAACAAGAGCCAATGGCACTACCGAGGACCAACTGACGGTGATGGACCACGGTTACTAGTAAGAAGGTACCTGTGCTAAAAAGCACTACCAAGGACCAGCTGACGGTGCTGGACTTCGGATACCGAGATGGAGGCACCTAGGCCAAAGGCTCTGGCGAGAACCAGCTGACAGTGCTGGCACCCGGATGGGTAGCAGAAGGAACAAGAGCCAATGGCACTACCGAGGGCCAACTGAAGGTGCTGGACCACGGTTACTAAGCAGAAGGTACCTGTGCTAAAAAGCACTACCAAGGACCACCTGACGGTGCTGGACCTCGGATACCGAGATGGAGGCACCTAGGCCAAAGGCTCTGGCGAGAACCAGCTGACAGTGCTGGAACCCGGGTGGGTAGCAGAAGGTACCCATCCAAAGCAAAGTAGCCAGGCCGCAAGCCGGCCGCAGTTACCGAAACCCACAGTCCTACAGGGGGTCCATGTCCCATTGGCACTACGGATCCAGCCTTCAGTGCCAGTTCCCGCAGCCCACATAGGAGTCACCTAAACTGCAGGCACCGTAGAGTCGGCTAACCCGGCCGCAAGACGACAGGACAACGGAATGGTGGCATAGTAACCTTGACACTACCCGGAAACAGCTGGCGTGCTGGAACCAGGCTGGGCAACAGGGAGTACCCGTGCCAAAGACACTGCCGAGAACCAGCTGACGGTACTGGAACACAGATGGGTAGCAAAAGCTACAAGAGCCAATGGCACTAACGAGGAACGGCTGACGGTGCTGGACCACGGTTACTAGGCAGGAGGTACCTGTGCTAGAAAGCACTACCAAGGACCAGCTGACGGTGCTGGACCTCGGATACTGAGATGGAGGCACCTAGGCCAAAGGCTCTGGCGAGAACCAGCTGACTGTGCTGGAACCCGGGTGGGTAGCAGAAGGTACCCATCCAAAGCAAAGTAGCCAGGCCGCAAGCCGGCCGCAGTTACCGAAACCCACAGTCCTACAGGGGGTCCATGTCCCATTGGCACTACGGATCCAGCCTTCAGTGCCAGTTCCCGCAGCCCACATAGGAGTCACCTAAACTGCAGGCACCGTAGAGTCGGCTAACCCGGCCGCAAGACGACAGGACAACGGATTGGTGGCATAGTAACCTTGACACTACCCGGAAACAGCTGGCGTGCTGGAACCAGGCTGGGCAACAGGGAGTACCCGTGCCAAAGACACTGCCGAGAACCAGCTGACGGTGCTGGAACCTAGATGGGTAGCAAAAGCTACAAGAGCCAATGGCACTACCGAGGAACAGCTGACGTTGCTGGACCATGGTTACTAAGCAGAAGGTACCTGTGCTAAAAAACACTACCAAGGACCAGCTGACGGTGCTGGACCTCGGATACCGAGATGGAGGCACCTAGGCCAAAGGCTCTGGCGAGAACCAGCTGACAGTGCTGGAACCCGGGTGGGTAGCAGAAGGTACCCATCCAAAGCAAAGTATCCAGGCCACAAGCCGGCCGCAGTTACCGAAACCCACAGTCCTACAAGAGGTCCATGTCCCATTGGCACTACGGATCCAGCCTTCAGTGCCAGTTCCCGCAGCCCACATAGGAGTCACCTAAACTGAAGGCACCGTAGAGTCGGCTAACCCGGCCGCAAGACGACAGGACAACAGATTGGTGGCATAGTGACCTTGACACTACCCGGAAACAGCTGGCGTGCTGGAACCAGGCTGGGCAACAGGGAGTACCCGTGCCAAAGACACTGCCGAGAACCTGCTGACGGTGCTGGAACCCAGATGGGTAGCAAAAGCTGCAAGAGCCAATGGCACTACCGAGGAACAGCTGACGTTGCTGGATCACGGTTACTAAGCAGAAGGTACCTTTGCTAAAAAGCACTACCAAGGACCAGCTGACGGTGCTGGACCTCGGATACCGAGATGGAGGCACCTAGGCCAAAGGCTTTGGCGAGAACCTGCTGACAGTGCTGGAACCCGGGTGGGTAGCAGAAGGTACCCATCCAAAGCAAAGTAGCCAGGCCGCAAGCCGGCCACAGTTTCCGAAACCCACAGTCCTACAGGGTGTCCATGTCCCATTTGACACTACGGATCCAGCCTTCAGTGCCAGTTCCCGCAGCCCACATAGGAGTCACCTAAACTGCAGGCACCGTAGAGTCGGCTAACCCGGCCGCAAGACGACAGGACAACAGATTGGTGGCATAGTGACCTTGACACTACCCGGAAACAGCTGGCGTGCTGGAACCAGGCTGGGCAACAGGGAGTACCCGTGCCAAAGACACTGCCGAGCACCAACTGGCGTTGTTGGAACCCAGGGACAATCATGGTGCAGGCCGAGGCCTACTTGGTGGTAGTTTTAGATTGTTTGTAGGCTACAACAGACTGTCAACGTGCTCCAATTAGACATCTGTCTCCACTCTGTTTCCAGGATTTCACGTGACCACCAACACTGCCAGATTATGCGTACAGTAGCCGTCTGCCCAATCCACACATGTTCCTGTGTTACTGGGGTTCTGTAATGTCAGCAGATCCCCTGATGTGTGTCTGCCAATGTCTCCTGCTCTGTCCACATTCCCACCACTTGCAGTGGGAAGGTGGACAGCGCAGGAGACAGTGGCGGACACACATTGGGGGATCGGCTCACGTAACAGAACACCAGGAACACAGGAACAAGTGTGGAATGCGCGGACGGCAACTGTGAGCAGGAACTGGCGGTGCTGGAGGTCAGGGGAAATACTAGAGACAGAGTGGAGACAGAGGCCAAATCAGAGAATGTTTAAATCTGAAGTAGTTACAATTTGGAGGCAGCAGCACTTTGCCCTCCACACAGCAGGGGATCAGCTGACGTTACCGAACCCCACTTTCACATGAACGAGTGTTTTTTTCTGTGTGGACAGCACTTCTGAGCACCAACTGGCTGTGTCGGAGCCCAGGGAAAATCAGGTAGTAGGCCGAGGCCTACTTGGAGCCAGGTGTAAATCTGAGGTTGTTTGACTGTGGAGGGAGCAGGACACTTTGCCATACACACAGCAGTGGATCAGCTGACGTTACCAAACCCCACTTACACATGAGCGAGTGTTTTGTCTGTGCGGACAGCACTTCTGAGCACCAACTGGCGGTGTCGGAGCCCAGGGAAAATCAGGTAGTAGGCCGAGGCCTACTTGGTGGCAGTTTTTGATTGTTTCTAGACTACTACTAACCTGTCAACGTACTCCGATTAGGCCTCTGTCTTCACTCTGTTTCGAGTATTTCCTCTGGCTTCCAACCACGCCAGTTGCTGCTCTGAAATGCCGTCTGCACAACCCACACTTGTTCCTGTGTTACTGGGGTTCTGTAACAGCAGCTTCTCCCTAGAGGTGAGTCAGGCAATGTCTCCTTCTCTGTCCACTTTTCCACTACAAGTAGTGGGAATGTAGACAAAGCAGGAGACATTGCCGGACTCACCTCTGGAGATGAGCAGATGTTACAGGGCCCAGGTAACACAGGAACAAGTGTGGATTGTGCAGACAGCACTTGAGAGCAGAAACAGGCGGTGCTGTAGGCCGGAGGAAATACTCAAAACAGAGTGGAGACAGAGGGCAAATCAGAGAACATATTAAATCAGAGGTAGTCAGAAGTTGTAGGCAGCAGGAGAGTTTGCCGTACACACAGCAGGGGATCAGCTGACGTTACCGAACCCCACTTACACATGAGCGAGTGTTTTGTCTGTGCGGACAGCACTTCTGAGCACCAACTGGCGGTGTCGGAGCCCAGGGAAAATCAGGTAGTAGGCCGAGGCCTACTTGGAGCCAGGTGTAAATCTGAGGTTGTTTGACTGTGGAGGGAGCAGGACACTTTGCCATACACACAGCAGGGGATCAGCTGATGTTACCGAACCCAACTTACACATGAGCGAGTGTTTTGTCTGTGCGGACAGCACTTCTGAGCACCAACTGGCGGTGTCGGAGCCGAGGGAAAATCAGGTAGTAGGCTGAGGCCTACTTGGAGCCAGGTGTAAATCTGAGGTTGTTTGACTGTGGAGGGAGCAGGACACTTTGCCATACACACAGCAGGGGATCAGCTGACATTACCGAACCCCACTTACACATGAGCGAGTGTTTTGTCTGTGTGGACAGCACTTCTGAGCAACAACGGGCGTTGCTGTAGCCCAGGAAATAAAGTTCAGGTCATAGAAACATGAACACAACAGGAGACCTGGATCCTGTTGCCAGCCAATTATTTATTCTGGAAGAGGACTGGCAAATTCAGGTGAGATCCATGCTTTGTTTATTTTCAGAAAAGTAAGCCGGTCAACATTATCGGCGGATAGTCGCGTGCGACGGTCTGTTACCACACCACCTGCAACACTAAAGACACGTTCCGATAATACACTGGCAGCAGGGCAAGCCAGCACCTCCAATGCATACTGGTTAAGCTCTGGCCATGTATCCAGCTTAGAGACCCAATACTTGAACGTTGAAGATCCGTCTCGGAGTATTATAACAGGGCAAGACAAGTAGTCTGTCACCATCTGACGGAAACGTTGCCTCCTGCTGACTGGAGCTGTCTGTGATGGTGTAGCCGTTTGTGGCGGTCCCACAAAACTTTTCCACATTTGGGCCATACTGGCCTTGCCTTGTCCTGCGGCACTGCCTCTGCTACCTCTTTGTGCAGAGCTTCCTCCACTGCCTCTACCAACATGGCTGCTTTGAAAAGCACTACCAGCAACACTTGCGGGGGAAATGGAGAACATGATGGCCTGCACAAGTGTTTCTTGGTACTCCCGCATTTTTTGCTCCCGGTTCAACTGTGGTATGAGGCTTTGTAGTTGTCCCGGTAGCGAGGATCTAGGAGGGTGTACACCCAATAATCAGCCGTGTGGAGAATGTTGGCGATGCGGCAGTCATTTAACAAGCACTGCAGCATGAAATCAACCATGTGCTGCAGACAGCCAACTGGACCGGAAACGCTGTCCCCAGCTTGAGGCAGCATCTCAGCATCACCCCACCCTCGCTGTACACACTGACTACTAGAGCCTTGTGTATCTCCCTCCTCTGGAGAGATGTGTTCCTCCTCCATTGACTCCTCGTCATCCTCCTCACTAAGTGTCCCCTGCCTGGGCCTTTGTGTGGAGGCACGTTGCGCAGACTTGCCAGAAGCAGATGGCATTTCTGACTCCTCATCCTCGACCTCTTCAAAAACCTCCTCACTTAGTGCTTGTAAGGTTTTTTGAAGCAGACAGATAAGGGGGACAGTCATGCTGACTAGTGCATCATCTGCACTGGCCATCCGCGTGGTGTCATCGAAGGCACGCAAAACTTGGCAGATGTCCCTCATAGTGGCTCACTCAGTGGTGGTGAAGTGTGTCCGGCGCACAGTGCGACTTGTTTGCGCCTGATGCAGCTGGTACTCCATTACTGCTGCCTGCTGCTCACACAACCGCTCCAACATATGTAACGTTGAATTCCACCTGGTGGGGAGGTCACATATGATGCGATGTTCTGGCAGGCGGAATCGGCGTTGCAGAGATGCAATGCGCGATCTTGCCATGCTGGAACGCCTCAAGTGAGCACACTCTAGGCGAACCTTTTGCAGCAGTGCATCAAGATCCGGATAGTCCCTCAGAAAGCTCTGCACGACCAAATTGAGCACGTGTGCCAGACATGGTACGTGAGTGAGGTTGCCTAGGCCCAGAGCTGCCACTAGATTTCGGCCATTGTCACTCACTACCAAACCTGGCTGGAGATTCGCTGGCACAAACCACACATCGCTCTCCTGCTTGATGGCATTCCAGAGCTCCTGTGCTGTGTGGCTCCGATTCCCCAAAGAAATTAATTTAAGGACGGCCTGTTGATGTTTGGCCACACCTGTGCTCATATCTGGCCTAACAGGCTCATGCAGTGCTGATTCCGAGGAACTAGAGTAGGAGGAGGACTCAATATGTACAGACTGCATTCCTGCAATCCTTGGAGTTGGCAGAATACGTACAGAGCCACTCTCCAGATCTGTACCCGGCTCCACAACATTGACCCAATGGGCAGTGAGGGAAAGGTATCGTCCCTGTCCATGGCTACTGGTCCACGCATCAGTGGTCAGGTGGACCTTGCTACTGATGGCGTTTAGTAGCGCATTTTTAATTTTTCCCTCCACATGCTTTTGCAGGGCAGGGACGGCTTGCCTGCTGAAATAAAAGCAGCTGGGCACATTGTATTGTGGAACTGCCAATGACATCAAGTTCCGGAAGGTGTCAGTCTCCACCAGCCTGAATGACAGCATCTCAACGGCCAGTAGTTTGGCAATGCCGGCATTCAGAGCCAGTACTCGGGGATGGTTTGCCGAGTATGGCCGCTTTTCCTCCCATGCCTGTGCTACCGATTGCTGGTGAGTGGCCTGGGAGTGAGCTGATGACTGAGAACGTGGTTCAGTGGGTGGAATTTCACTGGGTCTCTGGACAACAGTGGCAGAGGTTCTTCCATGGCGTTCCAGTGAGGAAGCCTAACTAGCTGTGTGTGAGCTGGAGGAAGAGGCCCCAACATGAGCTGAAGAGGTAGTAGGTGCTGCTGAAGGTTGGCCTACATCTTCAGTGTGTCTGTGTAACTCCACCACGTGCTTGGTACGCACATGTTTCCACATATTTGTGGTATTGAGGTTGCTCACATTTTTCCCTCGTTTAACTTTCTGATGACACAGCTTGCATTTGACAAAGCAAATGTCATCTGCAACTGTGTCAAAAAAAGACCACTCACTGCAAGTCCTGGGAGCGCCCGTTTTCTGTTTTGGAAGAGGATTGCTCCTCACGGGTGCCAAAGTGGAGGCTACAGGCAACCAAGTCTGCCCCCGCCCTCTCCCTCCTCTTTTGGCCATTCGGGGAATCTCTTCCTCAGAGCTGCTCCCACCACCTTCCTGTGGCTGACGCCATGATGGGTCAAGGACCTCATCATCTCCACTCCCCTCTTCAAGCACCGGCTGGTCCTGGGTTGTCTCGCCAGCACCGTACGCACCAGAAATTGGCAACTGAGTCTCATCATCATCAGATGAGCACTGAGGTGTGCTGACAATAGGCACTCGCCCACCCGCCTCTTCAGATTCAGAGGGACAAAGCAGTTGCGCATCACTGCATACTCCCTCTTCTTCACGCTCTAGAATGCTGCTTGGCTGGCCACCTCTTTCCAAGCCAACAGATTCTGAGAACAGAAGTAAAGATTGAGATGGCTCCTGTCCAGGACTCTCAGACTGCCTGGGCAATTTGGCAGGTGGTGAAGAGACAGATGGTTGCTCTTCAGTGCTCTGGCCCTGGGAGGATGCGGAAGTCATTGAAGTGGATGCGTTAGCTGCCATCCATCCGACAACGGCTTCAATTTGTTCGTCACGCAGCAGTGGGGTATGGCAAGGTCCTATAAAGCTGCGCATGAAGGACTGTTGCCTGGTAAAAGTGGGGGATGCCGGGTCACTGGTGGCCGCAGCAGACATTGAATCCCCACGTCCTCTCCCTGCTGAATCCCCCCATCCTCTCTCTGCTGAAACTCCACGGCCACGACCACGTGCCTTACTCCCTGCCTTCTTCATCTTGGTAGACTGATAAAGATAGGCAGAAAAGTAAAAAAGGGGTGGCTTAGTGTTCTTATTCCTGAAAACCTGCTAACCAGTATAAGAAACACTAGTTTGGCTAAGAGTGTGTGTACTACACTTTAATATGATCTAATGTGGCCTACACAACTGTAAAGTGGAGTGTTTGGTGAACTTTATTTCCTTTTGTTTTTTTTTGGGGGGGAAAAGAAAAGGATGTGACCAAAGTTTGAAAGCTATAGTATCACAAACTTTTTGGAGCGATTACAATGCAGGAAGCTAACCTACAATGCAATTGATGAGGCTCCAAAAAATAGGGTGATACTAGTCTGGCTGGCCCTGAAGGGCACAAGCAAGCAAAAAGGCTCCTCTATCTAATCCTATATAGTGTTTGCAACCAACCAATGACAATGGATGCGGATGGAAGCACACTAATATAGGAGCAAAAATCTGGCTAAATTTGCTGCAAAAAAAGGACTATGTATGAGGCAGTGACTCACGCTGAGCGGACTACAACGAGCGGTGGCTGTAGAACACACTGCAACGTGAGCTGCACTCACACACAGAGAGACCTATCAGACAGCCAAAAACAGTGCAGAGAAATGGGCTATAGCACTGAAAGGCTGCTGAAAGGCTCCGTTGTCCACTCCTTTAGTGTTTGCAACCAACGTATATGGATACGTATGGAAGCACACTATACAGGAGAAAAAAAAAAGCAGCAATAAAAGAAAAATGTGTATGAGGCAGAGACACACGCTGGCCGGCCTACAAGCAGACGTGCCTGCAGGACACACTACACAGCGTGGGTCTGCACTCACACAGCCCTTGCAGACAGCTATTAAAACAGCGCTGCTGGGCTACAAAAATGCTACAGTGGTGGATTATGTAGCCTGGGTAGAGCAATAGATATGTTTGATGATCGCTATTTCTAACTGTCCCTCACAGTCTTCAACAGCAGCCTGTCCCTAACTGAATTCACAGCAGAGTGAACCCGAAATGGTGGCTGCTGCGGTTTTTATAGTGCATCATGACATCATTTCAGAAGCCAATCACAGCCATGCCAGTAGTTAACATGCCTACATGCCTAACAGGATGTGCCCACACTTCTGAGGATCCTCATTGGCTGAATCAAATCGAGCGGGCTCCTAGCATTATGGGAACTTCCGATTCCGGTATTCGATGTGAAAAAAGTATCGGAACTAAGTATCGGAATTCCGATACAGCTAATATCGGCCGATACCCGATACTTGCGGTATCAGAATGCTCAACACTACCGACGACCTGCAGATTTGTTATTCTGTCAGGTCTATTAGAAATTATTAGGTCTAAAAGTGCTGCTCCTCTGGTTGGATTCTGCACCAATTGTGAAGGATAGTAGCTCAATCTGTCCCCATACAGTAACATGTTATCAGCAGCATACCTGCAGTTTTCACCAGATGATGTGCTACTGAAAACAATGATTGTTGTTCCAGCATAAACAATCCAATCACTCAATGAATAGACAGCCTTTTGCTTGTTTAGTATAGTACACCTCATAGTCCTCCACAAAGTATAATGCACCTCATAGTCCTTCATATTGCATATTGTGCACCATTTTCCTCCATATTGGATAATGCATCACCCCATAGTCTTCCATACTGTATAATGTGCACCTTAGTCCTCCATATAGTATAATACACACCATAGTCATCTATGTTAGTATAATGTGCCATTTAGTCCTCTTTTTTGTATAATTTGCTCCAAAGTCCTCCATATAGTATAATACACTCCCCTTAGTCTTTCAAATAGTAAAATGCACTCCCCATAATTCTCTATATAGTGTAATACACCCCCCAATAGTCCTCCATATAGTATAATATACTCCCTATAGTCCTCCATATTATATAATATACTCTCTACAGTCCTCCATATTATACAACTCTGGCAAAAACTAAGAGACCACTTCCAAATGTTCAGTTTGTCTGATTTTTCTCTTTATAGGTATATTTTTTACTAAAATGTAAATTGTTCTTTTAGTCTACAAACTTCTGACAACATGTCTCTGAATTTCCAAGCAATACATTTTGTATTTTTTTTCTGAAAAGGAAAAATGGTCAAAATAAAAAGCAAACAGTGCTTTGAGACCTCAGATAACGCAAAGAAAACAAGTTCATAATAATTTAGAAACAACAATGCTAATGTTTTAACTCAGGAAGAGTTCAGAAATCAATATTTTGTGGAATAACCATGATTTTTAAAAACAGTTTTCATGCGTCTTGGCATGCTTGCCACCAGTCTTTCACATTGTTTCTGGCACAAAAATTTAAGCAGTTCTTTTTTGCTTGATGGCTTGTGACTATCCATCATCCTCTTGATTACATTCCAGAGGTTTTCAATGGGGTTCAGGTCTGGAGAATGGGCTGCCCGTGACAGGGTTTTGATGTGGTAGTCTCTTAATTTTTGCCAGAGCTGTATAATGCAGCCCCTATAGTCCTCCATGTATTATAATGCACTCTCTATAGCATACTGCACCCCATAATTTTTCATATACGGTAGTATAATGCAATTCCCATAGTCCTCCATACAGTACATACAGTACAGAGTAATGCAGTTCCCATATAGTACATATATTGTAGTATAATTCACTCCCTGTAGTCCAATAGAGAAGAATGCAGCCCCCTTATAGTATAATGCACCCCATAGGCCTCGATAGAGTATAATTCAGCCACCCCTCAGAGTATAAAGCAGCCACCCCATAGAGTAGAATGCAGCCCCCATATGGTATAATGCACCCCATAGGCCTCGATAGAGTATAATGCAGCCACCCCATAGATAATAATGTAGTCACACCATAGAGCATAATGCAGCTACCTCATAGACTATAATGCAGCCCCCTCAGAGTACAATGCAGCCCCTATAGAGTATAATACAACCCCCTCATAGAGTAAAAATGCAGCCCCCTCATAGAGTATAATGCAGCCCCCTATAGAGTATAATGCTGCCCCACAGTCCTGCAGTATTTTGGCCATCACATACTCACTCACTGATTTTATAAATATACTATATATATATAAATATATATATATATATATATATCAGTGCGTATGTGGTGGCCAAAATACTGTAGGACTGTGGGGCTGCATTATACTCTATGTATATCACCTCTCCTCCTCATGCCTTCTCTTTTCTTATCTCCGCAGAGCCAAGCACAGGAAGGTGTGCAGCGACATCATGAAGTGACATCATTGCGCACTCGCTGTGTTAGAGGCAGAGAGGACTGATGGAGGGGGGAGCATCATCTGACTCTTTCTCTTCCATCATTGCTTTCAACTGTATTGGCATGTATGATGGTGATACAGTTGACTGTGGGAGGGGATGCAGCACTGGCACTGTAGGGGTAAGATATGATGTCTCTTATGCTTCCCTTCCCTCTGACTGTCTCCCAGTTCCTAATGTTTACAGATGTGTTTTTATGATTATTGCCTGCAGTACTGCTACATGTATAATGATGTATTACCGCTCATTACTTATGGTATTGCCACTTGAATGTGTTACTATTGTATAGATAACTGTATATATTCCCTCATGTTTTTGTAAGGTAATACTGCATGTATATTATGTGTCATTTATGGATGTACAGTTAGGGAACAATACTGCATCCTTTATTGGGACATTGGAAGAGGGCATTCTGTTCGTATATAGTTTCCCCATAGGCTGGGTAGTTATTAGTAATTATGTTACGGGCCACTAGGTGGGGGTATACTAGTGGGGCCTGATAGTAGGTTCTTAGATGGTTAATTGTAGGAGGGGCTGCCAAGAGTAAGGTTAGTGAGGAAGGGTGGTTTAGTCACACGGGGCCAGGTGCCCAAGAGTCCACATGGGCTAAAGGCCCGGACAGCTTGGCAGTCACGTAACATTAAGTCGTTATTGCCTATGTTACCCACGGCCACTGCAGGTCTTAGCAGTGGGTCAGAACAGGAAAAGGAAGATGTGGCGCCTTACCGCCTGGGCCAATGCTTTTAAGGCAGAAGTTGGCTGGACTAAAGTGATGAAAGGAGTTGGCACTTTGACGAGATCGATACAGATGGGCTGGATGCTTCACTGTGGCTCACCAAACGTGGTGATTGATGAGTTCATATCTGGGGCGAAACAAGCTGAAGGAAATTTCATTTTAGTGAGCTCAGATCTGGAAGGAAATGGGAAGCAGTCTAGTATGATGCGGTTCGGGTGTGTACTGCACAAAAGTGACAGCAAGCAAGGGAAAGATCAGAAAGCAAGTAAATCTGATGATGTGCCAACTGTGGATGTAACGTGTGAAATCCTAAGTAAAGAAAGTGTTAAAGTTGTCTCGGACTGTGTCTCCCTTGATGTGAGTGGCCTAGAAGAGGGACTGTTTTGGCATGGGAAGTGCCCAGGTGAAGATGTATCTGGAGATACAGGTATGTCGAGGAGCATAGTATAGTTTTGATTCATGTAGGGGAAGGACTGGGCGCAGCTGCCACCAGAGTACAAGTCATGACTATGGTCCTGACCCTCCCTTATATCACCAGAAGGCCTTGACTCATAGCAGCCTTATGGAGTTCCACTATAGCATCACACCACTGGCTGAGGGCATCTGGGGGAGCAGGGGACCTAGGCAGATGCCTAGTCTACAGGCTGCTAATACCAGCACTGCTTGTGGGCATGAAAAGGGTAGTCTCACATATGACTTGTTGCTGAGATTTCTGCAGCACATGCCTGGACTTTAAAAACCTCTTTTAGACTTATGGAAAACTGACATAATGTTTTGCAACTTATCTCCCATCTTATAACATACTTAAAGGGATTCTACAGGCTTGTCATTAAAGTCTGCAGTCACTCCATATGACTTCTTATGAATCCTCACAGCGTGCACAGTGCTGATGCCATGAATGGGTGCTCACAGGGTCGGACTGGGGTGTGTAGGGCCCACCAAGGGAATGAATTTTAGGGGCCCACCTACAGTAATGTACAACTCAACATTTAGGCTTTGAGACCGCAGAATTACACCATGGGTTCTTTTGCCGTATATCCCACGCCAAATCTGCATCATTTCAGCATCCTAATTCTACTAAAAGCTGCACCGTTGTTCATATGCTGCAGATCTTTCCGCACTACGATTCATTTAATCCTTTAGGGCCGCAGGCCTGTTTTCACCTTAATGCCCAGGCCATTTTTTTGCAAATCTGACCTGTGTTAATTTGAAGTTAAAAAGTGACCCTATTTTGGAATCTACACCCCCAAGGATTGACGTAGGGGGTATAGTGATCACTTTGTCCCAACAAGCGTTCCATGGTAGATGCTACACAGCCCAGCCAATCGAAGTGTTCAGATCTGCAGGGGGGGCTAAAATTCGCCCGGACCAGCCAGGCAGCGTTGCTGCCTGCCGGTCTTAGCGGCGAAAGCCTCCCGGTACCCGTGCGATTAGCTGCGGGGACCGACGGAACCCCTCGCCATACATTAGTACAATAGTGGACATTTTAATTTAGAGACTTGGAGAAAAGATGTCTGAACACAAGGATGTCAGCGCCATCACCGCACATACAAGAACCAAACAGAAGAATCCAGAAGAGGGATCATTAATGGCAATGGCAGGCCTGGCATAGCATACAGTACACCACATATCCCTACATACAGTATTATGGGCACCGCATAGTCCTCCATACAGAATTATGGGGCACCACGTATCTCTCCAAACAAAATTATGGGCACCACATAGTCCTCCATACAGAATTATGGGCACCACATAGGCCTCCTTACAGTATTATGGGACACCACGTATCTCTCCATACAAAATTATGGGCACCACATAGTCCTCCATACAGATTTATGAGACACCATGTAGTCCTCCATACAGAATTATGGGCACCACATAGGCCTCCATACTGAATTATGGGACACCACGTATCTCTCCATACAAAATTATGGGCACCACATAGTCCTCCATACAGATTTATGAGACACCATGTAGTCCTCCATACAGAATTATGGGCACCACATATGCCTCCATACAGAAATATGGACACCACATAGTCCTCCATACAGTATTATGGGCACCGCATAGTCCTCCATACAGTATTACGGGCACCGCATAGTCCTCCATACAGTATTACGGGCACCGCATAGTCTTCCATAGAGTATTATAGGCACCACATAGGCCTCCATACAGAATTATAACATGTCATTTCTGATCCTGAGCTACCTGCTGTATTACTTTCCAGAGCTGTAGTTCACATCCGTCTCTCCCTTGTGGGATGATAGAATGTACAGCTGCAGGAGCAGCGCTCCCCGTGACATAGGAGTATTACAGCTCCAGGCTGTGTAACCTATGCATTCACCCTCCCACCCCCTGTAATTACTCAGCGCTCCCTCCTGTGCTCCTCCGGTTGGTGCACGGCTTGTAGGAATGATTGTATAATCCTGGGACCTTATAAGATGAGAATTTCACAACCCGACTAGCGCTCAGAAAACGCCCAGCGGAGATTCAGACAGCGAAACCTTCATGCAGGATTATCCAGCCAACCAGACATGGATTTGCAGTCAGTTCACCAGCCTCATCAGGTCCGCTAATGCAGGCAGATTGGAATGTGAATTCTGCTGATAGATTTCCTTGAAGTTTTACTGACACTGACGGCCATTTCTTGTGTACAGCGCAAAACATATTGTGGCCTGTACAAAACTCAGGTGCATGCAGAGCATAGCGGCACAGAGAAGAGAGCGTTGGCACAGGCAGAGAAAGAAAAGAGAGTGTTGGCACAGGCAGAGAAAGAGAAGAGAGCGTTGGCACAGGCAGAGAAAGAGAAGAGAGCGGCGCCACAGGCAGAGGAAGGGTATGTGCACATTTTGCAGATTTGGCTGCGAATCCGCGGCAGTTTTCCATGCGGTGTACAGTACCATGTTATCCCATGGAAAACCAAATCCGCTGTGCACATGCTGCGGAAAATTCTACGCAGATTTGTTGCGGTTTATTTTCTGCAGCATGTCACTTCTTTGTACGGAATCCGCAGCGTTTTTACACCCATTCCATTAGGCTGTGTGCACACGCTGCGGATTTTGCTGCGGTGTACAGTACCATGATTCCCTATGGGACTCAAAAACCGCAATGCAGATGGTGCGGAATTTTCCGCGCGGATTATCTGCGGTTTTCAATCCGCAGAAAGAATTGACATGTCAATTCTTTCTGCGGATTCCCCTGCGGTTTGCCATCTCCTCCATTGAGGAGATGAAAAACCGCAGGGCAAAACCGCAGAGCAATCCGCAGGTAAAACCGCAGGTCTTTTGACCTGCGGTTTCACCTGCGGATTTTACAAAATCCGCGCGGATGAATCCGCACCTAATCCGCAGCGTGTGCACACAGCCTTATAGGAATACGCAGGTGTAAAAACGCAGGCGAAATCTGCACAAAATCTGCACTAAATCTGCAGGTAAAGCACAGGTCATTTTACCTGCAGATTCAGCCAAATGCGCAGCACAATCCACAACGTGTGCACATACCCAAAGAGAAGAGAGCGGCGGCAGGGAAAGGGCAGAGCGCAGCTGAGGGGACAGGGCAGAGCACAGCTGAGGGGACAGGGCAGAGTGCAGGGACAGGGCAGAGCGCAGTGACAGGGCAGAGCGCAGCTGAGGGGACAGGGCAGAGTGCAGTGACAGGGCAGAGCGCAGCTGAGGGGACAGGGCAGAGTGCAGGGACAGGGCAGAGCGCAGCTGAGGGGACAGGGCAGAGTGCAGGGACAGGGCAAAGTGCAGCTGAGGGGACAGGGCAGAGCGCAGGGACAGGGCAGAGCGCAGCTGAGGGGACAGGGCAGAGCGCAGCTGAGGGGACAGGGCAGAGTGCAGGGACAGGGCAGAGCGCAGCTGAGGGGACAGGGCAGAGTGCAGTGACAGGGCAGAGCGCAGCTGAGGGGACAGGGCAGAGTGCAGGGACAGGGCAGAGTGCAGCTGAGGGGACAGGGCAGAGTGCAGCTGAGGGGACAGGGCAGAGCGCGGGGACAGGGCAGAGCGCAGCTGAGGGGACAGGGCAGAGTGCAGTGACAGGGCAGAGCGCAGCTGAGGGGACAGGGCAGAGTGCAGGGACAGGGTAGAGCGCAGCTGAGGGGACAGGGCAGAGTGCAGGGACAGGGCAAAGTGCAGATGAGGGGACAGGGCAGAGCGCAGGGACAGGGCAGAGTGCAGCTGAGGGGACAGGGCAGAGTGCAGGGACAGGGCAAAGTGCAGATGAGGGGACAGGGCAGAGCGCAGGGACAGGGCAGAGCGCAGCTGAGGGGACAGGGCAGAGTGCAGTGACAGGGCAGAGTGCAGCTGAGGGGACAGGGCAGAGTGCAGGGACAGGGCAGAGCGCAGCTGAGGGGACAGGGCAGAGTGCAGTGACAGGGCAGAGCGCAGCTGAGGGGACAGGGCAGAGTGCAGGGACAGGGCAGAGTGCAGCTGAGGGGACAGGGCAGAGTGCAGCTGAGGGGACAGGGCAGAGCACGGGGACAGGGCAGAGCGCAGGGACAGGGCAGAGCACAGGGACAGGGCAGAGCGCAGCTGAGGGGACAGGGCAGAGCGCAGCTGAGGGGACAGGGCAGATGGCAGGGACAGGGCAGAGCGCAGCTGAGGGGACAGGGCAGAGTGCAGTGACAGGGCAGAGCGCAGCTGAGGGGACAGGGAAGAGTGCAGCTGAGGGGACAGGGCAGAGTGCAGGGACAGGGCAGAGTGCAGCTGAGGGGACAGGGCAGAGCGCGGGGACAGGGCAGAGCGCGGAGACAGGGCAGAGCGCAGGGACAGGGCAGAGCGCAGTGACAGGGCAGAGCGCAGCTGAGGGGACAGGGCAGAGTGCAGGGACAGGGCAGAGCGCAGCTAAGGGGACAGGGCAGAGTGCAGGGACAGGGCAGAGTGCAGCTGAGGGGACAGGGCAGAGTGCAGGGACAGGGCAGAGTGCAGCTGAGGGGACAGGGCAGAGTGCAGCTGAGGGGACAGGGCAGAGTGCAGTGACAGGGCAGAGCGCAGCTGAGGGGACAGGGCAGAGTGCAGGGACAGGGCAGAGCGCAGCTGAGGGGACAGGGCAGAGTGCAGTGACAGGGCAGAGCGCAGCTGAGGGGACAGGGCAGAGTGCAGGGACAGGGCAGAGCGCAGCTGAGGGGACAGGGCAGAGTGCAGGGACAGGGCAGAGTGCAGCTGAGGGGACAGGGCAGAGTGCAGGGACAGGGCAGAGTGCAGCTGAGGGGACAGGGCAGAGCGCTGCTGAGGGGACAGGGCAGAGTGCAGCTGAGGGGACAGGGCAGATGGCAGGGACAGGGCAGAGCGCAGCTGAGGGGACAGGGCAGAGTGCAGTGACAGGGCAGAGTGCAGCTGAGGGGACAGGGCAGAGTGCAGCTGAGGGGACAGGGCAGAGTGCAGTGACAGGGCAGAGCGCAGCTGAGGGGACAGGGCAGAGTGCAGCTGAGGGGACAGGGCAGAGTGCAGTGACAGGGCAGAGCGCAGCTGAGGGGACAGGGCAGAGTGCAGCTGAGGGGACAGGGCAGAGTGCAGGGACAGGGCAGAGTGCAGCTGAGGGGACAGGGCAGAGGGCAGAGCGCGGGGACAGGGCAGAGCGCAGGGACAGGGCAGAGCACAGGGACAGGGCAGAGTGCAGCTGAGGGGACAGGGCAGAGCGCAGCTGAGGGGACAGGGCAGATGGCAGGGACAGGGCAGAGCGCAGCTGAGGGGACAGGGCAGAGTGCAGTGACAGGGCAGAGCGCAGCTGAGGGGACAGGGCAGAGTGCAGGGACAGGGCAGAGTGCAGCTGAGGGGACAGGGCAGAGTGCAGCTGAGGGGACAGGGCAGAGTGCACCTGAGGGGACAGGGCAGAGCGTGGGGACAGGGCAGAGCGCGGGAACAGGGCAGAGTGCAGGGACAGGGCAGAGCGCAGTGACAGGGCAGAGTGCAGCTGAGTGGACAGGGCAGAGCACAGGGACAGGACAGGGCAGAGCACAGGAACAGGAAATGGCAGAGCGCAGGGACAGGACTAGGTGACGCCATATTATGTAGGATATGTAAATTGAAACAGGCGGGGGATTAGTTATAAAAGGAAGGTGAAACTAGGGTAAGAGGGCATGGATCCATAATGAATATTTGCCCATGGCCGCATAAATTGTGCTCAGCTTTCTCAGCTTTAGGTATTCTGAAAATGCGTATGTCTAATAAATGAGATGTGATGTGACAATAGGCGCTTATGTGGTGTACAGGAGTCTGTTATTCTGCAGCGTGTAAGTTGCAGGCACTGACAGAAAAGTTAGGCGGTGTTCATGTCTGTCCAGACCTTCCACATATCTGAACTGTTTTTGGAACAGACAAATGGGGTACCGTAAGTGATCATCAGTCATGCAAATGGAAACAGAGTGGACAGAGGCACTCACCACCTCTTCTAGCATGTCTCTTGCAGCCCCAGGCCGGTGCTTATTCCATCTTCAATCTCACCGCTGTTCTACTTCCTGCTTTCAGCGTCCACGTGGTTCAGCTGAGCCGCTCATTGCATATGCGCATATGTAATCAGCCGCTCATTACTTATGCGCATAGGTAATGAGTGGCCGCTGAATACAGGAAGATAGAACATTGCTGAGATTGAAGATGGAATAAGCACAGGGGGCTGCAAGAGACATGCTAGGAGAGGTGACTGTGATTCACAGGTACCAGCAGCTGGGCCGAGCGGGCTTGTTCAGTGACATTCATGGTCGGGCGGGGGCGGGGCCCACCGAGGGATCCAACGGTTCCTCGGTGGGCCAGTCCGAGCCTGGGTGCTCATGTGAATGCAAGAATGTAATTTGCATACTTCTAGACACTTTTTGACTAGACATTTCCATCCTTGTTCAATTCACTTGGCACTTGACTGCATGTATGCAAATGACATCCTTGCTGTCACATGCCTACCTAACCACTACTGCTAGCAACAGAGAATCCTGATAACTCGCAGTGTGTGCCCTATGAGAATACACAAGCTTGCAGTCACATAGAGTGACTGTAGAAGTGAACCCCAAGCCTCGATTATCCCTTTCATGAAAACCTGTCATGTCTTCAGAAATGGTTATTTTAGCACATTTTTGCATTCCTCATGAAATAACATTTCTGGAGATTTTTTTTATCTCTGTTATGCTGTTCTTCTATAATTCCTTTTAGAAATATTAGAATAAATTGACAACTGGGTGTGCATGTTGGGGGGTGTCCCTTCATAGTGAAATACTGCCCAATTAGTGCTGACTATATCAGACTAAGTCGAGACACATCACCTTGAATGATTTGGACAAGTGGAATGGTGGCACCCAGTTGTCAATTTATTTATACATTTTAGACAGAATAGCAGAGGAAATCAAAATGCAGAGTTCTGACATACTATGCTTTAGAATTGTTCAGATCAGTGGAAATACAACTGTTTCATAGCAGACAGAAATGGTAATATGTTACCTTTAAAGAAGGACTCCCATGAAAATATTTTATCATTAAATGTGTGATATGTGTACAGTGTGTAGCGTGTGTATTAATATACTCACCTACCGCCGTGCTCTCCGGTGTCCAGAGCTATTCTTTTGCTCTTCTCAGTGACGTCACCGCAATTGTGACTAGCCGGTTTACTCTATGTGCTATACATGAGCTGGAAATCTATTTCACAATGAAAACCAATATAGCCTTGTTCTGGTGCTCCATAGACTTACATTGTAAAAGTCACTTCTGGGCCACACAAAGCGCAGCATGATCCAGAAAGTCTGCTGAGCAGTGATGTCACTGAGAAGAGAAGCAGAATGATGCTGGACACTGGAGAGAGCAGCCGTAGGTGTATATATTAATATAATCACACTACAGGGTGGGCCATTTATATGGATACACCTGGATGGGCCATTTATAAAGTTGGATCCAAAATGGCTGACTTCAAAATGGTCACCACCCATCTTGAAAGTTTTCCCCCTCCCATATACTAATGTGCCACAAACAGGAAGTTGATATCACCAACCAATCCCGTTCTATTTAGGTGTATCCATATACATGGCCCACCCTGTACATTACATGCACATTCACACACATTTAATGTAAAAAAAATATTAATGACTGGTTCTTTAACCCCTTCCTGTCATTTAGTATACTGATCCTACGTCCTATGTTGGGACCACATTCATGATGCTGTTGCTGTGAAGCGTAGCCTGTGGCTGGCCTTCATAGGAGGATATGATTTTTACTAAATAGTGCAATAGTATAATACTGTAATATTGCAATATATAGTTCAAGTGATCAGTCGATTAATACTGTAATATTGCAATATATAGTTCAAGTGATCAGTCGATCCAAGGTTCAAGTCTCCAGGGCAAATTAAAAATAGAATAAAAACAAAAAAAAAAGTTTCTAAAAATGAAAAAAAAAATATAAAAATGTAAATTGCTTCCTTTTATCCAAATTAAAAATCAAGGAATAAAAATGATGTAGAAATGAAACTTATTTGGTATTGATGCGTCGGTACAAGTATAAAATAAATCATTAATTAACCCAATCAGTAAATGTAGAAAAGAAAAATGAAAGCACCAGATATTTTTTCAGCCGCAGGAACTCTGCCAAAAAAATGCAGCTCCATCGAGGTAAAAATGAAAATTTTAAAGGTCTCAGAAAATGGCCACCCAAACAGTTTTGTTTTTTAAAAAATATCAATTTTTTTTATCACTTGAACAAAAAAGAAAAAAAAAATGATACAAGTTTGGTATCTTTGTAATTGTACTTGCCTGGAGAATCATATTACCTGGTCATTTTTACAATACAATGAAAAGCATAAAATCAAAACTCAAAAAACAATTGTGGAATTGTGTATTTATTCTCACAATTTGACTTCACTGCACCGCAATTTCCTGTTTTCCAGTACGTTAAATGGTAAAATGGTGTCATTCAAAACTACAACTGGTCCTGCAGTAAAGCAAGGCCTTGGAAGGTTAGGCCAGTGGAGAAAAATTATAGCTCTTGGAAGAAGAAAAAGAAAAACCAAAAACGCAAAAATGGGAAGACGCCGCATTGGGAATGGGCTTGACTGCCTATGTTTATTAGTCTGAGCATAGAATATATATGATGAAATGCATTTTGGTCATTCTTTATTTGTGAACATGCTGGATACAATGGCTCTTTGCAAAAAGGGATAATATGAATTCACCAGCATTCATCCTTGACGTTTCCAACATTCTGCTGCATGGGTCCATACACATGAAACAACACACTCAATTTCTACAGTCCTGATATCAAACTAAATATTTTTTTTCTTTTTGCGAGAAAGTAAAGATAATCCTAGTGAAAACTCGAAATATTCTAATATGTCAATGTCCTATGTAATCATAGGTTATTTCTTTACCTGTCTGTTTAGAAAGAGGTAGATGATTGGATTGTAGACAGGACTTGTCTTAGCAAAATATGTTGGTAGAGTTGCAGCGAGAGGAGCAATGTAGAGGGTAGGCTTAATGATGACAATAAGGGCAAAAACTGTGTATGGCAGCCAACAAACAAGGAAAGCAATCACCATGAAAAGCACCATTAATACTACTCGTAGCTCCTCTTCTGGGTTTGCCTTTCCCCCTTGATCCTCTATTTTTCTGTTTAGCTAAGAGAAAAAGAAACATAATAAATATTATAGCAGCAAATGGTTTTTGTGTCTCAATGCTCAGATTTAAACATGCAAATCACATTTCTATATGTTCCTGGTGCATACATATACACGCGTCAGAACCTGACTGGTCTACTGTAGAGCAGCATTTCCTTCTGTTCTTGACATGCAGTGATATCTTCTTGTGTAAAAAGAATGTTCTAGGCAGTTTCAGAGTTTGATATTCCTATGGTGCACCTAGCCTTTCTACAGCAAGTGGCAAAATGTAAAATGGTGCCCTGCCACCGCATGTTAAAAATTTCCATTGGGAATAATTTTCATGCTAGAGTCCCAATCCAAAAAAGGGGAATTGGAGTCACATATATCCTATTCACATACGTTTGTCGACAAAATTTGCTGGCCTTAGATTTCATACTTTACAATGCAAAATGTAGAAATGGTCACATTTAGGAAAATTGCCATGGATAAACCAAAATTCAGAGTTTTGTGATTTGTCCTCAGCTGAAACTAACGCTTTATGTAATACTGTTCATATTTCAAATTAAACAGGCTCCAGACAATATCATAAAATAAATATATAACTCGGTAAGAACCTCAAGGTAAATACAAACCCCTAAACCCAAAATAATCAGATCCCAAAATAAGTACCCAAGAGTGCAAATAAACACAGACCCTGGAATAGAGCCTGTAGTAAATGCAAGACCCCAAACCAATCACTTAAACTTATACAAATCTCAGAAGAAAAAACAGACCTAAGAGTAACGACAGACATAAGAACTGTCCCCCACTATATATCATTGGTCAGATCACAACATTTATGCAGATTGTGCAAACCATAGACCAGACCCTAAAATAAATACAGCCCCCAGACCAAATACAGGAATACGAACTCCAGGGCAGACCACCTGAAGTAACACAAACCCAAGATCCAATCCCTAAACTAATACAGACCACAGGTTAAGTCTAGAAATATACCAAACATCAGAATAGAGGAAAACTCCAGCCCCTGGGCAGGTAGAGACCACAGGGCAAACATCAACATTCTGCATTATGGTGTGTGTTACATAGTGGATAGCAGTATTTCTCAATAAGTTGATAAATTAGTGTAATGACCAGGCTGAACATTCCCTGCTATCCACCCCCACATGATGTCCGCAGCCGAAGGATTTATGACACACCGGTCTCAGGGATAACAGTTGCTTTTACTTCAGCAGGAGCGGGAATTATAACTTGGAACAAATAAGGAACAGTCTCTCATGGGTAGTCCACGGCAATTACAGTTCACTCTTAGATGCTGAGATGTGATTGGGGTCTGGAGCTTTAAGAGCACTGGACATTGTCTTTTGGCAGTTTACAGAAGGAGGTAGACGCAGCAATTAGAGGTTACGGACCTGTACTCGGAGTTAACTCCACAGTGTGTCACTGCACGTACACAAGTACTTATAGGTGAATGTAGAAACTATGGTGAATCCTGTCAGAAAGACTTTAGATGTGGTAAATCCTGTCAGAAAGACTTTAGATTGATTTCTGTACTGGTTAGAGGGAACTCAGGCTCTTAGGCCTGCAAGAGATCTTGAGGTAAAAACATCCTCCACGTGTGTTCTGCTCTCCCTGAAAGCATCCCTCAGACTAAAGAACATTCTAGACTTGCCTGGGAAACAGCTCCTCCTATTGACCATGTGACTAGGAGCTGGCCAATAGGAGACCGAATTCACATCTCAGATCCTTACAAAACAATAATTGAGTCATTGTACACTTTCACCATTAGATGGCGACGGATCACAGCAAATGAGAAATGCATTGCATCTAAAATGGAAGTGACTAGAAATTTAGAATTACAGCTTACAAATAATGTAGAGAGCCAGTTGGAGACTGAGCAGCAGTGTACAGAAGCTACTCACAATCCAGTATTACTTAAAGGGACAGACACACTCTGGACTGGGAAACTACATTAGTCCTTCAGAAGGCAATGCGCGTAGTGTAAGAAATAATGTGCACTGTGTAAATAATAAGAATATCCAGTATTACATTGGAATTCTAAGACCTGTATGAATACACTCAGGTTTCAGAATCATTCTGATATACAGAAATTGTTAGTGTCCTAGAATATTCTTACAATTTATAATAAAGAGGGGGCATTATCCCATTAAAAAAAGTTAAATACCTTTTAAACATCCCTGAGTTTCCCTGATTCTGTAGTTCTCCATTTTTCACTGTGCCACTCCATTGCAAAGATATTGACTCTTGTTCCTTTTGGAGATGTTTTTGTTGGTGTGAGCCAGATGCTGCCAATTACAGCTCGGCAGCTGACCTAGCAGTCTTAGATTTAGCCGGGCGGTGACTGGACTAGGAGGGAAGGATAAAAGCCCCCACACCCCTAGAGAAGACTGAAGAAACACCCATTTGGACTGCAAGCAGAGATTTCACATACTGTAGTCCAAAATCATCAAATGTGACTATCTCTGCAAGATACAGTGCAAAATGAAAAAGAAGTACTGAATCAGTGGAGCTCAGAGATTTGACAAGGTATTTGACTCAATATTTTTGATCAAGTACAGATACTCTTTAAAATTATGCTACTACCTGAAATATATTTTTTAATGCATTATATTATGTATTTATATCTACATGTATTGGCATCAGTGTTTACATCTAAATAACAAAAATAGGAAGTTGTTTTTTAGACAAATGCACATCTAATATTTTGCAATAGATTTGAAAGATCACTATAGATAAAACTGAATGTATGTATGTGTGTATCACCAACCAATCTCGAAGCATCTTTGATTTCACCAGCACTGTTCAAAAGAAGCTGAGCTGTGATTGGTTGCTATGAACAACAGCTTTCCTTGCAACCAATCACTAAGCATCTCTCATTACACCAGAGCTGGTTAAAAGTAGCTGAGCTGTGATTGGTTGCTATGAGCAAGTTTTCCCACTTGACAACACCTCAGCAGACACTGACATGGTGGGAGAAATCTAGCATCCCCAGGAACATAAGCTCCCAGCCATTGTCTGCACCTCAGAAAGGAGCAGAGAGCATATGACAGAAATGAATCCCCCCTCCCATGCCCATATCCCTATCACTAGAGTTGAGCGATACCAGCCGGTACTTGAAAATATCGGATCGGAATGGATCGGCCGATCTTAAAAAAAAGTATCGGTATCACCGATTCCGATACCGGGAACCAATGCAAGTCAATGGGGCCAAAATATCGGAATTAAAAAAAACCCTTTCTTTCCTTGTAGGTTAATTCTACATGAAGAAAAACAACTAAGAATAATGTAGAATGTATTGTGGGAGGTGGAGGAGACATTAAAGCCATAGAGGTTTAGCCCAATCAAATGGAATAGCAGGAATTAAACTTTTTTTTTAAAGATGTTAGGAGTTACAAAGATATTGACTATGTTAGCCTCATTTATATTTTGCCAGACATGTATGTCTTCTTCTTCTTTCTTCTTCTTTCTCATTCTTCTTCCTTTTTTTACCTTCTTCTTCTTCTTCTTATTCCTTTTTTTACATTCTTCTTCTTCTTCTTCCTTTTTTTACATTCTTCTACTTCCTTTTTTTACATTCTTCTTCTTCTTCCTTTTTTTACATTCTTCTTCTTATTCCTTTTTTTACATTCTTCTTCTTCTTCCTTTTTTAAATTCTTCTACTTCCTTTTTTTACATTCTTCTTCTTCTTCTTCCTTTTCTTACATTCTTCATATTCTTCTTATTCAACAATTATTATTCTACATATTCAACTTCTTCATCTTCTTCCTATTCTTCTTCATCATATTCTTGTTTGTGTCAGGCATTCCTGTAGTTGTTATCTAGAAAAGTTAGAAGTTTACACCTTCCGTTCTGCCTGTCACAAAAGATTTACAACAGGATTTGTCCGCGTTCAGTTTGGCCTGCAGCAGCAGGCCTTTTCCAGGGGCACCACGAGGAGGAACGGACTCACCCCCATACACTGCTTAGTCTTCTTCTGCTTATAAATAAGATAATATCATTTGCTCAGAGTATTAGTCTTATGCTTAATGTTCTTCTGCTTTGTTTTTTTTATGCTTCTTTGTCTTCTCTCTCTTGTTGTTCTGCATCTTGGTGGTTGTCTTCCTGTTCTTTGTCCTCTTGAACCAGCTGACGGTACTGGCACCCGGAGGGGCAGCAGAAGGAACAAGAGCCAATGGCACAACCGAGGACGAGCTGACGGTGCTGGAACCCGGTTACTAAGCAGGAGGTACCTGTGCTACAAAGCACTACAAAGGACCAGCAGACGTTGCCGGAACTCGGATACCGAGATGGAGGCACCTAGGCCAAAGGCTCTGACGAGAACCAGCTGACGGTGCTGGAACCCGGAGGGGTAGCATAAGCTGCAAGAGCAAATGGAAATAGCGAGGACCAGCTGACAGTGCTGGCACCCGGAGGGGCAGCAGAAGGAATAAGAGACAATGGCACAACCGAGGACCAGCTGACGGTGCTGGAACCCGGTTACTAAGCAGGAGGTACCTGTGCTACAAAGCACTACCAAGGACCAGCAGACGTTGCCGGAACTCGGATACCGAGATGGAGGCACCTAGGCCAAAGGCTCTGACGAGAACCAGCTGACGGTGCTGGAACCCGGAGGGGTATCAGAAGTTACCCCTGAAAAGCAAAGTTGGCATGCCGCAAGCTGGCCGCAGTTACCGAATCACACAGTCCTACAGGGGGTGCTTGTCCTACTGGCACTATGGAACAAGCCTTTCTTACCAGAACCCGCAGTCCACATAGGAAGCACCTAAACTGCTGGCACCCTAGCCTCGGCTAACCCAACCGCAACACGACATGGCAACTTGGGGTGGCAAACTGACATTGACACTTCCCGGAAACAGCAGGCAGGGCTGGAACCAAGCTGGGCAGGAGGGAGTACCCGTGCCAAAGTCAGTTATGAGCAGCAACTGGCGATGTTGGAGCCCAGGACAAGCACTTAGCAGGCTGAGGCCTGATGTGCTGTCAATTGGGAGGCAGCAGGACAGATTGCCATCAAAACAGCAGGGGAACAGCTGACGTTACTGAACCCCACAAACACAGGAGCTAGTGTTTTACTCTGTGAAGACGGCACTTCCGAGCATCAACTGGCTGTGTTGAAGCCCAGGGACAAGCACGGAGCAGGCTGAGGCTGCATTGAAGAAATTTTAAGATCGGCTGTAGACTACTAATTTGAACCAAGCTCCACTTAGGCCTGTGGCTTCACTGATTTTCGTATTTCCCCTGTCCTCCAACCCCGCCAGTTACAGCTCCGAAGTGGCGTCTGCACAATCCACACTTGTTCCTGTGTTACAGGTGTTCAGTCCGGTCAGTTAATCCCCTGATGTGTGTCCGGCAATGTCGCCTGCTCTGTCCACATTCCCATAATGGGAATGTGTACAGAGCAGGCGACATTGCCGGACACACATCAGGGGATTAACTGACCGGACTGAACACCTGTAACACAGGAACAAGTGTGGATTGTGCAGACGCCACTTCGGAGCTGTAACTGGCAGGGTTGGAGGACAGGGGAAATACGAGAGACAGTGGAGCCACAGGCCTAATTGGAGCACGGTTAAAAATCAGTAGTGGTACGACTGTGTAGGCAGCAGGAGACTTTGCCATCTACACAGCAGGGGATCAGCTGACGTTACTGAACCCCACTGAGACACGGGAGCAAGTGTCTCTTTCCGTGTGGACGGCACTTCCGAACTACAACTGGCTGTGTTGAAGCCCAGGAAATAGGAGGGTGTAGGCAGAGGCCTACTGTATTTTGAATGAGGTGACAGCAGGAGAGACTGCCATCCACAAAGCAGGGGATCAGCTGACGTTACTGAACCCCACTGAGACACGGGAGCAAGTATCTCTTTCCGTGTGGACGGCACTTCCGAACTACAACTGGCTGTGTTGAAGCCCAGGAAATAGGAGGGTGTAGGCAGAGGCCTACTGTATTTTGAATGAGGTGACAGCAGGAGAGACTGCCATCCACACAGCAGGGGATCAGCTGACGTTACTGAACCCCACTGAGACACGGGAGCAAGTATCTCTTTCCGTGTGGACGGCACTTCCGAACTACAACTGGCTGTGTTGAAGCCCAGGAAATAGGAGGGTGTAGGCAGAGGCCTACTGTATTTTGAATGAGGTGACAGCAGGAGAGACTGCCATCCACACAGCAGGGGATCAGCTGACGTTACTGAACCCCACTGAGACACGGGAGCAAGTATCTCTTTCCGTGTGGACGGCACTTCCGAACTACAACTGGCTGTGTTGAAGCCCAGGAAATAGGAGGGTGTAGGCAGAGGCCTACTGTATTTTGAATGAGGTGACAGCAGGAGAGACTGCCATCCACAAAGCAGGGGATCAGCTGACGTTACTGAACCCCACTGAGACACGGGAGCAAGTATCTCTTTCCGTGTTGACGGCTCTTCCGAACTACAACTGGCTGTGTTGAAGCCCAGGAAATAGGAGGTTGTAGGCAGAGGCCTACTGTATTTTGAATGAGGTGACAGCAGGAGAGACTGCCATCCACACAGCAGGGGATCAGCTGACGTTACTGAACCCCACAGAGACACGGGAGCAAGTATCTCTTTCCGTGTGGACGGCACTTCCGAACTACAACTGGCTGTGTTGAAGCCCAGGAAATAGGAGGGTGTAGGCAGAGGCCTACTGTATTTTGAATGAGGTGACAGCAGGAGAGACTGCAATCCACAAAGCAGGGGATCAGCTGACGTTACTGAACCCCACTGAGACACGGGAGCAAGTATCTCTTTCCGTGTGGACGGCACTTCCGAGCTACAACTGGCTGTGTTGAAGCCCAGGAAATAGGAGGGTGTAGGCAGAGGCCTACTGTATTTTGAATGAGGTGACAGCAGGAGAGACTGCCATCCACACAGCAGGGGATCAGCTGACATTACTGAACCCCACTGAGACACGGGAGCAAGTATCTCTTTCCGTGTGGACGGCACTTCCGAACTACAACTGGCTGTGTTGAAGCCCAGGAAATAGGAGGGTGTAGGCAGAGGCCTACTGTATTTTGAATGAGGTGACAGCAGGAGAGACTGCCATCCACACAGCAGGGGATCAGCTAACGTTACTGAACCCCACTGAGACACGGGAGCAAGTATCTCTTTCCGTGTGGACGGCACTTCCGAACTACAACTGGCTGTGTTGAAGCCCAGGAAATAGGAGGGTGTAGGCAGAGGCCTACTGTATTTTGAATGAGGTGACAGCAGGAGAGACTGCCATCCACACAGCAGGGGATCAGCTGACGTTACTGAACCCCACTGAGACACGGGAGCAAGTATCTCTTTCCGTGTGGACGGCACTTCCGAACTACAACTGGCTGTGTTGAAGCCCAGGAAATAGGAGGGTGTAGGCAGAGGCCTACTGTATTTTGAATGAGGTGACAGCAGGAGAGACTGCCATCCACACAGCAGGGGATCAGCTGACATTACTGAACCCCACTGAGACACGGGAGCAAGTATCTCTTTCCGTGTGGACGGCACTTCCGAACTACAACTGGCTGTGTTGAAGCCCAGGAAATAGGAGGGTGTAGGCAGAGGCCTACTGTATTTTGAATGAGGTGACAGCAGGAGAGACTGCCATCCACAAAGCAGGGGATCAGCTGACGTTACTGAACCCCACTGAGACACGGGAGCAAGTATCTCTTTCCGTGTGGACGGCACTTCCGAACTACAACTGGCTGTGTTGAAGCCCAGGAAATAGGAGGGTGTAGGCAGAGGCCTACTGTATTTTGAATGAGGTGACAGCAGGAGAGACTGCCATCCACACAGCAGGGGATCAGCTGACGTTACTGAACCCCACAGAGACACGGGAGCAAGTATCTCTTTCCGTGTGGACGGCACTTCCGAACTACAACTGGCTGTGTTGAAGCCCAGGAAATAGGAGGGTGTAGGCAGAGGCCTACTGTCTTTGGAATGCGGAGACAGCAGGAGAGACTGCCATCTCCACAGCAGGGGATCAGCTGGCAATGATGAACCCCACTAACACTTGAACGAATGTGTTTGGCTCTGTGGAGACGACACTTCTGAACACCAACTGATGCTGTTGGAGCCCAGGATTAGGCGTGGAGCAGGCTGGGGCCTACTGGATTTTGGCAGGTGAAGGCAGCAGGAGACTTGCCATCTCCACAGCAGGGGAACAGCTGGCAGTGCTGAACCCCACTAACACTCTAACGAATGTGTTTGGCTCTGTGGAGACGACACTTCTGAACACCAACTGACGCTGTTGGAGCCCAGGATTAGGCGAGGAGCAGGCTGGGGCCTACTGGATTTTGGCAGGTGAAGGCAGCAGGAGACTTGCCATCTCCACAGCAGGGGAACAGCTGGCAGTGCTGAAACCCACTAACACTCTAACGAATGTGTTTGGCTCTGTAGAGACGACACTTCTGAACACCAACTGACGCTGTTGGAGCCCAGGATTAGGCGAGGAGCAGGCTGGGGCCTACTGGATTTTGGCAGGTGAAGGCAGCAGGAGACTTGCCATCTCCACAGCAGGGGAACAGCTGGCAGTGCTGAACCCCACTAACACTCTAACGAATGTGTTTGGCTCTGTGGAGACGACACTTCTGAACACCAACTGACGCTGTTGGAGCCCAGGATTAGGCGAGGAGCAGGCTGGGGCCTACTGGATTTTGGCAGGTGAAGGCAGCAGGAGACTTGCCATCTCCACAGCAGGGGAACAGCTGGCAGTGCTGAACCCCACTAACACTCTAACGAATGTGTTTGGCTCTGTGGAGACGACACTTCTGAACACCAACTGACGCTGTTGGAGCCCAGGATTAGGCGAGGAGCAGGCTGGGGCCTACTGGATTTTGGCAGGTGAAGGCAGCAGGAGACTTGCCATCTCCACAGCAGGGGAACAGCTGGCAGTGCTGAAACCCACTAACACTTGAACGAATGTGTTTGGCTCTGTGGAGACGACACTTCTGAACACCAACTGATGCTGTTGGAGCCCAGGATTAGGCGAGGAGCAGGCTGGGGCCTACTGGATTTTGGCAGGTGAAGGCAGCAGGAGACTTGCCATCTCCACAGCAGGGGAACAGCTGGCAGTGCTGAAACCCACTAACACTCTAACGAATGTGTTTGGCTCTGTGGAGACGACACTTCTGAACACCAACTGACGCTGTTGGAGCCCAGGATTACGCATGCCGCATGCAGACGCCAATGGGCAGCGGTTTTTATGGAGGTTGTGGACTACTACTGATTCTAACCATGCTCCACTTAGGCCTCTGGCTCCACTGTCTCTACTATTTACCCTGGCCTCCAACCCCGCCAGCTACATCTCTGAAGTGGCGTCAGCACAATCTACACTTGTTCCTGTGTTACTGGTGCTCAGTCCCGTCAGTTGATCCCCTGATGTTTGTCCGGCAAGTTCGCCAGCTCTGTCCTCATTCCCACTACTGGCTATGGGAATGTGGACAGAGCAGGAGACCTTGCCGGACACACATCAGGGGATAAACTGATGGGACTGAGCCACAGGAACACAGGAACAAGTGTAGATTGTGCTGACGCCACTTCAGAGATGTAGATGGCGGGGTTGGAGGTCAGGGGAAATAGTAGAGACAGTGGAGCCAGAGACCTAAGTTGGGCACGGTTAAAAATCAGTAGTGGTTTGAATGTTGATGGAGCTGGTGACTTTGCCGTCCACACAGCAGGGGATCAGCTGGCATTACTGAACCCCACTAACACAGGAGCTAGTGTGTTTCTCTGTGCAGACGACACATCTGAGCGACAACTGGCTGTGTTGAAGCACAGGGATTATAGTTCAGGTGGTAGAAAAATGAACACACCAGCAGACCTGGATACAGTTGCCAACCACTAATTTAGTCTGTAAGAGGAATGGCAAAGTCTTTGGAGATCCAGGCCTTGTTCATTTTCAGAAAAGTCAGCCGGTCAACAGTATCGGAAGATAGTCGCGTGCGACGGTCTGTTAGTACACCACCTGCGGCACTAAAGACACGTTCCGATAATACACTGGCAGCAGGGCAAGCCAGCACCTCCAATGCATACTGGCTAAGCTCTGGCCATGTATCCAGCTTAGAGACCCAAAACTTGAAGGGGGAAGAGCCATCTGGGAGTACAGCGACAGGGCAAGACATGTAGTCTGACACCATCTGACGGAAGCGTTGCCTCCTGCTGACTCGAGGCGTCGCTGATGGTGTAGACAATTGTGGTGGACACACAAAACTTTGCCACATTTGGGCCATAGTGGTCTTGCCTTGTGCTGCGGCGCTGCCTCTGCTCCCTCTTTGTGCAGAGTTTCCTCCACTGCCTCGACGCACAGAGCTGCTTTGTAAAGCACTAGCAACAATGCTGTCGGGTGGAATGGAAAACATTATGGACTGCACCTGTGACTCTTCGTACTCCCGCATTTTACGCTCCCGGTTCAACGTTGGTATGAGCCTTTGTACGCTGTCCCGGTAGCAAGGATCTAGGAGGGTGTACACCCAATAATCAGCCGAGACGAGAATGTGGGCGATGCGGCGGTCGTTTCTCAGGCACTGCAGCATGAAATCAACCATGTGCTGCAGACTCCCAACTGCCAAAGAACCGCTGTCCCCTGTTTGAGGCGTGACCTCGGCCTGCTCTGCATCACCCCACCCTCGCTGTACATACTGAGTAGAGGTTTGTGTACCTCCCTCCTCTGGAGAGATGTCTTCCTCCTCCATCGACTCCTCCTCATCCTCCTCACAAAGTGTCCCCTGCCTAGGCCTTTGTGAGGAAACACGTAGCGCAGACTGTCCAGAAGCAGATGGCATTTGGGACTCCTCATCCTCCACCTCTTCTGAAACCTCATCCCTTAGTGCTTGCAGTGTTTGTTGAAGCAGGCAGATAAGGGGGACAGTCATGCTGACTAGTGCATCATCTGCACTCGCCATCCGCGTGGATTCATCGAAGGCACGCAAAACGAGGCAGATGTCCTTCATAGAGGCCCACTCAATGGTGCTGAAGTGTGAACGGCGCACAGTGCGACTTGTTTGCGCCTGATGCAGCTGGTACTCCATGACTGCTGCCTGCTGCTCACACAACCGCTCCAACATATGTAATGTTGAATTCCACCGGGTGGGTAGGTCACATATGATGCGATGTTCCGGAAGGCCAAATCGTCGCTGCAGAGCAGCGAGGCGCGATCTTGCCGTGCTGGAACGTCGCAAGTGAGCGCACTCTATGCGGACCTTGTGCAACAGTGCAGCAAGATCCGGATAGTCCCTCAGAAAGCTCTGCACGACCAAGTTAAGAACATGTGCCAGACATGGGATGTGTGTGAGGTTGCCTAGGCCAAGAGCTGCCACCAGATTTCGGCCATTGTCACACACTACCAAGCCCGGCTGGAGATTCGCTGGCCCAAACCACACATCGCTCTCCAGCTTGATAGCATTCCAGAGCTCCTGCGCTGTGTGGCTTCGATTCCCCAAAGAAATTAATTTGAGTACAGCCTGTTGACGTTTGGCCACGGCTGTGCTCATATCGGTCGTAACAGGCTCCTGCTCTGCTGTTTCTGAGGAACTTGAGTAGGAGGAGGAGTCTATGTGTACAGACTGGAGTCCTGCAATCCGTGGCGTTCGAAGAACACGTACAGCGCCACTCTCCAGATCCGTACCCGGCTCCACAACATTGACCCAGTGGGCAGTGAGGGAAAGGTATCGTCCCTGTCCATGGTTACTGGTCCACGCATCGGTGGTCAGGTGGACCTTGCTACTAACGGCGTTTAGTAGCGCATGTTTTATTTTGCCCTCAACATGTTTCTGCAGGGCAGGGACGGCTCGCCTGCTGAAATAAAAGCGGCTGGGCACGTTGTATTGGGGGACTGCCAATGCCATTAAGTCCCGGAAGGTGTCAGTGTCCACCAGCCTGAATGACAGCATTTCAACTGCCAGAAGTTTGGCAATGCCAGCATTCAGAGACTGTGCTCGGGGATGGTTTGCCGAGTAAGGGCGCCTTTTATCCCATGCCTGTGCTACCGATGGCTGTGATGGATGGGAACGTGCTGCTATGGGTGTAATCTGACAGGGTCTCCGGACAACAGTGGCAGAGGTTCTTCCTTGGCGATCCTGTGAGGAAGCCGAACCAGCAGTGTGTGAGCTGGAGGAAGAGGGCCCAACATGAACTGAAGAGGTGGTAGGTGGTGCTGTACGTTGGCCTACGTCTTCAGGGTGTCTCTGCAACTCCAACTCGTGCTTGGTGCGCACATGTTTCCACATATTTGTGGTATTGAGGTTGCTGACATTTCTCCCTCTTTTGACTCTCTGATGACACAGCTTGCATTTGACAAAGCAAATGTCATCTGCAACTGTGTCAAAAAAGGACCACGCACTGCAACTCTTGTGAGCGCCCGGTTTGCCTTTGGAAGGAGGAATGCTCCTAACGGGTGCCGAAGTGGAGGGTACAGGCAACCAAGTCTTCCCCCTCCCTCTGCCTCCTGTTTTGGCCGGTAGGGGAATCTCTTCCTCCGAGCTGCTCCCACCACCTTCCTGTTGCTCACGCCATGATGGGTCAAGGACCTCATCATCTTCCCTCCCCTCTTCAAACAGCTGCTTCTCCGGGGTTGTCTCGCCAGCACCGTACGCACCAGAAAGTGGCAACTGAGTCTCGTCATCATCTGATGTGTACTGAGGTGTGCTGACCATAGGCACTGGCCCACTCGCCTCTTCAGATTCAGAGGGACAAAGAAGTTGCGCATCACTGCATACTCCCTCTTCTTCACATTCAGGAATGCTGCTTGGCTGGCCCCCTCTTTCCAAGCCAACAGATTCCGAGAACAGAAGTAGAGACTGTGATGGCTCCTGTCCATGTCTCTCTGACTGCCTGGGCACTTTGGCAGGTGGTGAAGAGACAGATGGTTGCTCTTCGGTGCTCTGACCCTGAGAGGATGCGGAAGTAATTGAAGTCGATGCGTTAGCTGCCATCCATCCGACAACGGCTTCAATTTGTTCCTCCCGCAGCAGTGGGGTACGTTGAGGTCCTACAAAGCTGCGCATAAAGGACTGTTGCCTGCTAAAACTGGGGGATGCTGATCCACTGGTGCCCGCAGCAGGCCCAGAATCCCCACGTCCTCTACCTGTAGAATCCCCACGTCCTCTCCCTGCAGAATCCCCACGTCCTCTCCCTGCTGAAACTCCACGCCCATGCCCACGCCCACGCGCTTTACTCCCTGCCTTCTTCATCTTGCAAGACTGCTTAAGATAGGCAAAAAAGTACAAAGGGGGGCCTTAGTGTGCTTATTCCTGAACAGCTGGTTACAGGTACAAGAAACACTAATTTTATGAAGTGTGTGTGTGTGGACTAGACTTTAATAGGAGCTGATGTGGCCTACACAAGTTCAAAATGTAGTGTTTGGTGAACTTTTTTTGTGGTTTCTTTGTTGGAAACAAACTCAAAGTATGTGAACAAAGAATTGAAACTGATAGTATCACCAACTTTTTGGAGCTATTACAATGCAGGCAGGTAACCTACAATGTAAAAGATGAGGCTCCAAAAAAATTGGGTAATACTAATCTGGCTGCGCCGGCAGGGCACAAGCCAGAAAAAAAGGCTCCTCTATCTACTCCTATATAGTGTTTGCAACCAACCAATGTTGATGGATACGGATGGATGCACACTAATAGGAGAAGAAAAAATGAGCTGCACTCAAAGACAAATATGTGTGAGGCAGTGACGCACGTTGAGCGTCCTACAACCAGACGTAGCTGCAGGACACTCTACTCAGCGTGAGCTGCACTCACACACAGTCAGAGGCCTCTCAGACAGCCGTCAACAGTGCAGCTAAGTGGGCACTGGCACTGACAGGCTGCAGAAAGGCTCTGCTGTGTACTCCTATATAGTGTTTGCAACCACCGTAGATGGAGACGGATGGATGCACACTAATAAAAGAAAAAATGAGCTGCACTCAAATAAAAATATGTGTGAGGCACTGACGCACGCTGAGCGTCCTACAGCCAGACGTAGCTGCAGGACACACTACTCAGCGTGAGCTGCACTCACACACAGTCAGAGACCTCTCAGACAGCCGTGAACAGTGCAGCAAAGTGGACACTAGCACTGAAAGGCTGCAGAAAGGCTCCGCTGTCTACTACTAGTGTTTGCAACCAACGTATATGGATACGGATGGAAGCACACTAGATTGAAATTATGTAAAAAATGCAGCTCAAAAAATAAAAGATGTATGAGGCAGCAGTGATCACACTGGGTGGCCTACAGCCTGACGTGGCTGCAGGACCCACTCCACAGCGTGAGCTGCACTCACACAGCCCTTGCAGACAGCTGTGAACACTGCTGCTAGGGCAAAGAAGGCTACAGTGGTGGTTTATGTAGCCTGGGTAAAGCACTAGATGTTTGGTGGAATCGCTATTTCTAACTGTCCCTCACAGTCTTCTACAGCAGCCTGTCTCTAACTGAATTCACAGCAGAGTGACCAGAAATGGCGGCTGCGGTGGCTTTTATAGTGCATCATGACATCATTTCGGCAGCCAATCACAGCCATGCCAATAGTTAACATGCCTACATGCCTAACAGGATGTGCCCACACTTCGGAGGATTCCCATTGGCTTAATCAAAGCAAGCAGGCTCATAGCATGATGGGAACTTCCGATTCCGATTCCGATTCCGGAATCCGATATGACAAAAGTATCGGAACTAACTATCGGAATTCCGATACCGCTAATATCGGCCGATACCCGATACTTGCGGTATCGGAATGCTCAACACTACCTATCACACATCCTCCATGCCATAGGCACATCTTCCCCCTTAAAGGGATCTCCGGTATGGAAGTCAGGGCAAATCCATCTAGCGCTTTGGTTTTGAGCCCAGGCCTCTCTTAAAGGGATCCCCGTTATGGAATTTAGGACTGTTCCACTCAGCTCTGAGGTCCTGACCCCAGGGTCTCTTAAAGGGATCATTGGTATGCAAGTTAGGGCAAATCCACTAAGAGTTTTGGTACTGACCCCAGGCCTTTCTTAAAGGGATTCCCGGTAAGGAAGTCAGGGCAATTGCCTTCAAATGCTCTGCTACTGACCCCAGGCTCTCTTAAAGGGATCTCCTGTATGGAAGTTAGGGCAAATCCATCAGCGCTCTGAATCTGACCCCAGGATTCTATTAAAAGGATCATTGGTATGGAAGTCAGGGCAAATCCACTCAGCACTCTGGTTCTGATCCCAGACTTTCTTAAAGGGATCCCCGGTATGGAAGTTAGGGCAAATCCACTCAGCGCTCTGGTTCTGACCCAAGGCCCCTTTTAAAGGGATCCCCGGTAAGGAAGTCAGGCAACTACCTTCAAATGCGCTGGTACTGACCCCAGGCCTCTCTTAAAGGGATCTCCTGTACAGAAGTTAGGGCAAACCCTTCAGCACTCTGATTCTGACTCCAGGGTTCTATTAAAAGTATCATTGGTATGCAAGTCAGGGCTAATCCACTCAGCGCTCTGGTTCTGATCCCAGGCTTTCTCAAAGGGATCTCCGGTATGGAAATTAGGGTAAATCCTTCAGCGCTCTGATTCTCACCCCAGGCTTCTATAAAAGGGATCATTGGTATGGAAGTCAGGGCAAATCCACTCAGCGCTCTGGTTCTGATGCCAGGCCTCTCTTAAAGGGATCCCCGGTATGGAAGCTAGGACAGTTCCACTCAGGGCTCTGATTCTGACCCCAAGCTGACGGGATGATGTGGGATACTAGGGGGGAGTAGTCCGGTCGCTCTGGCTGATGGGATGACGCAGGATATTAGGGGTAGAAGTCCGGTGGCTCTGACGGGATGATGTGGGATATTAGGGGTAGTAGTCCGGTGGCTCTGGGTGACGGGACGATGTGGGATATTAGGGGTAGTAGTCCGGTAGCTCTGGCTGACGGAATGATGTGGGATAATATATTTAATGTGGCTATGCGGAGTGGGTGTCGCTCTACACTCAGTTTTATATATATAGATATAATCATTATAATTTGTTATAACTAACGGTAGTTAATTACTATGCCTGGGCAGCGCCAGGCTCTTCAGCTAGTGTATAAATAAAAATGGGTTATTGAAACAGGTTTGACATATATTAAAATATACCTTATGCAGTGAGAGCAGTATACTTCCATATGAAAATCCAATGATGGCTACAGGAATAATGAAGCATGTCACAAAGTAGGTAATCAGGTAAGTGTAGTTACTCCAAGACCTTTCTTCCCAGCCAATTGAGCAAGAAGTCTGAACTCCTTCAGGTCCATATGAACTCCAACCAAACAAAGGTGCGATAGCCCAAACAAGGCAGAAAAGCCAAATAAATGCCAGGCCTTGGTAACCCCTCCGATGGCTGAGTTTCAGTGCTCCCACTGGCTCACAGACCACATTGTACCTCTCATATGCTAGCATCGTCAGGGACCAGAGAGACACAATTCCTGTAACATAATGTAATGTTGAAAGAAAGACAACAGTTATGATCTTGTTAACAGCGAATTTAAAGTACAGATTATCTAGGAAACAGAATGTTCAGTTTAATCACCACTAGAGGGCGCATTTGCACAACTGATTTTTAAAATACTTAATCCTTTTAAAGAGACAGCCTTGCTAGGATACGCCATATTTTACGGTGAGATTACCGTGACACCTAGCAAAGCTGGGAAAGGCAACAGTGTTAGTTTTACCACAAACTGTTTTTTTTCCCCTTGCAAATGCATGTCCTGCATTTCCCTACAGAGCTGATGACTGGGCGCCTGTATACAGTGAAAAACAGTGAAGGGGACACAGCACTGCATCAGGGATGTAAAGTCTTCTTTTTCAGGATCAGAGGGAGATGGTATGAGGTTGGACTCCCACTGGTCATAGAGTGTTTGCATATCCTAGCAATTTTTTATGATTTTTTTAAATGGAAATACCCCTTTAAATTAAAAAAGTCTTGAAATAATTTGTGTCTTTACTTGCAAAAGGATTTTAATTGCAACTATATACATAACATTTCTAATTATTACTATATTTTACAGTTACCTATTCATTTCTTAAACCATCCAGCTAGTGCTGATATGCCTGACGTTATACTGTAATCTGTATCAACTATCTCTCTGACGCGCGGAGTCACAGTGTTGTACTAACAAGCACAACAAAGAAGCATAGCACTATTTCAGTTGGGGACGGCATTGATTACTTTTGGTGGATAAAATCTGTCCTGGTCATGAGACACACAGGTGCCTTGCAGGTATAATAAGTGTATTGTAAATGTAGCAAGCTGTGATCACCACACAAGAAGTTCTGGAAATAAACAACGGATGTCCTTATTGATTGACAGCCGGCAGAGATCTTGAAAATTATGAAGAAATGATGAAGAAAAAACTTTGAAACGGCAAAAGATAGTCACCATCTTATACAGAATTCCTTAGGAAGTGATTGAATATTGCTAGGATATGCCACTTCTTCATGCCCCTGTATGATCATCACCTGTAGTGATGAACGAGTATACTCGTTGCTCGGGTGGTCTCTGAGTATTTTGGCGTGCTCGGAGATTTAGTTTTCGTCGTCTCAGCTGCATGATTTACGACTTGGGCTGAATACATGTGGGAATTCCCTAAAAAACAGGCATTCCTCACATGTATTCAAACTGTCTAGCAGCCGCAAATCACGCAGCTGTGTCGACACAAACTAAATCTCCGAGCACGCCAAAATACTTGGAGATGACAAGAGCATGCTCGGGAAAAACGAGCAAAGAGTATACTCACTCATCACTAGTCACCTGACAAGGAAAAAGATCCCCATTGACTGATGACAAGAAAAAATATTGAAAACTTTTGGAGTTTATGCAGAAAGTACTTTCGAAAAATTGCGTTACTTTTCATTTCAAAAGAAACAATCTTCGATTCGCTAAACTTGAAAATCCTTTTCAAGATTGTGCAATGAAGTATTCTCCTTTTAATATGTTTTGAATATAATTTGTTTCAGTTCCTTGCAATCTTAATGACATATATTTGCAGAAAGTGAAGGAAACAAATCCATGATACCACTTCATGACGAGCCGTGGCATTCCTTACACCAGAAATCGTATCCGGCAAGGCTATGTTCGCATGTCCAGCAATCAGTAAGAATCGAACCAGCAGCAATCCATTAACAAAAAAGTTTTGCAGACGCAACTTTTTTGTCCACCTTAAAAAAACTGATTTCAACTGGATCCGTTTTTTTTTAACATTGAAATCTATGGAAAACGGATCTGTTCAATGGTCATCAATTTTCCTCCTAATTGAAAAGGATCCGTCGTTTGCTTACCGGAGGTGGAAAATGAAATATTTAACCTATACTACTGGACATGTGAACTTTCAAGTAATCATCTATTTAAAACCGATTCAGTAAGGGAAAAAAGGATCCTTTTCAAATGGGAGAACAACCAATGGCTAATTTACGGGTCAGTTTTCCGTAGACTTTAATGTTAAAAAATGGATCCAGTTAAAATCAGTTTTTTTTTTCAGATGGACAAACAAGTTGTGTCTGCACAACTTTTTAATTTTCAATGGATTGCTGCTAGATCCATCCTGAGGCCGGGATCACACACACAGCGAGTTACTGCCGAGTCTCTCAGGTTAAAACCAAGCTCTGGCACTCCGGAGTGGAGCGTGCAGCCGCACAGCAATACATGGAGCTGCACGGAATGCCAGCGCCAGAGCTTGGTTTTAACCTGCGAGACTCGGCCGTATCTCGCTGTAGTGTGACTCCGGCCTAAGTGATGATTGCTGGAGATGTGAACATCTAAGATTTCTGCCATGGTGCATGGAGGTGCTCCACACTTGTCAAGATGCTCCCGATTCATGAAGAGACATTCATGTCCTCTACATGAATCAGGGGTATCTGACTCCACCGGTCCTCCTCATCAAGACTGGACTGAATACCACCAATCCTGATAAATTGGGACCTCTGTCTTACAAAGTATTATCTAGACTGTATACACTAGTATCTGCCTCTCAGCATAAAATAAAGCTTTGCAAAATTGATAGCTTCCAAATCAGAAAACTGGTGTGTACAGGTGCAAACTAAGAGTAGCCATATCTATGCATAACTAACTAATAAAGTTGTACTCTGCAGTGCTAAAGCATGTAAATATGAAATATATGAAATATGTACCCAGCAAACCGGAGTCGTTGGCTGCTGGGCCTGCATGAATTGGCCAAATTATGTGCTAAGTAGCTCCATTTTTCTTATTATCTACAGCAGTAATGATATTCACATTTCCTATATTTCATATTTACATCCTTTAGCACTACAGAGTGCAACTTTATTAGTTAGTTATATATAAAAAGATGGCTACTCCTAGTTTGCACCTGCACCCACCAGTTTTCTGATTTGTAAGTGCCACTCAGTTTTTTGTTATTTGGATAACTAACACATATACAACGTATACATAATATATACACAAACAAACATTTTTGGAAACTTACCAAAATAGTTGACGGCAAATCCTTGGAAAGCACAGAATTTTTCGCCCAGGTAAAAGTAGCCGTGGTAATTGGTGCTGACTACTATGGTGGTGCCACATAGTGTCATTAACAAGTCCGAAAAAGATACATTTAGTATGAATATATTGATTGGGTTGTGGAGCTGTGGATATCTCATAGTTACTAAAATCACCAACATATTGTTAAATATGGAAAATACAGCAGTTAAAAACATGATAAATGACAAAATACCATATCCAGATCTAGGGAACACAGTGGGCTTTGCTGTGAAGTTTTCCGTTAGGTCAGCTATGGTTATATTGGGATACATATTGGCCAATAGATTTTCTTCCAGACTACTATGATGTTAAGATGTTGCAGTTTTTGATCTCTCTGCTTCTTAGCTGTCATAAGACTGCTTTTAGGTTTATTGCTTCATAAAGGATAAAGTATTAAAGTAGCATCTGTCCCTTTCAGCTCTTCTTTATATGGACATTGGTATTAGGAAATGCCCTAATCAGATTACATACTTGCTTCATGATTGATTCATTTAATAACCATACAGTATATTACTCTTCATTTCATGTTCCCTAAATCTATTACGTGCAATGGTCCAGATTCATTAAGACTAGCATTGTGTACACCAGTCTTAATGATGGGCTTGCAGAAGTAAGATGCGCCAAATTCATTAAAAGGAACCTGTGATGTCCCCAAACTCTGTAAACCTGCAGATATGTGGTTAATAATGTCTTAAAGCTGACTGGCTGCTGCACTGACGGAAGAAATTAACTTTGTTCCTCCTGGCAACCTCCAGCTTTCAGTCATAGAGGCCGGCACAGCTTCAGTCACAGCTCAGTTGCACTGACTGACAGCCGGCTCAGCAGCGCATCAGTGCTGATTTTGAGGCAATGTAGGAGACAGCATACAACTTTAGATATATGAGAATGTACGCCATAGAAAAATTATGCCAGTTCACAGTTCTAATAGTTCAGTATGCAGGGAAATCACCATCCGAATTTTTGCATGATGATGAAGAAAAAGTAGAAAAAAATGTATTTGCATCTCCTTGTAAAATTTCTTAGGCCATATGCACACATTGCGGATTCTGTTGCGGATCCGCAGCGTTTCAGGCTCTGTGGGTCCGCAGCAGATTTAGCAGTGTTGTACAGTACCATTGTTTTCAATGGTAAAACCGAAAAACGCTGTGCACATGCTGTGGATTTTTCCGCGTGGATTTGCTGCGGGTTCAAATCCACAGTATGTCAATTCTTTTTGCGGTTCTGCAGCGTTTCTGCACCCATTGACTTCCATTGAGTCATGCAATTCCACAGCAAAGCCGCAGAGGGAAAAATATCTGCATTTTTTGCTGCGGAATGGGGTGAAAAAATACTGCAGAGGGAAGTGATGTCAGGTGGGAGGAAGAGGAAGTGAGTGGGCGGAGTGAAGTGTAGGGAAGAAAGAGTCGCCATCTTTTACCATCATGGAAGGCTATCGTCGCATGGGGATCAATGTGGGCCATCTCATTGATTTGGTATGTATGCATGTATGTATGTGTGTGCGTCAGTCTGTGTGCGTCAGTTACCATGCAATGGTAGTCCCACATTTGTGCTCAGTCGCCGTATGGGACTGCTGCTCACATCCGGCTATAGGATGGGAGAGTAGTCCCTGTGTCCGGCGACCTGAGCACAATTGTAAAGTAAAAAAAAAACACAAAATACATAAAACATGCAATATACATACAATACATGTAACATACATGACATACAACATACAACATACAATACATACTTACCACATACAGCACATCTTGGTCCCCGAAGCCCTCGATCACCTAGGAAAAAAAATAAAATTAAAAAGCACAAAAATACTCCCTGTCCGCAGAAATCCAATCAACAAGTGTCCCGCGGCTCCTGCACTATATCGCCGAGTTTCCCGGTCTTCTGCATCTCCGTGCACTTGCTTTACGGCACTAGAGCTGCATGTAACCGTTCCCACGCAGCAGTGCTGTAAAGCGAGAGTACCGTAGTCAATGAACTCCAGTAAACTCTGGTGCATGCGCAGTAACACACTGCAGGAGCTTAGCTCCTGTCAGTGTGCTTCTGCAGCCTTAGAGAATGGTCAAATCTCCTGATATGACTGTTCTCCATGGCAGATTGTCATGGGAGACTTGATTTTGGACTGCGTCGGACCAGGGAGTATATTATTGTTTTTTTTTGTTTTTTTTTCTAGAAGAAAGATGGCATCGCACTGGATTACCCAAAGAATAATATTTTTGTCAAAAAGTGTGTGTTTTTATTTCATTAAAATATTTATTTACACTTGTATTTTTTAGATTAATAATGGATCGGTGTCTTATTTTCACCTCTCCATTATTAATTGGGCTTAATGTCACCTAACAATCAAAGGTGGCATTAACCCCTTTAAGTGCCGGAATTGGCGCATCTTATAGATGCACCGTTTCTGGGATGGCTGCAGGCTGGTATTTGTAGCCAGGGGAGCCAGTATCCATATCCCCTTCCTAGGCTATGAATATCAACCCGCAGCTGTCTGCATAACCTTTCTGACCATAAAATATAGGAGGACCCCACGTCATTTTTTTGGGGGGGTCCCCCTATTTTCATAGGTAGAAAGGCTACGCAGAGAGCTGCGGGCTGATATTCATAGCCAGGGAAGTGGCCATGGGTATTAACCCCTTCCCAGGCTACAAATATTAACCTGCAGCTGTCTGTGTAGCCTTTCTGGCTATAAAATATAGAGGGACCCCAAGTCATTTTTTTGGGGGGTCCTCCATTTTTTATTGCCAGAAAGGCTGCACAGACACTAGAGGCATGATATTCATAGCCTGGGAAGAAACATGGCTCTTAACCCCTTCCCAGGCAACACATAATTGTGGTCCCCGGCCGTAGTTGGCATTAGGTTTGGGAAAGGGATTAGGGTATGGATTAGGGTAGGGATTGTGATCAGGGTGGGGATTAGGGTAGGGATTGTGATTAGGGTATGGATTAGGGTAGGGATTGAGATTAGGGTATGGATTAGGGTAGGGATTGTGATTAAGGTAGGGATTAGGGTAGGGATTGTGATTAGGGTAGGGATTAAAGTAGGGATAAGGGTAGGGATTGTGATTAGGGTAGGGATTAGGCTAGGGATTGTGATTAGGGCAAGGATTAGGGTAGGGATAAGGGAAGGGATTGTGATTAGGGTAGGGATTAGGGTAAGGATTGTGATTAGGGTAGGGATTAGGGTAGGGATTAGGGTAGGGATTGTGATTAGGGTAGGGATTAGGGTAGGGATTGTGATTAGGGTACGGATTAGGGAAGGGATTGGGGTAGGGATTGTGATTAGGGTACGGATTAGGGAACGGATTAGGGTAGGGATTGTGATTAGGGTAGGGATTAGGGTAAGGATTGTGATTAGGGTAGGGATTAGGGTAGGGATTGTGATTAGGGTAGGGATTAGGGAAAGGAATAGGGTAGGGATTGTGATTAGGGTAGGGATTAGGGTAGGGATTGTGATTAGGGTAGGGATTAGGGTAGGGAATAGGGTAGGGATTGTGATCAGGGTAGGCATTGTGATTAGGGTAGGGATTGTGATTAGGGTAGGGATTAGGGTAGGGATTGTGATTAGGGTAGGGATTAGGGAAGGGATTAGGGTAGGGATTGTGATTAGGTTAGGGCTTGTGATTAGGGTACGGATTAGGGAAGGGATTGGTGTAGGGATTGTGATTAGGGTAGGGATTAAGGTAGGGATTGTGATAGGGTAGGGATTAGGGTAGGGATTGTGATTAGGGTAGGGATTAGGGAAGGGAATAGGGTAGGGATTGTGATTAGGGTAGGGATTAGGGTAGGGATTGTGATTAGGGTACAGATTCGGGTAGGGATTGTGATTAGGGTAGGGATTAGGATAGGGATTGTGATTAGGGTAGGGATTAGGGAAGGGAATAGGGTAGTTATTGTGAATAGGGTAGGGATTAGGGTAGGGATTGTGATTAGGGTACAGATTATGGTAGGGATTGTGATTAGGGTAGGGATTAGGGAAGGAATTACAGTAGGGATTGTGATTAGGGTAGGGATTAGGGAAGGGATTAGGGTAGGGATTGTGATTAGGGTAGGGATTAGGGTAGGGCTTGTGATTAGGGTAGGGATTAAGGTAGGGATTGTGATAGGGTAGGGATTAGGGTAGAGATTGTGATTAGGGTAGGGATTAGGGAAGGGATTAGGGTAGGGATTGTGATTAGGGTAGGGCTTGTGATTAGGGTACGGATTAGGGAAGGGATTGGGGTAGGGATTGTGATTAGGGTAGGGATTAAGGTAGGGATTGTGATAGGGTAGGGATTAGGGTAGGGATTGTGATTAGGGTAGGGATTAGGGAAGGGAATAGGGTAGGGATTGTGATTAGGGTAGGGATTAGAGTAGGGATTGTGATCAGGGTACAGATTCGGGTAGGGATTGTGATTAAGGTAGGGATAAGGATAGGGATTGTGATTAGGGTAGGGATTAGGGAAGGGAATAGGGTAGTTATTGTGATTAGGGTAGGGATTGTGATTAGGGTACAGATTATGGTAGGGGTTGTGATTAGGGTTGGGATTAGGGAGGGAATTAGGGTAGGGATTGTGATTAGGGTAGGGATTAGGGAAGGGATTAGGGTAGGGATTGTGATTAGGGTAGGGATTAGGGTAGGGCTTGTGATTAGGGTACAGATTAGGGAAGGGATTGGGGTAGGGATTGTGATTAGGATAGGGATTAAGGTAGGGATTGTGATAGGGTAGGGATTAGGGTAGGGATTGTGATTAGAGTAGGGATTAGGGTAGGGATTGTGATTAGGGTAGGGATTAGGGAAGGGATTAGGGTAGGGATTGTGATTAGGGAAGGGATTAGGGTAGGGATTGTGATTAGGGTGGGGATTAGGGTAGGGATTGTGATTATGGTAGGGATTAGAGTAGGGATTAGGGTTGGGTTTGGTTTTAGGGTTAGGGGTAGGGTTAGTGGTAGGGGTTGAGCTAGGGTTAGGGGTAGGGTTAGGGTTAGGAGTAGGGTTAGGGTTAGGAGTAAGGTTAGGGGTAGGGTTAGGGGTAGGGTTAGGGTTAGGAGTAGGGTTAGGGTTAGGAGTAGGGTTAGGGGTATGGTTAGGGGTAGGGTTAGGGGTAGGGTTAGGGTAAGGGTTAGGGGTAGGGTTAGGGTTGGGATTATGATTAGGGTTGGGATCTTTTTTTGGTTGTTTGTGTTATGCTTTTCAATGTGGTTATGTTATGGGTTATATTTGATTTTTTTTTACGGTTGTTGGATATAGTTTATAAAGAGATTAATCTATACATTGTAGGTACGTGATTTTCCGCCCATGTGGGACCCCTCAAACGAGGCATACTTGGACCACTATTACCGTGACCACTGCTGGACAAAAGTTTTATGGCAGCTCTATCGTGAATGGGATTCTTTCCCCAATGCAACACAGTTGCAAATTGGTAATTATAATGTTCTTAAAACTTTTTCTATTATTGTGGATAAATATGATTAGTTTTTTTTGTTTAGTTTTTTATCTTAGAGAAAGATGTAAAGCAAAGGTGGAGGTCCGTGAGGGACAGATTCCACAAATTTGTGTCTAGCTGTGCCAAAAGTAGCTCCTCTCCCACCCGTCAAACCTTCCCTTTTTATGAAGAGCTTCAATTTTTGATAACCGGCAGGATATTGCGGAGGTAAATAAGTTTTATTTTTAAAAAATTTTTTATAACTACATCTACCCTCTATTTTTCAAGGTGGTTAAGCACAATTGGCTGCATCTTGAACGCTGCATACAGCTGCAGCGTTCAATTTGTATTGTCCAGATAGAACAGCATAGGCCTGTTTCACACTTCAGTTTAAGTCCATCAGTCAAGATCCGCCGTTTTGCAAAAAAAACGGATCCGCTATTTTGTTTGGCGGATCCGTTTTTTTGCCCATTGAGTTGCATTACCGGCAGATCTTGACGGACGGCCATCCGTTGGATCCGTTTTTTTGCGGATCCGCCAAAATTTTGCCGTTTTTTCGGGCGGCAGGATCCGCACTTCACACTGCGCATGCCCGAAAGACTTCACTCAGCCTGAAATTTAACCCTAAAGTCTGTTCTGGCGCCTGGACACACTCTCTCTCTCCTCCCCGGGCTGCGGTTCCTTTAAAATTCTTCATTCATCGGATCCGTCAAAAAAACGGTTCACATCAGTTAGCAAAGGACCCGCTTTCTGCCATTTTGGCGAATTTTAACTGACACAAAAAAACTGAAGTGTGAAACAGGCCATAGTGGAGGAGATGTGATGAAATTCCCTCTCCACTGTGCGTATAGACATTGGAGGTGGCAGACCTACGTCCCCGGACATGTGGCACGTCTTTTGTCACCACAGCATGTCACTTGTCTTGCGTTTGCACTCTGTGTACACAAGATAAGTAGCACAGTATATTGATATCATGCGTTGATTCGGCATGTGTTTTAAACCAGCGTTATCACCATGTGTAAAAAAAAATAGTTGGTAGCGCTTGCGGCTGAGCGTTCTTTTGGCTGCCTCAAAAGCGTTGCTCCTATAAAGCATGTAAACATAGCCTAATTTTTTTTTTGCTGTTTTTCAAACAGCACTCAAGGGATGTCATGTCCCACGACTTGGGAAATCATTTAATATTTGCATTGTTTGTGTTGCATCTCTGTTGCTAGGCAGAAGTTTGCCTTTCCCTGTATTTTGTTCCAACTCTCTCCCTGTAGTCCTGTGATGTATGTTTGTTCCCTCCTTCATTCTCAATTTTGTGATCGTCCCTCCATCTGTATGCATCCTGTTACATGTCCTCTGAAGAATATTCCTTTTTACCTGCTGCTTTCATCATAATACAAGAATTTCAGTTAAAGCATCCCTCTTTTCCTGGAGTCTTCTTATATGAGATCGTGGCTGAGTTAAGCTGTCTGATTAATCGGTATGAATGTGAGTACAGGTCGATACGGAAGGGGCCCAGAAAGAGAGGTCTATCCAGGCACCATACGTTCTACATATCCATGAGTCAGAATAAGGGAACATTTTACCTTCAACTGAGGATGAATCAGAAGGAGGATTAGGCCTCTTTCACACATCAGTTTTTTGCCTTCAGGCGCGATCCGGCTTTTTTTTGTAAAACCGGATCCGGCAAAATGCAATGCCGGATCCAGTTTTTCCCCATTGACTTGCATTAGCGCCGGATCGTGCCGGATGGCATTGCATTTCATCCGTTTTTTGCCGGATCCGGCAACTTGTCTCATTCCGGCGTCTGGAAAAAACGGCTACTGTAACGTTTTTTGTCTCCGGCGAAAAAGCAGGAAGCGCCGGATCCGGCGCTTCCAGCTTTTTGCTACAATGAAAGTCTATGGGCGCCGGAATGCGCCGGATCCAGAAAAAGACGGATCCAGCCACCGGATCCGGTTTTTTTAAGTCTGCGCATGCTCAGATCCAATTGGCCAGCCCCCAGGAACAGATATAACCTGCTAGACGGATCCAGCAAAAAAACGGATCCGTTTCTACAGTTCTCCAAAATTTATGCCGGATCCGTTTTTTCTAAAAATAGCCGGATCCTGCCTGACGGCAAAAAACTGATGTGTGAAAGTAGCCTTAGGAACTTCAACTGGAGCTGCCATGACATCTTCTTCAGCTCTTGAAGATGCTTCTTCTGGTGCCTCATTGTCAGCAGATGCTGGCGCATCGGTGTCTGCTGCTGCTGAACATTCTGGTGCAGCAGAAGTGGTTGTTGAGACTCTAAGGCTAGTTTCAGACTAGCGTTTTTGCCAGCAGCGCATGGCGCCGCTAAGCCCCGCCCCCTGCCGCGCCCCCTCCGGTCATCTCCGCCTAGCATTGCACATCGATGCATGCGATCTGCACACCCTATCTTTAGCATAGGGTGCGCAGACCGTGCGCTGGCCATGCGCTAGTAGGATTTTGCGTGCGCTGCGCCCTTTTGACGGTCGCATTTTGGTGCGCTTGGCGCACCGTCAAAAGGGTGCAGCGCACGCAAAATCCTACTAGCGCACGGCCAGCGCATGGTCTGCCCACGCTATGCTGAAGATAGGGTGTGCAGATCGCATGCAGCGATGTGCGATACTAGGCGGAGATGACCGGAGGGGGCGCGGCAGGGGGCGGGGCTTAGTGACGCATGCGCTGCTGGAAAAAATGCTAGTCTGAAACTAGCCTAACATTGATCAAAAAGGTGAAGACCGAAGGCGAGTTTGATTTTTTTTGCCTTGCAAATAGCAAACAAGGCTCGCTCACTGACACCGGATCTCCAGTCCATTTTTACAAGTCATGTACAAATTTCGCTGACAGCTTTGCAGGATCCGACTCCAATTTTGCCATATGATGAAATTTTGATGGGTGTTTTAGGATTATTCCGTAAAAAAAACCAAGGCCAACAACAAACCCAGCATGAATATCAAGCAAGTCGACCATACAGCAGTGAAATGATGGAACTCGCACTGAATGCAATTGCAATACGGATGCTGCAACAAACTATGGCTACTACCCACAGTACCATAATGTGAATTAAATAATTAATTTTTTGGTTGAAATTTTTGTTGTTGGTCCCAAATGTTTCATATGTGCCCATCAGTTATATTTCAAATTGAACAATGAATGACAATGTTTGTCATGAATAGTTTAAAGCTTTATTCCATGATAAATTTAAAAAAGTATTTTTCAATACAGGACAGAAATAGGAAAAGCGACGCGTTTTGAATGGATGCAACCGTTCCTTGTCAAAGCTTTGACAAAGAATGGTTGCATCCGTTCATAACATGTCACATGAGAATGTAACTGTCATGGTCATGTGTGTCTGGACGCAGCGAGTACCACAAGGTGAACCCATATGACACACGTGACCCTGGATACACCGCCTCCAGTGGGGCGAATTTAAATAATAAAACGTGCAGCTGGATACACCGCCTCCAACTTGCGAATTTAGGTATTACACGTATATATAAAGTAGACTCCAGTAAGGTGAATTTAAATAATAAAGGGAAACCTGGGTAACATTAACAATGGTGGGCCCTGCGATAGGGAATAGGGACGTGGAGACCTCCTGTACTCCCCTGAGCCAGAGTCCCTGCACTCCTAACGTTCCTTATGCCGGTTCCGCACCGGGCGACGCACAGGATACCTTTTAACCCTAGCTCGCCCTGACCTAAACCCTCACTAGGGAATTGGTCGGTGCGGAAACTAATCCCACCACTGCACTAAACACACACAAGGAAAGAAGACAAAACAGGGGAAACACCACTTAGATTTGCTCTGCTGTGTACGCTCCTAGCAACAGAGCCCAGCACCTGCGTGCATCTTCTCCTCCACCCGGATCCATCACCAACACTGGATCCTTCACCATAGTGCAGCCTTAGAGCAGAGTCCACCACCAGTTGCAGCTGTCCAGTAACAGAGTCCCAAAGATGAGTTCAGCTCCTGCCCAAAAAGTCAAGCATGCTTGAGTCGAGCTCTCAGCAACCAGGTCCCGCATGCTGAGTGCAACTCTCTCCATAGTCATCACTCCACCAAGCCATGCAAGCACTTCCTGCCGACACCATAAACTGTGACCCCACCACACCATGCCAGCCCTTCTTGCAGACCACCTAGCTGCCACTCGTCCCCTCTGGCTGGGCTGCGCAGGACTCATGTTCAGCTCCTTCCTCACCCAGGCTTGCTTCCCAAATGACGAACACAATATCACCAACCGTGATTGAACACACCTGGCTCCCTTTTATAGAGCCTAACACCTGATTTGCAATTAAGTGCACATTAAACCAAAGAAACTAAAGTGCACTACCGCTCACCACCACTGGGGCAACTTAGAATGAATGACACCACGTGTAATAATTCTAATGGCCACCGGGGGCAATCACATCACTTTGGCACCTAGCCAAAGGAAAAAAGTTCACTTATCCATTTTTATCTGTCAGATCCACGCTGGATCATGACAGTACCCCCTCCTTAATGAGGGGCCTCTGGAACCTCAAGACCACTCCTCATTAGGGAAACACCTACAGCGGGGACACCCAGATCCTGAGTTCACCCCACCACTACCTGACAATTCAGGTTAATAACAAAAGCACCGCTGGTATTGGCAATACATGTTCGTTTTGGAGGCACCACTCATCTCCACATTGCCGACCTGGGGAACGAGGTTAGGTATGTGAATATTTAGTATGTGCTGGTAACACTTCGCAACACACTTCCACTGATATTTTTTTTTGGTGGCCACCCATACACGCTCGTTCACACACAGGTCCAGACCTGAACGTTTATTGCACACATTCGTTAGTCATAAATTTGGTGAACTTATTCTGGACTTGACAACAGAGGCGTCCCTTCGCTGTCACCACACTCACACCCCCGCTATTCACCAAGGGACACCACCCTCCAACCCTTTCACCATGAGGTCTGCGCCTCCCAGGGTTGGTTAATGGCGAGGGGTGAGATTTGTCCCTACTCCCCCGCAGCACACCTGCTGCTCACACCTGGAGGTGAAGGGACCAGGAATATGGAGGAAATATACACTCGCTGGTCGCCTTCCTCCAAACGACCAGGAGGGGGTAGCCTCTTAGGTGGTATAGAAGATTTGGCGTCAGCCCCGTGGACTATAACACCAGTCTGCTCACTACAGACAGCACCATGGGGATCACCAACTCCACCCACCTGATTGGTTACGTCAACAAGTCCCGCTCCCCAGCAGCGACTCTAGGGGGCTTTTACCAAAGCCGCAATTTGCCAAAGCCGCCATTTTGATTTCCTGGTTGCCTGAGCAGAGGCCCCAGACCCTGATAACTGCTGCTGCAGCGGCTCTAACACACCTTGCCGCTCCCCACTCACCTCAGTGAGGCCCGGCAGCAATTACTCACAGGTCTCCACATGGCCAAAGCTCACCAGAAAAAAAAAAAAGTAAGGTTGGTGATAATGTCACGGTCACGTGTGTCTGGACGCAGCGAGTACCGCAATGCGACCGCATATGACACACTTGACCCTGGATACACTGCCTTCAGTGGGGTGAATTTAAATAATAAAACATGCAGCTGGATACACCGCCTCCAACTTGTGAATTTAGGTATTTCACGTATATATAAAGTAGACTGGAAACTCCGCCTTCAGTAAGGTGAATTTAAATAATAAAGGGAAACCTGGGTAACATTAACAATGGTGGGCCCTGCGATAGGGAATAGGGACATGGAGACCTCCTGTTGTCACGGCCCCCATCGCCGCGAGCCCTGTCACGGCCCCCACTGCCGCGCGCCCTGCCACAGCCCCTACCGCGCACCCTGCCACACGCGCTCATACTCACCTGCCAGCACCGCAGCTTCCCTCACTCCAGCGGCGGCGGCGGCGTCCTTCTCAGACCAGTCCGCTGCCAGTGACATCATTGTGACTCCTGCGCATGCGCCTTAGGCTGTGGCCAGCTCTCCCTGCTGGAACTTATACTCCGGCGGTAATTCCTCACCTATATCAGGCCGCCCTCCCTTAGTGGAGGTGCCTGATCGCTGTTGTTTCATCAGCACTCTGGGTCCCCATGGCTTTGCTCTGTATGGGGCTTACCTCACTCTGCCTTGTGCTTCCTTGCAGCCCTGCCTGTTCCTGCTCCGGTCCTGCCTGCCCGTATCTGTTCCTGAAGTCCTGTCCAGCCTAACCATGTCTGTTCCTGCAGTCCTGTCCAGCCTAACCATGTCTGTTCCTGCAGTCCTGTCCAGCCTAACCCTGCCTGTTCCGCTCCGGTCCTGCCTGCCCGTATCTGTTCCTGCAGTCCTGTCCAGCCTAACCGTGTCTGTTCCTGCAGTCCTGCCCAGCCTAACCTTGTCTGTTCCTGCTCCGGTCCTGTCTACCCGTGCCTGGTCCTACAGTCGTACTCCAGTCCTGCCTACCTGTGTCTGTTCCTGTTCCGGTCCTGCCTACCGGTCTCCGTTCCTGCTGCCCTACTCCAGTTTGTCTACCCGTGCCTATCTCCATAGTGCACTCAGAGCCGCCCCTCTTGGTTCCGGCTACCGTGGCACTCGAACCCCTGGACCTGCTCCTAACGATCCCTGTATAGGGGTCGGTTCCACCTGGCTGCTCGTCCGGGGCCCCTCGTTGCCACGGTCCAGAGGGTCCACTCCGGGACTTCCACCTTGCCTAGCGTGTTGCTAACAGTGCGATCAGGCCATGGATCCCACCGGTACTTCTGCTCCCGCTCAAAAGGAGTTGCTCTTCTTACGGGAGAACCAGGGGCGGATCATGTCCGTAATGAAGTCTATGGAGTCACGTCTGTCTGCTCTTCAGGCCGCAGATCTGGGGAATGCTGCCCAGCTGGCCAGTCTCCAACAGGAGCTGGACCAGCAGCGTGATGCTCAGTCCCATATTCTGACCTATATGGCTTCCGTGGATAATCATTTGGTGGCACTCCAGTCCGCAGCTGCGGTCACGGTCGCTTCCCCCGGTCGCGCTTCATTTCTCGCTCCTTGCATGGCCAAACCTCCCCGATACAGTGGTGACCCCAAACAGTGTAGGGGGTTCTTAAACCAATGTAGCTTGCACTTCGAGCTCCTGCCTCACCAGTATCCCTCCGATAGGGCCAAGGTGGCCTTTATCATCTCCCATCTGGAGGGGGAGGCCCTGTCTTGGGTCAATCCTCTCTGGGAGAGGGATGATTCCATGGTGTTAAATATCCAGGTCTTTTTGGATACCTTTCGTAAGGTATTTGATGAGCCTCTCTTACCGACTCACTTTTCAACCTCCACCAGGGCACCCTGACGGTCGGTCAGTATGCCATCCGGTTCTCGTCCTCTGATCGGTCCTTTTCTCCACGACCAGCAGGTTCTGCCCACTCTCCTCCTCCCGAGCCCATGCAGGTAGACCGGGTCCGGATGGCTGAGACACGTCAGAGAGAGAGACGGGCGCAAGGTTTATGTCTTTATTGTGTAGGGGCATCACATTTCATCCGTTCCTGCCCTGAGAGGTTGGGAAACTCTTCCGCCTAGGCCAGGTAAGAGAGGCCTCCCTAGGTGATTATGATTCCTCTCAAGCCCTTACGTTATCTGTTCTTTTGTTTTCAGGGGAGAGGCGTGGGTTCGAGGTGGCCTACGTGGATTCGGGCTCTGCGGGCAACTTCATCTGGCGTGAAGTGGTGGACAAATATCAGATTCCCATGGTGGCACTGAAGAATGCTCGGTGGATTGCCTCCGTTGATGGCATACCGCTATGGGAACCCATTTCCATAGTCACTGAGGAGGTTGTCTTGCAAGTTGGTGCTCTCCATCAAGAGAGGGTGGCCTTCTACGTGTTGCCCGATTTGTCTCACACTATTCTGCTCGGTCTTCTGTGGCTTCGAACTAATCAGCCGGTCCTCAACTGGTCATCCGGGGAAGTTTTGCGCTGGGGTGATCCGTGTCAAGGTCGTTGTCTGAGCTCATCCTGTCGTCTCCGCACGCCCACCTCTAGAACTCTCGGGGCTTCCTGTGGCCTATTGGTCCTATGCCGATGTCTTTGATAAAAAGGAGGTGGAGATCCTTCCACCGCACCGGTCTTTCGATTGTCCAATCGAGTTAATCCCTGGCTCCACCCCTCCTAGGGGTAGGATTTACCCTCTGTCTCCCGCAGAGACCACAGCTATGTCCGAGTATGTCCAGGAGAATCTCGCCAAAGGTTTTATTCGGAAGTCTTCCTCTCCGGCGGGAGCCGTTTTTTTCTTCGTTAAGAAGATGAACGGTTTCGCTGCGCCCATGCATCGACTACAGGGGCCTAAACAACGTCACTATCAAGAATCGGTACCCTCTTCCTCTCATCCCGGAGCTGTTTGACCGCCTTAGAGGGGCTCGGATCTTCTCCAAATTGGATCTCAGAGGAGCTTACAATCTTATCCGCATCCGGGCCGGCGATGAATGGAAGACCGCCTTTAACACCCGTGACGGTCACTATGAGTACCTGGTTATGCCCTTTGGTCTGTGCAACGCTCCGGCTGTGTTTCAGGAGTTCATTAATGAAATCTTCCGAGACCTTCTGTACTTCAGTGTCGTGGTGTACTTGGATGACATCCTTGTCTTCTCCTCAGATCTTCCGTCTCATAGGAGGACTGTCCGCCTGGTTCTGCAGCGTCTCCAGGAGAATCGCTTGTATGCCAAGATGGAGAAATTCCTGTTCGAGCAGACCTCCCTACCGTTTTTGGGCTATATCGTCTCCGACGCCGGGCTGCAGATGGATCCCGAAAAACTGGCTGCCATTCTCAAATGGCCCCGCCCCGTCGGCATAAAGGCGATCCAGCGATTCCTCAGTTTTGCCAACTATTATAGACAGTTTATCCCGCACTTCTCGTCACTCTCCAAGCCTATCTCTGTCCTTACTCGTAAGGGGGTCAGTTCTAACTCTTGGCCACCGGAGGCTGAGGAGGCCTTCCACTCGCTAAAACGGGCTTTTTCCACGGCTCCAGTGTTGTCCCGTCCGGAGAGTAGCAAACCCTTTGTGTTGGAAGTGGACGTATCTTCGACAGGTGCCGGGGCTGTTTTGTCCCAGAAGACCCCTTCCGGTCGCTTACGTCCCTGTGAATTCTTTTCCAAAGCCTTCTCTGCAGCGGAATGCAATTACTCGATTGGCGACCGTGAGCTCCTGGCCATCAAGTTGGCATTGCAGGAGTGGCGTCATCTTTTGGAGGGAGCCGTCCACCCGTTTATTATTTACTCGGACCACAAGAACCTGGCTTACCTGCAGACCGCTCAGGGACTTAATCCCCAACAGGCCAGGTGGTCCTTGTTTTTCGCTCACTTTGACTTTGAGCTCCATTTTCGCCCTGGAGACAAAAACACCAAAGCCGATACCCTGTCCCGAGCTTTTCAACCGTCCGAGGCTAGGGAGGAACCATCTCACATCACCGACCCTGCGAAGATGATCACCGTGGCTCCGTTGAGTGTGCTTTCTCCACCGCCGGGCAAGACTCTCGTGCCAGTGAGTGCCAAAAGTAGAGTTCTGCAGTGGGGGCATTCCTCTAAATTGGCTGGCCATGTCGGAATATAGAAGACCCTGGCTCTCATTTCCCGGCACTATTGGTGGCCAACTCTCCGTCAAGATGTAGCAGACATCGTTGCCTCATGTTCCTCCTGCGCTAGGAATAAAATACCACGTCGGCCTCCGCTTGGTCTGCTGCTTCTTTTGCCGGCGCCTACGTCTCCTTGGGAAAGTATCGCCATGGATTTTATCACCAATTTGCCCCGCTCCTCCAGCTGTACGGTGATTCTAGTGGTAGTAGACCGCTTTTCTAAGATGGCGCATTTTATTCCTCTGAGCAGTCTTCCCTCTGCACTCGAATTAGCCAAAATCTTCGTCCATCAAATTTTTAGGCTTCACAGAGTACCCTGTCGTATTGTGTCTGACCGTGGAGTCCAGTTTACGTCCAAGTTTTGGAGAGCGCTCTGCAAGCTTCTGGATATATCCCTGGACTTCTCTTCGGCCTATCATCCGCAGACCAATGGCCAAATAGAGCGAACAAACCAGATATTGATCGCATTTCTTCGTCATTTTTCCAACGCCCACCAGAATGACTGGGTGGACCTGCTTCCATGGGCAGAGTTCGCCTACAACAATCATGCCGGCGAGGCCACGACCAAGTCGCCATTTTTCGTAGTATTTGACAAGCATCCTGGCATGCCTCTTCCAGTAGTCCTGGTTTCCGAGGTACCTGCAGCCAACGTCTTGTCCCAAGAATTTTCTGAAGTCTGGTCCGAGACCAACACAGCCCTCAAAAGGGCCAGTGAATGGATGAAGAGACACGCAGACAAGAGGAGGTTAGATCCTCCACCATTTCGCATCGGGGACAAGGTCTGGCTCTCATCCAGGTATATCTGGCTAAAATTACCTTCTTACAAGCTGGGTCCCCGGTACATTGGTCCTTTTGAGATTCTAAAACGCGTCAACGAAGTCGCCTACAAGCTGAAGTTGCCTGCTTCGCTCCGTGTCCCGAACACCTTCCACGTCTCTCTCCTGAAACCTGTGGTGCTGAATCAGTTCCAACCCTCACCATGTCCCACTCCTCGGCCGGTGGGTTCTGACAACACTTTCGAGGTAAGAGACATCCTCGCCATGAGAAAAGTTAGAGGTAGGACCTTTTTTCTTATTGATTGGAGGGGTTTTGGCCCTGAGGAGAGATCCTGGGAGCCCCAGGAGAACATTAACGCTCCCCACATTCTCAGGAGATTTTTTGCCAATCGCAGTAGGGGGCGGCTTAAGGGGGAGGTTACTGTCACGGCCCCCACCGCCGCGAGCTCTGTCAAGGCCCCCACTGCCTCGCGCCCTGCCACAGCCCCTACCGCGCACCCTGCCGCACGCGCTCATACTCACCTGCCAGCATCGCAGCTCCCCTCACTCCAGCGGCGGCAGCGTCCTTCTCAGACCGGTCCGTGGCCAGTGACGTCATTGCGACTCCTGCGCATGCACCTTAGGCCGCGGCCGGCTCTCCCTGCTGGATCTTATACTCCGGCGGTGCCCTAACCCGGTAGCACCGCTGGATCAATGGGGGTGGTTCCTCACCTATATCAGGCTGCCCTCCCTTAGTGGAGGCACCTGATCGCTGTTGTTTCATCAGCACTCTGGGTCCCCGTGGCTTTGCTCTGTATGGGGCTTACCTCACTCTGCCTTGTGCTTCCTTGCAGCCCTGCCTGTTCCTGCTCCGGTCCTGCCTGCCCGTATCTGTTCCTGCTGTCCTGTCCAGCCTAACCGTGTCTGTTCCTGCAGTCCTGTCCAGCCTAACCGTGTCTGTTCCTGCAGTCCTGTCCAGCCTAACCTTGTCTGTTCCTGCTCCGGTCCTGTCTACCCGTGCCTGGTCCTACAGTCGTACTCCAGTCCTGCCTATCTGTGTCTGTTCCTGTTCTGGTCCTGCCTACCTGTCTCCGTTCCTGCTGCCCTACTCCAGTTCGTCTACCCGTGCCTATCTCCGTAGCGCACTCCGAGCCGCCCCTCTTGGTTCCGGCTACCGTGGCACTCGAACCCCTGGACCTGCTCCTAACGATCCCTGTATAGGGGTCGGTTCCACCTGGCTGCTCGTCCGGGGCCCCTCGGTGCCACCGTCCAGAGGGTCCACTCCGGGACTTCCACCTTGCCTAGCGTGTTGCTAACTGTGACTGCACCATGCCATGCCAGCCCTTCTTGCAGACCACCTAGCTGCCACTCGTCCCCTCTGTTCACAGTTCAAGTGAATGGGACTGAACTGCAATACCAGACCGAGCCAATAAATGTTTTTAACAAATGGTGGAGTATAGGCGTAGTAGTCTGCGCTGCTAGATTCAAGAAATTCGGAGAACATGAAGAAGGATTGGATCATGAGGTTTATTCTCAACGTATTTCGAAGTTAAACCATCTTCTTCATCAGGAGAACTTCAATGTTAAAACAGAACATACCATGGTCAAACTTAAATAGTTTACAATTTCAAAAAAAGAGCACAAAAGATGTAGAAAACACCCCGGAAAGGTACATGGAGCTGAACACTGTGTGCATCAATAGAGTTTGTGAAACTGAAAAAATCTTATGTGTAAAAAACCAATAATGTTAAAGTGTGTCTTTGTGGTTAATTATATTACGGGGCTGGGATGTGTTAAGTGTGTTTACGATGAATTCATTTATAATGTTGCAAGATTTGTGCATAAGGAATAGTGGTGAAATTGTGAATTAGTTTATTTCTATGGATAAAGATTTTTGGGATAATTGAAATGTTAATAGTTATATACTAAAAACAAGGACTTTACTGTGAGGAAAAAACAGAATGATCCTGTGGAAATGGGGATACCATTTGTCTCAATAATCTTTATCCATAGAAATAAACTAACTCACAATTTCACCACTCTTCTTATACACAAACCTTGTAACAATGTAAATGGATTCATCTTAAACACACTTAAAAGGGTTGTCCTGCCAAATCGATAAGTGTGCAGTCATTCCATGTGACTGCAGACTTATGAATCCCACCAGTGCACGCACAGTGTCCTTCTGGGATTCCCTGATTCCTGATCCGGGACTGGAGGATATGTATGAATTATACATACTCCCGGGCCAGTGGGCGTGGCCTCGCTCCATACACTCATATAGAGTGAGGCCGTGTCCTCTAGTCGGCAATGCCCACAGGACAGCCACATCACTAAACAGGGTGCAGCCTCGCTCACTAGATGGGCCCAGGCCAGGAGTATGTAAAATTCATACATACCCTCCAATCCCAGTTCAGAAAACGGAGAATATCTGCAGTACACAGTGCGTGCACCGGGGGGATTCATAAGTCTGTGTGACTGCAGACTTAGCGATTTGGAATGGACATCCCCTATAACACATCCCAGCCCGGTAATATAATTTTGTTTTAACCACAAATACACACTTTAATATTTTCTTCTTTGCACATAATTTTTTTTGTTTCTCAAAGTTTATTTATACACACAATGTTCACGCACGTGCAATTCAGGGACGCTTTCTATTTCTTTTGGCACTCTTTTTGAAATTGTAAAATATTTAACTTTGTCCATGGTATGTTTTGTTTTTAAATTGTAGTTCTCTTGATGAAGAAGTTGGTTCTTATCCCCTTAGTTACAGAGCCAATTTTGTCCTTAATGACCAAGCCAATTTTTACAATTCTGACCACTGTCACTTTATGAGGTTATAGCTCTGGAATGCTTCAACGTATCCCACTGATTCTGAGAAAGTTTTTTTGTGACATATTTTACTTCATGTTAGTGGTAAAATAACTTTTATATGACTTGCGTTGGAATGGAAATTTGGCAAAAGTTTGGGAAAGTGTATTCTTTCCCTGTGTAATTACTGATAAACATTCTTTGTAATGAATGGAAGCAGAGGCAGAGATGGTGAAGTTCACATTCGTTTTTATTTTTTAAGTGGAACCTCGGGACCACGGTCTGGGGGGCTCCGAAGGGGGCGTGACTAGTGAGCCCCGGGTACCCGTAGTAAAGCCCCTTAGGCAGGGCCAGAATGGAATACCCGGAGGACACAGGTGCTACCTCCAGTTAGACCCCGAACCCGTGGCGTGGCAGCTGTCCCAGCGTGACTAAAAGGGATAACAAAAGTTACAGCAGAGTCTGTAATGAGACGGGTCCTGGATCCGGGTAGTTGGTAAGGAGTCGGTTCCAGTGAACTTCACACAATCCTTGGACTCGGATGGCTGTTGGCGGAACGGGATGGCTTAGGCCTAGATGATTGCAGATATAGCCAGGTAACACAGGATACTGATAAGCTGTGGAGACAGAGCATTAGACAATGCACAGAGACTGCAGATGCAGCGCAGACAGGTTAGCATGAGAACCGGATGTAGCAATAATAGATACTCGTTGCTCCGGCGCTCTCCCTATGGAGGAGAGGCCAGAAATAGCAGCCAGTGCGCTGCCATTGGTTAGTTGCATTTTTTTAATAATGCACGCCACCCCTTTAAGAAGGCAAGAGAGCGGGCGGGTGTTCCCTAATAGCCTTAGCTACAGATCTCCTCACAGGACCCCAGGAGGAGGAGGCAGGAGGGAGGCCAGAACGCTGAGCAGCAGCATGAGAGGCTCAAGGTGAGTGCCCAGAACGGAGAATAACTGCAGGCCTGGACGCAGCGCCAGGACGGGGACTGGGTGTAACATTCTTCCTGGTTTAATTGAGTTACATGCTTTGCAATTACCACATTTTTGACAACCATCCATCAGCAAGACTGGCCAGTGGTAGAGATATATCCTCAAAATCTGACCTTGATAGGTCTCTAAGCAAAAAAGATTTTTGGACCATAGACCTTTGAAAGCATTTAAAAAGAAATTATTCTCCCGATAAGTCAGTGATGATGACAATGCTTTTAAAAGCACCAACCGTTTAAGAAATAGACATATAGGGGTCAATAGAGAATTCACTCTAAAAAGTTGATGTTTGAGGGAATTCTTTCTAAGAAGGTTGATGCGTGATTGCATCGCACGTATAGGTGTGGTTTGTGCAATCTTTTTTTGTTTTTCTGTCTTTTGTTGCACGTGCACTTTTACTAGAAACTTTGGTTTTTCTTTTTAGAAATTTTGGAAATAAAGTAGATTAGTTTTATGTTCATTAAGTATATTCCCAGCAAGCTTGTATATTAGAGATTTTTCTTGGTTGGTACATCATATGCTACAAAGTACATTTCTAATTGGAGTTATTTGTAATATAATTATTACACTTACTACATATTGAGATAGGATCTTGGTGATGGGAATAACCCTTTAAAGATACACTAGAAAGTAAAACTGCACATTGCTGGCAGATGGGTATAATGGTACAGAGATCCTTGTGTCCGGCACTGTCCCCTCAGGCAACACATTGTATACATTTTGCCAATATCTTAATAAATAGAAACGCCGATGCAAGGCATTTACATAAGATTTTTGCACTTTTAAACATTATATAAATTATTTTTCTAAATGAATGGTTGTATGAAACATTTCCGCTCCTTCACTATTCATCCTGTCTCAGATTTGCAGTTTTTAATCTATACTTGCTTTAGGATGTTTGTAATTAGAAATTAAACTTCAATCAAATTTCTGAATGATTGCTTTGCTATACAGTTACATTAATCTTGCTTTCAACAAGTAACGTAAGCCTCAGGGTACATTTATTTATGATAATGTCAAAATCATTTCCAGTCTTGCTTTCATTGTAATATACTGTAATAACATATTATGCAAACTTACTCAGCTATTTCTATTTTGATACCTGTTAAACATCACTTATAAACCATTCAGGACTAACTACAGGCTTTACTTTGACATCTCTTTTATATAAAATATCATATATAATATATTAACATTCGTAAAATATGTGAAAGCCATGAAATGCAAGTCAATCAACATAATGCCTATGTTAGGGCTGGCGGAACGAACCAAATTATAAAATAATAGTAGGTGCATTCGCAGCCTGGGCCCACCATGCAGAGGTGGTACACTGCTGCAAAGTAAAGGCGGAAGTATAAATCGGTGTGGGAAGGTCACACGTGGGTTCACGTCACCCAGTGTGAACAGCAGCGACTCTGTTAACTCACAGAGCCGCACTACCGCTGAACATAAACACCGGAGCCTGTTTAACTCACAGAGCCCAGCCAAGGAGCGCACAGAAAGCGGTCACAGAACCCTGCCCAAAGGACACGGGGGTCAGAGTCCCTCTAGACCAGTGGTTCTCAGCTCCAGTCCTCAAGACCCACCAACAGATCATGTTTTCAGGATTTCCTTAGTATTGCATAGGTGATGTAATTAATGCTTGAGCAGGTGATGAAATTATCACCTGTGCAATACTAAGGATATCCTGAAAACATGACCTGTTGGTGGGTCTTGAGGACTGGAGTTGAGAAACACTGCTCTATACCTTCTGAGAATCCGGCGTCGCAACTGAGGACGCCAGTATAGACGCTATCTTCAGTGTGTAGAGCACGTGCACTGTGGCGTGCCGAGCCACTGGTGGAGACCAATGCCTGTCACTGACTCTGACCTACCTACACCTAAGCCTGGGCGCTTAACAGGCTAGGCTGCACAACACATGCGTACCAAGGGTAGGGGTTATTAATGAGTCATTCACCAGAGACATTCATACATGCATACGACACACACTCTTGATAATCAGCTAATGCAGTCTATACTAGCGCATGGCCGAGCGGCCATGCGAACCTATTATAGCCGTGTTCTTCCGACCCCTTCCTGGCCTTTCAGATGGACCAATCCTAGCTGGAGAAGGACCTGAGCACGTGACTTTCGATCTCCAATTGGAGATCACACCACGCGCATGCTCAGTGGACTGCAAGGAGGACTTAGTCCCTGGAGAGACTCGCTGCTGGCCAGCCTGCGTTGCTAAAGGTGGACCAGAGGTGGCAGCAGCAAGCAAGCCCACAGTGCTGGTCTGAGCAGAGCGCTGGGAACGATGAGTCTGCTGAGCAGGCTCCTCTGCGGCTGAAGGAGAATGGGAGATCGCAGAGTGAAAGGCTTGGGATTCATGCTGTGCAGCTGCAGAAACCCGACGCCTAACAGCCTACATTCCTGGGCTTGTGTTTGTCAGTGCCAATTTAGTAATGTTTAAAGCAAACTACTAGAAAACTTCTTTGGGAATATTGTGACTAGGGATGAGAGAACCTGAAAGTTTGCGATTCGCACTGGACACCTAGTGTCTGGTACCGAACACGTACATTTTATTGTATGTCTGGTTTCTTTTTCAGGTTCACCAGTCTAATAAAGCTTGTTGAAAGGGTGCAGTGCAGCCAAACAATAAGCTGTTAGACTGTGGGCACTTCCAGAGCCATCACAGTCATGCCAAGTATTGTGATTGGCCAGTGTAGCACGTGACCTGGTCTTTATACAGGCTGGGTCACGTGCTACACAGGCCAATCATCGCGATTATGCTCTCGTTAATGTAGGGATAGAACACATTTGGAATGAGGGACAGACTGTGACTGGACATTCTGCAAACACAACATTGTGTGTACTCTGCAACCCCGATATGTGCTATTCTGTGGTAAAAGCCGTTGTGTGTACTCTGAAAACCCATCTGTGAGAGTAATTTAGTAAAAAACGCTGTATGTACAATGCAGCCCCCACCTGTGGGAGTACTTCACTTTAAGCTGCTGTATGTACTCTGCACCCCCCAACCTGTGGAAGTGCTCTCCTTTAAGCCACTGTGTATTTTGCACCCGCCCGCCTGTGGGAGTACTGTCCTTTAACCCCTTAACGACCGCCGATACGCCTTTTAACGGCGGTAATTAAGGGTACTAAAACCACAGCGCCGTTAATTCACGGCGCTGTGATTTAAGTGAATAGCGCCCCCCAGTGTCGGATTTTCTCCGGGGTCTCGGCTGCCAGGGGTAGCCGAGACCCCAGAGAACATGAATCGGTCGGTTTTTACCGACCCCCGCTTTTGTGATCGCCGTTATTAACCCTATAACGGCGACCGCAAAAAAAAAAAGCCGCGATTTTACATTTAATTTCTCTCTCCTCTGATGTGATCGCACATCAGAGGAGAGAGAAATAGGGTACCCGATCTACCCCGGTACCTCTCCGTGGCCCTCCGTCCCCTCCCGGTGGTCCCACGTCCCGCCGGCATCCTCCGATGGGCGCCGCCATTTGAAAATGGCGGGCGCACGTGCAGTGCGCCCGCCGGGAATCTGCCGGCTCCGGCTGGCAGATTCCATTCATTATTTTGATCACTATGATAAACGATCATAGTGATCAAAATAAAAAAAATAGTACATAACCCCCCCGTTTATCACTCCCTTATATAGGCCAATATAATGAAATAAAGAAAATATTTTTTTTTTCAGTTTTTCATTAGGGTTAGGGTTAGGGTAGGGTTAGGGCTAGGGTTAGGGTTAGGGTAGGGTTAGGGCTAGGGTTAGGGTTAGGGTAGGGTTAGGGTTAGGGTTAGGGTTGGGCTAGGGTTAGGGTTGGGCTAGGGTTAGGGTTAGGGTTGGGCTAGGGTTAGGGTTGGGCTAGGGTTAGGGTTGGGCTAGGGTTAGGGCTAGGGTTAGGCTAGGGTTAGGGTAAGGGTTGTGCTAGGGCTAGGGTTAGGGCTCGGGTCACGACTAGGGTTAGAATTAGGGTTAGGGTGAACTAGAATTATGGTTATAATTAGGATTAGGGTTGGGGGTGTGTTGGGGTTAGGGTTGGAGCAAGAATTGAGGGGTTTCCACTATTTGCCAACTTTGGGGTCTAAAAATTGGGGTCTAAAAAAATCACTTTTGTGGAAATAAAAAAAGACTTTTTATTTTCACGGCTCTGCGTTTATAAACTTTTGTGAAGCACTTGGGGGTTCAAAGTGCTCACCACACATCTAGATAAGTTCATTAGGGGGTCTAATTTCCAAAATGGGGTCACTAGTGGGGGGTTTCCACTGTTTAGGCCCATCAGGGGCTCTGCAAGCGCAACATGATGCCCGCAGACCATTCCATCAAAGTCTGCATTCCAAAATGGCACTCCTTCCCTTCCGAGCTCTCCCATGCGCCCATACAGTGGTTCCCCCCCACATATGGGGTATCGGCGTACTCAGGACAAATCGCATAACAACTGTGCGGGTATGATTTCTCCTGTTACCCTTGTAAAAATAAAAATTTGGGGGCGAAAAGATCATTTTTGTGGAAAAAAAAATGGATTTTTTATTTTCACGGCTCTACGTTATAAACTTCTGTGAAGCACTTGAAGGTTCAAAGTGCTCACCACACATCTAGATAAGTTCCTTAATGGGTCTAGTTTCCAAAATGGGGTCACTTGTGGGGGGTTTCCACTGTTTAGGCCCATCAGGGGCTCTGCAAGCGCAACATGATGCCCGCAGACCATTCCATCAAAGTCTGCATTCCAAAATGGCACTCCTTCCCTTCTGAGCTCTCCCATGCGCCCAAACAGTGGTTCCCCCCCACATATGGGGTATCGGCGTACTCAGGACAAATCGCATAACAACTGTGCGGGTATGATTTCTCCTGTTACCCTTGTAAAAAATAAAATTTGGGGGCGAAAAGATCATCTTTGTGGAAAAAAATAGATTTCTTATTTTCACGGCTCTACGTTATAAACTTCTGTGAAGCCCTTGGGGGTTCAAAGTGCTCACCACACATCTAGATAAGTTCCTTAATGGGTCTAGTTTCCAAAATGGGGTCACTTGTTGGAGGTTTCCACTGTTTAGGCACATTAAGGGCTCTCTGAACGCAACATGGCATCCGATCTCAATTCCATCCAATTCTGCGTTGAAAAAGTCAAACGGCGCTCCATCCCTTGCGAGCTCTGCCGTGTGCTGAAATAGTGGTTTACCCCCACATATAGGGTATCGGCGTATTCAGGAGAAATTGTACAACAAATTTTGTGGTTGATTTTCTCTTTTAACACTTGTGAAAATAAAAAAAATTGGTTCTGAAGTAAATTTTTTGCAAAAAAAAGTTAAATATTAATTTTTTCCTTCCACATTGCTTTAGTTCCTGTGAAGCACTTAAAGGGTTAATAAACTTCTTGAATGTGGTTTTGAGCACCTTGAGGGGTCTAGTGTTTAGAATGGTGCCACTTTTGGGTATTTTCTGTCATGTACATCCCTCAAAATGACTTTAAATATGATGTGGTCCCTAAAAAAAATGGTTTTGTAAATTTTGTTGTAAAAATGAGAAATCGCTGGTCAACTTTTAACCCTTATAACTTCCTAACTAAAAAAAATTTTGCTTCCAAAATTGTGCTGATGTAAAGTAGACATATGGGAAATGTTATTTATTAAGAAATTTGTGTGACACATCTCTCTGATTTGAGGGCATAAAAATTTAAAGTTTTAAAATTGCAAAATTTTCAAAATTTTCGCCATATTTCCATTTTTTTCATAAATAAACACAAGACTTATCGAAGAAATTTTACCACTAATATGAAGTACAATATGTCACGAAAAAACAGTCTTAGAATCAGCGGGATCCATTAAAGCGTTCCAGAGTTATAACCTCATAAAGGGACAGTGGTCAGAATTGTAAAAATTGGCCTGGTCATTAAACTGCAAACTGGCTCTGTCGCTAAGGGGTTAAGCTGCACTGTGTGTACTCTGCAGACCCTTATGGGTGAGAGTACAGTCCTTGAAGCTGCTATGTGTACTCTGCACCCCCCACCTGTGAGATTACTGTACTTAAAGCCACTGTGTGTGTACTCTGCACCCCCCCCCCCCCCCCGCCTGTGGGAGTACTGTCCTTGAAGCCACTTTGTGTTTTCTATTAGTCTGAGAAATATATTATTGGCATCTTTTGTCTCATTGCTAGTAGGCACCAAAATAATTTTTCAGGCCTGGTTTGTGTATTCTAGTAGTTTTGCAAATCAATATTTCACACCAGCCGTCTCCTTGGCCTTTGTAGGCACCAAAACACTCTTTCAGGCCTAGTGTGTGTTTTGTAGAACTTTTGCAAACCAATGTATCACATCAACTTTGTCTTTGCCATTTTTAGGCACCAAAATAAGGTGTGTATTTTGTAGTACTTTTGAAATTCAATATATCGCATCAGCCTTTTCGTTTCCATTTCTAGATCACAAAAATACTTTTTAGCCCTGGTGTCTGTTTTCTAGTATTTTTGCAAATCAATATATCGCATCAGCCTTCTTATTGACATTTCTAGTGCCCAAAAATAAGTTTTAAGGCCTGTTGTGTGTTTTCCGGTACTTTTGCAAATCAATATATCGCATCAGCCATGTTGTTGCCATTTCTAGGTCCCAAAATTTTTTTTTAAGGCCTGACGTGTTTTCTACTACTTTTGCAAATCAATATGTTGCATAAGTCATGTTTTTGACATTTCTAGGCAACTCAAAAACATTTAAGACCTGGTGTGTGTTTTCCAAAATTTTTGAAATCAAAAAATCGCATTAGCCGTGTCGCTGCCATTCTTACTCCCCAAAACTAATTTTTCAGGGCTGTTGTGTGGTTTTATTAGTGTGGGAAATAAATAATTGGCATCAGCCATCTACTTGTCATTTTTCGGCCAAAGACATTAGTTTTCAGGACCGCTGTGTTTTTTCTAGTACTGTTGCAAATAAATACATCTACTCTTCTGCCATCTCTTAGGCTGGTTTCACACTTGCGTTTTTTTGCGCTGCGTTTTTGCGCATACATGCGCATGCATTTTTTCCCCCTATATTTAACATGAGTGCGCATTGTCATGCGTTTGTACGCGTTTGTCTGCGCATGCGTTTTTTTGCAGTGTGCGCCCAGGCACATAAAATGCAACCTGTTGCATTTTTGGTGCGTCCGACCTGTCTCAAAAAACGCATGTGCACGCAATGTGCACGGAATTCACCCAAAAACACATTAAAGTCTATGGGAGCGCTGATGTGCAGCGCAGCGCAAAAAAACGCAAGTGTGAAAGTAGCCTTAGCGCGTAGTGTTTACAAAATCAACTTCCAAAAATGAGGAAATCATCAAATTAGGGATGTAGGGATGAGGATGTGGCTGTGATGGTGCTGATGTAGCTGCTGATAGTTGTGCTGGTGTAGCTAATGCACTGAGAGGACATAGTCATTCTGTACCTGCTATTTGCACAATTCCAACACCTTCCTCTGGTGCAAGCAGGTGACAGGACGATATGCGCCTTTTCGTAGTTCCAAATACGCTGCCCACATGGTGAGGCCACAAGATGTTGGAAAAGTTGTTAGTTTGGATGGCTGAGAGTGACTCCAATTTGATCACATTATCTCCCACCCGGTCTAGTCCAGAAAGTGCACAATTGTCACCTGAGGACCATGGTCACCCGGCTGCCATCTCACTGCCTTGCAAATCAACTAAGCAGTCTGAGACACAGGTCATGCAGCAGTCTCTTTTGTTTTTTGATGACTCTGCTGGCTGGGTTTCTGTGGCTCATTCACCTGCCCCTGATTCAGAAGTGGAAGAGAATGAGTTCACTGATGCCTAACCACTTGTTAGGTTGGAAAAATGTGCAGGTTGGAGGGCTTGCAGCACATCAGATGATGATGAAACTCAGTTGCCAATTGCAGTGTCTTTATGCATTGTGCAGACTGGTAAGCAGAGCAGGGTTAAGGAGATGGCGGAAGAAGATGCAGGGAATGATGAGATCTTAGACCTCACACAGAGCAAAGATCATCATAGTGACATGTGCAGTTCGGAGGAAGGGGAGGTGGCCATGCTGCCATAACAGAACAGCAAAAGATGGAGCAGACTACAAAGGCACAGTGGGCAGCTCCTAGCTACTACATCTGCTGCCACTGTCCACTGTACCGGTGCTATAAGCACACCAAAGACAGCTCAAAAGAGCTTCAAATGACAGGTGGTTTGCATTCTGTGCTGTCAGAACCTGAAGCGAGGCATAAATGTTCTGAACCTGGGCACCATATGTGTTCTGTCTCCGACATCTAATTTGTAATCTCTGATTGTCTGTTTGATAATATTTACAGTGATTACTGGTGAGAATAAGTAGAAATCTAAATGTACATAGACTGTATTGTTTTCAGTGTTTTTGGCTCCCTCTAGTGAAAAGAGTCATAAGCACAGTCTATTGTGTTGTTTTACTTTCACTTTCAATGAATCTTTTCTCTCCTTTTGCCGTGCATTCTGGTAAGGTTTGCAGTGCATTCAGGTAGCCTTTGCAAAGCAGTATGGTTAGTTCAGCCTCCATCTCCCTTACTTTCCTCCATTTTCCCTAAGCCTGCATTCTGGAAGCATCTCATCATTTCCTCTCCCCTTGCGATTGCATCGCCGGTACGTATTCATGCTTTCTGTGGCTAATTCCCGTCCTATATTAGCCTGGTTAATTAGTCCTGCCTCTGGTCAGCTATTAGTGTATAAATGTTCATTCACAGTATACTATGTATAATATGCATTCCTAATGTACCCTGTACTGATTCTATATATATATTACTAGCTATGAACCCGTTCTACGCCCGGGTGGCGAGCATTCTTATTGGTATATGGTCTCCCATCCTGGTATGTGCTGCCCGCCTCCTATCCTGGTATGCATGGCACCCCTCATCCCTATTCTGGTATTCTGGTATATATGGTCCCCCCTCATCCCTATAATGGTGTGTATGGCCCCCTCATCCCTATCCTGTTATGCATGGTACCCCCTCATTCCTATCCTGGTATGCATGATCCCCTCACCCCCCTATCCTGGTATGCATGGTCCCCTCACACCCCAATTCTGGTATGCATGGTCCTCTCACCCCCCAATCCTGGTATGCATGTTCCCCTCGCCCCCCTTTTCATGTATGCATGATCCCCTCACCCCCCTTTCGTGGTATGCATGGTCCCCTCACCCCCCTTTCATGGTATGCATGGTCTCCTGACCCTCGTTTCGTGGTATGCATGGTCCCCTCACTCCCTTTTGTGGTATGCATGGTCCCCTCACTCCCCTTTCGTGGTATGCATGGTTCCCTCACCCCCCTTTTGTGGTATGTGTGGTCCCCTCACCCCCTTTCCTGGTATGCGTGGTCCCCTCACCCCCCTATCCTGGTATGCGTGGTCCCCTCACCCCCCTATCCTGGTATATGTGGTCCCCTGACCCCGCTATCCTGGTATGCATGGTCCTCTGACTCTCCTTTTGTGGTGTGCGTGGTCCCCTCACCCCCTTTTCCTGGTATGCGTGGTCCCCTCACTCCCCTTTCATGGTATGCATGGTCCCCTCACCCCCCTATCCTGGTATGTGTGGTCCCCTCACACCCCAATCCTTGTATGCATGCTACCTCTCACCCCCCAATCCTGGTATGCATGGTCCTCTCGCCCCCCTTTTCATGTATGCATGGTCCCCTCACCCCCTTTCGTGGTATGCATGGTCCCCTCACCCCCCCTTTCGTGGTATGCATGGTCCACTGACCCTCCTTTCGTGGTATGCATGGTGCCCTCACCCCCTTTTTGTGGTATGTGTGGTCCCCTCACCCCTCTATCCTGGTATGTATGGTCCCCTCACTCCCCTTTCCTGGTATGCATGGTCCCCTCACCCCCTATCCTGGTATGCGTGGTCCCCTCACTCCCCTTTCGTGGCATGCGGGGTCCCCTCAACCCCCATTTCCTGGTATGCGTGGTCCCCTCACTCCCCTTTCCTGGTATGCGTGGTCCCCTCACTCCCCTTTTGTGGTATGCGTGGTTCCCTCACCCCCCTATCCTGGTATGTGTGGTCCCCTGACCCCCCCTATCCTGGTATGCATGCTCCTTTCAACCGCAACTTTGACACACATTAAGCAGCAGGCGTCTGCAGCTGAGGAGGAAGAGGAGGAGGGAAGCCTTGATGACAGTCAGCCATTGTCTGCTCAGGGAAGTCTCGTGAACGAGGTGGAGGAAGAGGAGGAGGAGGATGATTATTTTGGGGAGGAGGATGCTTCTCAGGGGGCAAGAAAAAATGTTGGCGTGGCAAGGTCAGGTACAGGGTTTGTGCGTGACTGGAGGGATGTTGATTTGCCAGAAAGTGCTCCTCCACCCAGCACTCGCAGTGCATCATTGACACCTGGAACATTGGCCCACATAGAATCATAGAATCATAGAATCATAGAATCATAGAATCGTAGAGTTGGAAGGGACCTCCTGGGCCATCTGGTCCAACCCCCTGCTCAAAGCAGGATTCGCTAAATCATTCCAGTCAGATGTCTGTCCAGCCTCTGTTTGAAGACTTCCATTGAAGGAGAACTCACCACTTCTCGTGGCAGCCTGTTCCACTCATTGATCACTCTAACTGTCAAAAAGTTTTTTCTAATATCTAATCTGTGTCTCCTCCCATTCAGTTTCATCCCATTGCTTCTAGTCTTTCCTTGTGCAAATGAGAATAAAGTTGATCCTTCTACAATGTGACAGCCCTTTAGATATTTGTAGACAGCTATTAAGTCTCCTCTCAGTCTTCTCTTTTGCAAACTAAACATTCCCAAATCCTGCAACCTTTCCTCATAAGACAGGGTTTGCAGACCGGTCACCATTCTGGTCGCTCTTTTCTGAACTTGCTCCAGTTTGTTGATGTCTTTTTTAAAATGTGGTGCCCAAAACTGGACACAATATTCCAGATGAGGTCTGACCAAAGAGGAGTAGAGGGAAATAATGACTTCACGTGATCTAGACTGTATGCTTCTGTTAATACATCCTAGAATTGCATTTGCCTTTTTTGCTGCTGCATCACACATGTCTGATTATGCCTTGCAGATCCTAAAAAGGGACCCCCACATTGCCAAAATGATGAACGATGACGACTACTGATTGGCCAGCATCCTGGATCCACACTATAAAGGCAAATTCCAAAACATCATGCCACAGGAGAACCTAGAGCTAATATTGGTTAACAAGCAAGCAACTCTGGTAAACCGTTTGTTTGAGGCATTCCCAGCACACAGCGGTGGTGATGTTTTCCAATGAGCCGTAGGGGGCAACATGGAAGAGGTATTCGTGGTGCACACAGCCGAAGTGGTGTGGGACATGGGTTTCATGACCATGTTGCGGACTGATTTTTCAAGTACCGCTCACAAGACTGGTAATACTGCATCGATCGAAAGTGACAGGAGACAGCATTTGTCAACTATGGTAACAAACTACTTCTCCTTCCATATCGATGTTCTCCCTCACCGGTCATTCCCCTTTGACTTTTGGGCCAGTAAACTTGACACCTGGCCTGAATTAGCACAATATGCCTTACAGGAGCTCACTTGCCCTGCTGCTAGTGTGCTATCTGAACGAGTCTTCAGTGCTGCTGGATCAATCCTGACAGAAAAGAGGACCCGTCTGTCGACCCAAAATGTTGATGATCTAACCTTCATTAAAATGAACCATGCATGGGTTTGTCACACCCTCCCCTGCTGACACGTAGATTGCCAGAAAAATGGCTTGCTTTTGTCCTCCTCTTCCGCGGACTTCTCCAGTTACTCCATTTGCAGCTGCTGAATGTCCAACATCAACATATGCCATTTTTTCCACAGCCCTAACTGGGCTGCCTCTCCCCACACGGCCGGGGTCACCACCTGGCGCACGCACTCGTGCAAGTGCCGTTGCCCTGGACAGGTGGGTGGGCACACTCTTTGGCAACGGCACTGGCACAAGGTCCCTCAGTAGAATCAAGTGTCTCTGACGGTGGGGGTGCACACCCGCCATCAGACACACCGGCGTACTATGAGAGGCCCTGTGCGAGTACCGCCGCCCACAAGTGGGCCCCCCTGCTTGCTCAGGGCACCAACACTTGCAATACTTACCTCTCCCTGCTCCACCACTGTGTAGTCTGGCCTGTTTAATACTTCACTGGGACTGCCAATACAAATTTGGTGAAATGATAGATGATGGTTAAGACGTAGCTATGCGCTGTCCTGCTGGGCTCTATCATCAGATGATCAATGGCTTCCATTTGTTATGGACTTCGACTCACAATGAGATGCAGTGGTGGTTTATCATCAGCTTTCACGGTTTTCCGACTCACAGACGTGTGACATTCCTGCCCACATTTTTAAATGTGTCCTCTCATGCCAATCCAATAGAATCGCCTACGGCCTGCGGCTTGTGTCTTTTGCACTCCAAAGTTACCTGACAGATCATGATAGGCAGTGAGGACAATGTCTACATCTGTCCCTGTGATCATAATTTGATGGAGATGAGTAACGGTGATGGGTTCCACGGTACTGCGATGCAGCAAACTTTTCTTCACAAGAACTGTTTTCGCTGTCTCCACAGACAAAGTAATTGAGGGTCAGCTCGCATCTGAGAATTTTACCGTGATTAGTAATTCCAAAATTTCTTACTGAGACTGAAATATATATGAAGATTGAAAAATACCCCAACAGTGTATACTGGTGTACGCTTCGAATACATAACCCTTTTTCTACTTTTTAGATTCTTGTCTAATCCATACTGAGGCTGTGAGTGTCTATGTTGGACTCCGGAAATATACATGCAGATTTTTAATGTTTAAACTATGCTATATATACCTGCTATCCAGTGATACTGTACCTTTTCTCAACTTTCTACAATCACGTCGAATCCATACTGGGCCTGAGACCGTCTGAGTCTGCCTCCTGATATATAGACATAGGTTTTTAATGTTTAAACTATTCTATATATACCTGCTATCCGGTGATACTGTACCCTTTCTCAACTTTGTACAATCACGTCAAATCCATACTGGGCCTGAGACCCTCTGAGTCTGCCTCCTGATATATAGACATAGGTTTTTAATGTTTAAACTATTCTATATATACCTGTTATCCAGTGATACTGTACCCTTTCTCAACTTTGTACAATCACGTCAAATCCATACTGGGCCTGAGACCCTCTGAGTCTGCCTCCTGATATATAGACATAGGTTTTTAATGTTTAAGCTATGCTACATATATACCTGTTATCGGGTGCTACTGTACCACTTCTCAACTTTCTACAATCTTGTCGAATCCATACTGGGCCTGAGAACGTCTGAGTCTGCCTCCTGATTAGAGATGAGCGGTGTTCGAGTCGACCTGTTCACCTAGTTAAAATTCCAGCTGTTTTGGGCGGTGTTCGAGCCGTTCATCAAACTCGAACACTTTGCTTAAAATTCGGCTGTTCGAGGTTCCATTCAAGAACGGTTTGCTCACCAAAAGCATAACTTCATTTTCACATTAATAATGGTTTTCAATGTTAATAGACTGTTTCATGGCATAGTAGCGGTGTGTGGTAGCAAGTAGAGTTGAGCGACTTTTGCTTTTTTAGGGTCGCGTTTCGTTTCGTGAAACCCGACTTTTCCAAAAGTCGGGTCGAGCAAGATCGTCCGATTATAGGGAAAAGTCGGGGTCGTCCCGAAACACGAAACCCAATGTAAGTCAATGGGGAATAAAAGTCGGCAGTGAGAGGAGGACAGGAAACACACCTACAGTGCCCATTTGAATGTCAAAAGCATCAATTCTTCTTACTTAAGCTTGTCAACCTTAATTAACTTCATAATACAAGTTACGCACTGAAAAATGGGGGTTATTTGGCTAAATATGTGGGGGGGGAGGGCTGGCTGCAGGTTTTCATGTGCCCTGGGTGAAAGAGCGCCCCTTTAACACATACCACAACTCATCATGCTCCGATACGGCAGAGAAATAGCGGTATAGTACAATGAAAAATACCTCACTTTTTACATCTCATGACGAGGCCCATCTATTTCTCCATACAAAATCATTGGTCCCATATAATGTTTGAAACAGTATATGATGAGCTCCACATAATGCTACAGTATATGTTGGTCCCCATGGATGAAGCTCCACTGTCTTATGGGCCCAAATAATGCTCCAAACATAATGGGCCCCATTTCTACTGCTCTAGTGTATAATGGGCCCTGTAAATGCTGCTCCAGTGTCTGATGTCCACCTTTGGAATGTTCCAGTGTATGGTGGGCCCCATCTATCATTCTCCAGAGTATAGTGCTCCCCAAAAATTGCTGTCCCAACATAGAAAACAATCAAATAAGTCTCCTCGCTAGGGAATCCCTGTACTTGTCTGGACAGGTGCTGTAGCTTGCTTAACAGCTCGCCAGCCGTTCTCACGCCCAGTATGGATTGCACGTGATTGCACAAAGGTTAGAAAGGGTACCGTATCCCTGGATAACATGTATGGATAGCGTACACATTCAAAATATATGTCTATACAGCATGAGGCAGGCTCAGACGGTGTTAGGCCCAGTATGGATTGCACGTCATTGCACAAAGGTTAGAAGGGGTACCGTATCCCCGGATAACATGTATGGATAGCGTACACATTCAAAATATATGTCTATACAGCATGAGGCAGGCTCAGACGGTGTTAGGCCCAGTATGGATTGCACGTCATTGCACAAAGGTTAGAAGGGGTACCGTATCCCCGGATAACATGTATGGATAGCGTACACATTCAAAATATATGTCTATACAGCATGAGGCAGGCTCAGACGGTGTTAGGCCCAGTATGGATTGCACGTCATTGCACAAAGGTTATAAGGGGTACCGTATCCCCGGATAACATGTATGGATAGCGTACACATTCAAAATATATGTCTATACAGCATGAGGCAGGCTCAGACGGTGTTAGGCCCAGTATGGATTGCACGTCATTGCACAAAGGTTAGAAGGGGTACCGTATCCCCGGATAACATGTATGGATAGCGTACACATTCAAAATATATGTCTATACAGCATGAGGCAGGCTCAGACGGTGTTAGGCCCAGTATGGATTGCACGTCATTGCACAAAGGTTAGAAGGGGTACCGTATCCCCGGATAACATGTATGGATAGCGTACACATTCAAAATATATGTCTATACAGCATGAGGCAGGCTCAGACGGTGTTAGGCCCAGTATGGATTGCACGTCATTGCACAAAGGTAAGAAGGGGTACTGTATCCCCGGATAACATGTATGGATAGCGTACACATTCAAAATATATGTCTATACAGCATGAGGCAGGCTCAGACGGTGTTAGGCCCAGTATGGATTGCATGTCATTGCACAAAGGTTAGAAGGGGTACCGTATCCCCGGATAACATGTATGGATAGCGTACACATTCAAAATATATGTCTATACAGCATGAGGTAGGCTCAGACGGTGTTAGGCCCAGTATGGATTGCACGTCATTGCACAAAGGTTAGAAGGGGTACCGTATCCCCGGATAACATGTATGGATAGCGTACACATTCAAAATATATGTCTATACAGCATGAGGCAGGCTCAGACGGTGTTAGGCCCAGTATGGATTGCACGTCATTGCACAAAGGTTAGAAGGGGTACCGTATCCCCGGATAACATGTATGGATAGCGTACACATTCAAAATATATGTCTATACAGCATGAGGCAGGCTCAGACGGTGTTAGGCCCAGTATGGATTGCACGTCATTGCACAAAGGTTAGAAGGGGTACCGTATCCCCGGATAACATGTATGGATAGCGTACACATTCAAAATATATGTCTATACAGCATGAGGCAGGCTCAGACGGTGTTAGGCCCAGTATGGATTGCACGTCATTGCACAAAGGTAAGAAGGGGTACCGTATCCCCGGATAACATGTATGGATAGCGAACACATTCAAAATATATGTCTATACAGCATGAGGCAGGCTCAGACGGTGTTAGGCCCAGTATGGATTGCACGTCATTGCACAAAGGTTAGAAAGGGTACCGTATCCCCGGATAACATGTATGGATAGCGTACACATTCAAAATATATGTCTCAGGAGGCAGGCTCAGACGGTGTCAGGCACAGTATGGATTTGACGGCCCAGATTACACAGCGGAGGAGCAGGGAGAGGTAAAGATTGCAAATGCTGGGGCCCTGGCCAAGCAAGGGGGGCCCACTCGTGGGCGTCGGTACTGGCACTGGGCCCCTCATAGTACAGCGGTGTGTCTGACGGCGGGTGTGCACCACCACCGTCAGAGACACTTGATTGCACTATGAGGGACCCTGCGCCAGTGCCCGCGCCCAAGAGTCGGCCTACCCACCTGTCCAGGGCAACGGCACTCGCACGGTGTCGTGCGCTAGGTGGTGACCCCGGCCATGGGGGGGGAGGCAGCACAGTTAGGGAGTTTTAGAAAGTGGCATATGTTGATGTTGGACATTCAACTGATGCAAAAGGCGAAATAGGTGAAGTACCAGGAAGAGGTGGACCAAAGCAAGCCATTTTTCTGTCACCCTATGTGTCATCAGGGGAAGGTGGGACAAAATCCTTGGAAACCCATGCGTGGTTCATTTTAATGAAGGTTAGATCATCCACATTTTGGGTTGACAGACGGGTCCTTTTTTCTGTCAGGATTAGTGTTGAGCATTCCGATACCGCAAGTATCGGGTATCGGCCGATACTTGCTGTATCGGAATTCCGATACCGACTTCCGATATTTTTTCAATATCGGAATTCGGCATCGGAATCGGAAGTTCAAAGTTGATTGACAGACTGACGTCATCATGATGCGCGGTGTGTGCGCATCATGATGCGCCGTCATTTCGGGCCTTCCGGGGGTCTCTGCCGGCCTGCCGGGGGGCTGTGTGGACTGCCCGGGGTCTGTACCGGCCTGCCGGGGGGCTGTGCCGGCCTGCCGGTGGTCTGTGCACCCTGTGGGGGTCTGTGCCGGCCTGCCGGGGGGCTGTGCCGGCCTGCCGGGGGGCTGTGCAGGCTCCGGGGGGCTGTGCCGGCCTGCCGGTGGTCTGTGCAGGCTCCGGGGGGCTGTGCCGGCCTGCCGGGGGGCTGTGCCGGCCTGCCGGTGGTCTGTGCAGGCTTCGGGGGTCTGTGCAGGCATCGTCCGATGGGACTACAAGTCCCATCGGGCGATGCCTGCTACCATGACAGTGATTGACACATTAGCCAATGATGGGACAGTAGTAGTCCCATCATCCGGCTAATGTGTTAAATGTTAAAAAAAAAAAAAAAAAAAAAAAAAAATACTACATACATACTACATGCATGCTACATACATACTACATGCTACATACATACTACATACATGCTACATACATACTACATACATACTACATGCATGCTACATACATACTACATGCTACATACATACTACATATATACTACATACATACTACATACATGCTACATACATACTGCATGCTACATACATACCACATACATACTACATACTACATATATACTACATGCATGCTACATACATACTACATGCTACATACATACCACATACATACTACATACATACTACATATATACTACATGCATGCTACATACATACTACATGCATGCTACATACATACTACATGCATGCTACATACATACTACATGCTACATACATACATACATACTACATATATACTACATGCATGCTACATACATACTACATGCTACATACATACCACATATATACTACATGCATGCTACATACATACTACATATATACTACATGCATGCTACATACTACATGCATGCTACATACATACTACATGCTACATACATACATACATACTACATATATACTACATGCATGCTACATACATACTACATGCTACATACATACCACATACATACATGCTACATACATACTACATATATACTACATGCATGCTACATACATACTACATATATACTACATGCATGCTACATACATACTGCATGCTACATGCATGCTACATACATACTACATACATACTACATACATACCACATATATACTACATACATACAATACATTCATACAATACATACATAGACATACAGTACATATAACATAGAGTAACATACTTACCAATACTTGTCACATTGTTCCCCGAAGCCATTGTCGTCTACGGAATAAATATTAACATAACAAACCACAAAAATACTCACCCACGATCCGAAGCAGTCCACGAGTGTGTCCCACGACGATCTTGGGTAGAGAACTGCAGCATCAGATGATGCTGCCGTTCTCTACGGGCTGCAGGAATCCAATGACGGAAGGTAGGTATCCTTCCGCACTGTATTCCTCCGCCACTTAAAAAAAAAAAAGTCCCTAGTCTCACTTTATGCCATTGCTGCGTGGGAAATTCCCACGCAGCAATGGCATAAAGTGAGACTAGGGACTTTTTTTTTTAAGTGGCGGAGGAATACAGTGCGGAAGGATACCTACCTTCCGTCATTGGATTCCTGCAGCCCGTAGAGAACGGCAGCATCATCTGATGCTGCAGTTCTCTACCCAAGATCGTCGTGGGACACACTCGTGGACTGCTTCGGATCGTGGGTGAGTATTTTTGTGGTTTGTTATGTTAATATTTATTCCGTAGACGACAATGGCTTCGGAGAACAATGTGACAAGTATTGGTAAGTATGTTACTCTATGTTATATGTACTGTATGTCTATGTATGTTTTGTATGAATGTATTGTATGTATGTAGTATATATGTGGTATGTATGTAGCATGTAGTATGTATGTAGTATGTATGTAGCATGCATGTAGCATGCAGTATGTATGTAGCATGCATGTAGTATATATGTAGTATGTATGTAGCATGCATGTAGTATATATGTAGTATGTATGTAGCATGTAGCATGCATGTAGTATGTATGTGGTATGTATGTAGCATGTAGTATGTATGTAGCATGCATGTAGTATATATGTGGTATGTATGTAGCATGTAGTATGTATGTAGCATGCATGTAGTATATATGTAGTATGTATGTAGCATGCAGTATGTACGTAGCATGCATGTAGTATATATGTAGTATGTATGTAGCATGTAGTATGTATGTAGCATGCATGTAGTATGTATGTAGTATGTAGCATGTAGTATGTATGTAGCATGCATGTAGTATATATGTAGTATGTATGTAGTATATATGTAGTATGTATGTTGCATGTAGTATTTATGTAGTATGAATGTAGCATGTATGTAGTATGTAGTATGAATGTAGCATGTATGTAGTATGCATGTTGTATGTATGTAGCATGTAATTTTTTTTTTTTTTTTTTTACATTTAACACATTAGCCGGATGATGGGACTACTACTGTCCCATCATTGGCTAATGTGTCAATCACTGTCATGGTAGCAGGCATCGCCCGATGGGACTTGTAGTCCCATCGGACGATGCCTGCACAGACCCCCGAAGCCTGCACAGACCACCGGCAGGCCGGCACAGCCCCCCGGCAGGCCGGCACAGCCCCCCGGAGCCTGCACAGCCCCCCGGCAGGCCGGCACAGCCCCCCGGCAGGCCGGCACAGCCCCCCGGAGCCTGCACAGCCCCCCGGCAGGCCGGCACAGCCCCCCGGCAGGCCGGCACAGCCCACCGGAGCCTGCACAGACCACCGGCAGGCCGGCACAGCCCCCCGGCAGGCCGGCACAGACCACCGGAGCCTGCACAGACCCCCTGGCAGGCCGGCACAGCCCCCCGAAAGGCCCGTACAGACCCCAGAGAGGCTGTACAAGGGCAGGAAAGGGTTTTTCTTATTCCGATACCGGAAGTCCCATAGACTTGAATGGGACTTCCGGTATCGGAATCGGCGATACCGATACTTTTTTTAAAGATCGGCCGATACCATCCGATACGATACTTTGAAGTATCGGACGGTATCGCTCAACTCTAGTCAGGATTGATCCAGCTGCACTGAAGACTCTTTCCGATAGCACACTTGCAGCTGGGCAAGCGAGCTCCTGTAAGGCATATTGGGCCAATTCAGGCCAGGTGTCCAGTTTAGCGGCCCAATAGTCAAAGGGGAATGACCTGTGTGGGAGAACATCGATATGGGAGGAAAAGTAGTTTGTAACCATAGTTGACAACTGCTGTCTCCTGTCACTTTCCATCGATGCAGTATTACCAGTTGTGTGAGCGGTATTTGAAAAATCAGTCCACAACATTGTCATGAAACCCCTGTCTCCAACGCCACTTCTGCTGTGTGCACCACGAACACCTCTGCCAAGCTGGCCCCGGCCCGTACGGCTCGTGTGAGAACCATCACCGCTAGAGTTGAGCGATACCGTCCGATACTTCAAAGTATCGTATCGGATGGTATCGGCCGATCTTTAAAAAAAGTATCGGTATCGCCGATTCCGATACCGGAAGTCCCATTCAAGTCTATGGGACTTCCGGTATCGGAATAAGAAAAACCCTTTCCTGCCCTTGTACAGCCTCTCTGGGGTCTGTACGGGCCTTTCGGGGGGCTGTGCCGGCCTGCCAGGGGGTCTGTGCAGGCTCCGGTGGTCTGTGCCGGCCTGCCGGGGGGCTGTGCCGGCCTGCCGGGGGGCTGTGCAGGCTCCGGGGGGCTGTGCCGGCCTGCCGGGGGGCTGTGCCGGCCTGCCGGGGGGCTGTGCAGGCTCCGGGGGGCTGTGCCGGCCTGCCGGGGGGGCTGTGCCGGCCTGCCGGTGGTCTGTGCAGGCTTCGGGGGTCTGTGCAGGCATCGTCCGATGGGACTACAAGTCCCATCGGGCGATGCCTGCTACCATGACAGTGATTGACACATTAGCCAATGATGGGACAGTAGTAGTCCCATCATCCGGCTAATGTGTTAAATGTAAAAAAAAAAAAAAAAAAAAAAAAAAATTACATGCTACATACATACAACATGCATACTACATACATGCTACATTCATACTACATACTACATACATGCTACATTCATACTACATAAATACTACATGCAACATACATACTACATATATACTACATACATACTACATATATACTACATGCATGCTACATACATACTACATGCTACATACTACATACATACTACATGCATGCTACATACATACTACATGCTACATACATACTACATATATACTACATGCATGCTACATACATACTGCATGCTACATACATACTACATATATACTACATGCATGCTACATACATACTACATGCTACATACATACCACATATATACTACATGCATACTACATACATACTACATGCTACATACATACCACATACATACTACATGCATGCTACATGCTACATACATACTACATATATACTACATGCATGCTACATACATACTACATATATACTACATGCATGCTACATACATACTGCATGCTACATGCATGCTACATACATACTACATACATACTACATGCTACATACATACCACATATATACTACATACATACAATACATTCATACAATACATACATAGACATACAGTACATATAACATAGAGTAACATACTTACCAATACTTGTCACATTGTTCCCCGAAGCCATTGTCGTCTACGGAATAAATATTAACATAACAAACCACAAAAATACTCACCCACGATCCGAAGCAGTCCACGAGTGTGTCCCACGACGATCTTGGGTAGAGAACTGCAGCATCAGATGATGCTGCCGTTCTCTACGGGCTGCAGGAATCCAATGACGGAAGGTAGGTATCCTTCCGCACTGTATTCCTCCGCCACTTAAAAAAAAAAAAGTCCCTAGTCTCACTTTATGCCATTGCTGCGTGGGAATTTCCCACGCAGCAATGGCATAAAGTGAGACTAGGGACTTTTTTTTTTTTAAGTGGCGGAGGAATACAGTGCGGAAGGATACCTACCTTCCGTCATTGGATTCCTGCAGCCCGTAGAGAACGGCAGCATCATCTGATGCTGCAGTTCTCTACCCAAGATCGTCGTGGGACACACTCGTGGACTGCTTCGGATCGTGGGTGAGTATTTTTGTGGTTTGTTATGTTAATATTTATTCCGTAGACGACAATGGCTTCGGGGAACAATGTGACAAGTATTGGTAAGTATGTTACTCTATGTTATATGTACTGTATGTCTATGTATGTATTGTATGAATGTATTGTATGTATGTAGTATATATGTGGTATGTATGTAGTATGTATGTAGTATGTATGTAGCATGCATGTAGCATGCAGTATGTATGTAGCATGCATGTAGTATATATGTAGTATGTATGTAGCATGCATGTAGTATATATGTAGTATGTATGTAGCATGTATGTATGTGGTATGTATGTAGCATGTAGTATGTATGTAGCATGCATGTAGTATATATGTAGTATGTATGTATGTATGTAGCATGTAGTATGTATGTAGCATGCATGTAGTATGTAGCATGCATGTAGTATATATGTAGTATGTATGTAGCATGCATGTAGTATATATGTGGTATGTATGTAGCATGTAGTATGTATGTAGCATGCATGTAGTATATATGTAGTATGTATGTATGTATGTAGCATGTAGTATGTATGTAGCATGCATGTAGTATGTATGTAGCATGCATGTAGTATGTATGTAGCATGCATGTAGTATATATGTAGTATGTATGTAGTATGTATGTGGTATGTATGTAGCATGTAGTATGTATGTAGCATGCATGTAGTATATATGTAGTATGTAGTATGTATGTGGTATGTATGTAGCATGCAGTATGTATGTAGCATGTATGTAGTATGTATGTAGTATATATGTAGTATGTATGTAGCATGTATGTAGCATGCATGTAGTATGTATGTAGTATGTATGTAGCATGTATGTAGTATGTATGTAGCATGTAGTATGTATGTAGCATGCATGTAGTATGTATGTAGTTTTTTTTTTTTTTTTTTTTTAACATTTAACACATTAGCCGGATGATGGGACTACTACTGTCCCATCATTGGCTAATGTGTCAATCACTGTCATGGTAGCAGGCATCGCCCGATGGGACTTGTAGTCCCATCGGACGATGCCTGCACAGACCCCCGAAGCCTGCACAGACCACCGGCAGGCCGGCACAGCCCCCCGGCAGGCCGGCACAGCCCCCCGGAGCCTGCACAGACCACCGGCAGGCCGGCACAGCCCCCCGGAGCCTGCACAGCCCCCCGGCAGGCCGGCACAGCCCCCCGGCAGGCCGGCACAGACCCCCACAGGGTGCACAGACCACCGGCAGGCCGGCACAGCCCCCCGGCAGGCCGGTACAGACCCCGGGCAGTCCACACAGCCCCCCGGCAGGCCGGCAGAGACCCCCGGAAGGCCCGAAATGACGGCGCATCATGATGCGCACACACCGCGCATCATGATGACGTCAGTCTGTCAATCAACTTTGAACTTCCGATTCCGATGCCGAATTCCGATATTGAAAAAATATCGGAAGTCGGTATCGGAATTCCGATACAGCAAGTATCGGCCGATACCCGATACTTGCGGTATCGGAATGCTCAACACTAATCACCGCTGCTGTGTGCTGGGAATGCCTCAAGCAACCGATTTACCAGAGTTGCTTGTTTATTAGCCAATATTAGGTCAAGGTTCTCCTGTGGCATGATGTTTTGTAATTTGCCTTTATAGCGTGGATCCAGGATGCTGGCCAACCAGTAGTCATCATCGTTCATCATTTTGGCAATGCGGGGGTCCCTTTTTAGGATCCGCAAGGCATAATCTGACATGTGGGCCAATATTCCCGGTGTCAATGATGCACTGCGAGTGCTGGGTGGAGGAGCACTTTCTGGCAAATCCACATCCCTCCAGTCACGCACAAACCCTGTACCAGACCTTGCCACGCCAACATTTTCACTTGCCCCACGAGATGCATCCTCCTCCCCTAAGTAATCATCCCCATCATCCTCCTCCTCCTCCTCCTCTTCTTCCTCCACCTCGTCCAGGAGAGGTCCCTGAGCAGACAATGGCTGAATGTCATCAAGGATTCCCTCCTCCTCTTCCTCCTCATCAACATTGGCTGCAGACGCCTGCTCCTTAAGGTGCGTCAAAGTTTGCATGAGCAGACGCATAAGTGGGATGCTCATGCTTAGGATGGCGTCGTCTGCGCTTACCAGCCGTGTGCATTCCTCAAAACACTGAAGGACTTTACAAAGGTCTTTCAGCTTCGACCACTGCACGCCTGTCAACTCCATGTCTGCTCTCAAAGTGCCTGGCCGTGTATCCTCCCACAAATGCATTATGGCCTGCCTCTGCTCGCACAGCCGCTCCACCATGTGCAGGGTGGAGTTCCACCTTGTTGCAATGTCGATAATGAGGCGGTGGTTGGGAAGGTGGAGCAATCGCTGCAGCTTCTGCATACGAACGGAGTGTACAGGCGACCGGCGGATGTGCGCGCACAGTCTTCGCACCTTCTGGAGCAGGGCTGTTAACTCCGGATAATTTTTGAGGAAGCACTGCACCACCAGGTTCAAGGTGTGAGCCAAGCAAGGTATGTGGCTGAGTTTTGAAAGGGCTATGGCTGCCACAAAATTACGGCCGTTATCACTAACTACCTTGCCTGCCTCAAGATGTACACTGCCCAGCCATGACTCAGTTTGTCGCTTCAAGTACTCGGCCAGCACCTCGGCGGTGTGTCTGTCGCCCAAACACATCATCTGCAACACAGCCTGCTGACGCTTTCCACTAGCTGCTCGATAGGGGGACACATTGTGTGCAACAGTGGCAGCTGCAGATGGAGTGCTCGTACGACTGCGCTCTGTGGACGAGCTGTCGCTTCTGGAGGAGGAAGAGGAGGGTCGAACGCCTACAGCCAACTGTTTCCTATACCGTGGGCTAGGCAGCACTGTCCCACCACCGCTGTCCCCTGTGGACCCTGCATCCACCACATTAACCCAGTGCGCAGTGATGGACACGTAACGGCCCTGGCCATGCCGACTGGACCATGCATCAGTTGTGAGGTGCACCTTTCCGCTCACTGACTGCTTGAGTGCATGGACAATGCGGTCTTTCACATGATGGTGGAGGGCTGGGATGGCTTTGCGAGAGAAGAAGTGGCGACTGGGTAGGTCATAGCGTGGTACTGCATAGGCCATGAGTTCGCGGAAAGCTGTGCTTTCCACCAACCGAAAGGGCATCATCTCAAACGAGATTAGTTTGGCAATGTGGGCGTTCAAACCCAGTGTACGCGGATGAGAGACTGAGTACTTTCTTGACCTACTCATAGTGTCTGGGAGGGTGAGCTGGACTTGAGAGCTGCATATGGTGGAAGTAGCGGTGGACAGGGCGGACTGAGAGAGGGTTGATGATGGTGATGGAGTTGGTGTTCTTTCTGATGGCCTAGAATCAGTCTTTCGTTGATATAACAGTGGGATTCCCTGACTGCTGTGGCCTTGCAACGACACCTCAACATTTGCTGCTGTGCTAACCGGTGGGCTTACAGTGGGGGAAACAATGTAGCGTTGCTGACTACCTTCGTTGTGATCAGTTGCACATGTGGCACTTGAGGTTTGGTGTTGTGTCCACGCTTGCAAGTGCATGCTGGTTAAATGTCTAAGCATGCAACTGGTATTCAAATTTTTCAGATTTTTCCCTCTGCTAAAGGTCTTTGCGCACTTCTTACAAATAACCTTGGCCTGATCATGAGGATTTTGTTCAAAAAAGTGCCACACTGCACTCTTCCTACTTTGGCAGACATTTTGCAGCCTAGCATGCTGTGATCTTTTGACCCTCTGGACAAGCTGTCCAGCAACTCTTTTGATGTTTGGAACCTGTCTTTGGAGTGCTCCGGGCCTGCCAGATAACAGCTGTTGCGATGTCGATGTCTGCTGTGGATGCTCCTCATCTGAGCTATTGGAAGCAGCACCCTCTTCCCCCAATGGATGCCAATCTGGGTCAACAACTGGGTCATCCATCACCTCCTCTTCTATGTCATGTGCACCTTTCTCTGTGTCACCGTGTATGGTGATATAGTGTGCGGGAAGGGGCACCTGAGTCTCATCAGGGTCAAAATCTGGCTCTGTACACTGCGAGGACAATGTAGTGCTCTGAGTGAATGTACCAGCAGAATCATCCATCAGTGGCTGTGCATCAGTGCACTCCATGTCAGATTCATCTTGGCCTGGGTAATTCACCATTTGACTTGATAATCCAGGCATGGTATGTGAAAACAGCTCCATGGAGTAATCAGTAGTATGGCCTGCGTCATCCTTCAATCTTGGTTGGGGTGAAGGACACAAGGAAAGGTGTGGTTCATGAACATGAGCCTCCAATGACGACTCAGTGCTTTTACTTTTTACAACTGAAGAAGAGGAGGCGATAGAGCTGGAGGCTGAGTCAGCAATGTAAGACAAAACTTTTTCCTGATGCTCTGCCTTTAAAAGCGGTTTGCCAACTCCTAGAAAACTAAGCGTTCGAGTCCTTATGTAGCCAGACGATGACGCAGGGTCAGCACCTCCTGCATTCGGTCCTATTTTGCTCTTGCCACTACCATCAGATCCACCACCAACACCATCATTACCAGCTGCCAACCCCCGCCCAATTCCACGGCCTCTTCCACCAGCCTTCCTCATTTTTGGTAGAAATGTAGACAAAATCCAACAAACTATATAGTAATGTAAAACAAGGTACAAGGTGTCTATAGGACAGGGGAGTTTTAGAATTTCTGCACACACTTGTGGACAGTGGACACTTGTGGATTGTGTGCGGCCCACTGATATCTGAGCGCTATGTGACACGCTCGATGGCACAGCTGCCTGTGACCAAAGTGACGAGAGGATAATGGAGATTTTGAATCTCTGCGTACACTTGTGGACAGTGGACACTTGTGGATTGTGTGCGGCCCACTGATATCTGAGCGCTATGTGACACGCTCGATGGCACAGCTGCCTGTGATCAAAGTGACGAGAGGATAATGGAGATTTTGAATCTCTGCGTACACTTGTGGACAGTGGACACTTGTGGATTGTGTGCGGCCCACTGATATCTGAGCGCTATGTGACACGCTCGATGGCACAGCTGCCTGTGACCAAAGTGACGAGAGGATAATGGAGATTTTGAATCTCTGCGTACACTTGTGGACAGTGGACACTTGTGGATTGTGTGCGGCCCACTGATATCTGAGCGCTATGTGACACGCTCGATGGCACAGCTGCCTGTGACCAAAGTGACGAGAGGATAATGGAGATTTTGAATCTCTGCGTACACTTTTGGACACTGGACACTTGTGGATTGTGTGCGGCCCACTGATATCTGAGCGCTATGTGACACGCTCGATGGCACAGCTGCCTGTGACCAAAGTGATGAGAGGATAATGGAGATTTTGAATCTCTGCGTACACTTGTGGACAGTGGACACTTGTGGATTGTGTGCGGCCCACTGATATCTGAGCGCTATGTGACACGCTCGATGGCACAGCTGCCTGTGACCAAAGTGACGAGAGGATAATGGAGATTTTGAATCTCTGCGTACACTTGTGGACAGTGGACACTTGTGGATTGTGTGCGGCCCACTGATATCTGAGCGCTATGTGACACGCTCGATGGCACAGCTGCCTGTGACCAAAGTGACGAGAGGATAATGGAGATTTTGAATCTCTGCGTACACTTGTGGACAGTGGACACTTGTGGATTGTGTGCGGCCCACTGATATCTGAGCGCTATGTGACACGCTCGATGGCACAGCTGCCTGTGACCAAAGTGACGAGAGGATAATGGAGATTTTGAATCTCTGCGTACACTTGTGGACAGTGGACACTTGTGGATTGTGTGCGGCCCACTGATATCTGAGCGCTATGTGACACGCTCGATGGCACAGCTGCCTGTGACCAAAGTGACGAGAGGATAATGGAGATTTTGAATCTCTGCGTACACTTGTGGACAGTGGACACTTGTGGATTGTGTCCGGCCCACTGATATCTGAGCGCTATGTGACACGCTCGATGGCACAGCTGCCTGTGACCAAAGTGACGAGAGGATAATGGAGATTTTGAATCTCTGCGTACACTTGTGGACAGTGGACACTTGTGGATTGTGTGCGGCCCACTGATATCTGAGCGCTATGTGACACGCTCGATGGCACAGCTGCCTGTGACCAAAGTGACGAGAGGATAATGGAGATTTTGAATCTCTGCGTACACTTGTGAACAGTGGACACTTGTGGATTGTGTGCGGCCCACTGATATCTGAGCGCTATGTGACACGCTCGATGGCACAGCTGCCTGTGACCAAAGTGACGAGAGGATAATGGAGATTTTGAATCTCTGCGTACACTTGTGGACAGTGGACTCTTGTGGATTGTGTGCGGCCCACTGATATCTGAGCGCTTTGTGACACGCTCGATGGCACAGCTGCCTGTGACCAAAGTGACGAGAGGATAATGGAGATTTTGAATCTCTGCGTACACTTGTGGACAGTGGACACTTGTGGATTGTGTGCGGCCCACTGATATCTGAGCGCTATGTGACACGCTCGATGGCACAGCTGCCTGTGACCAAAGTGACGAGAGGATAATGGAGATTTTGAATCTCTGCGTACACTTTTGGACACTGGACACTTGTGGATTGTGTGCGGCCCACTGATATCTGAGCGCTATGTGACACGCTCGATGGCACAGCTGCCTGTGACCAAAGTGATGAGAGGATAATGGAGATTTTGAATCTCTGTGTACACTTGTGGACAGTGGACACTTGTGGATTGTGTGCGGCCCACTGATATCTGAGCGCTATGTGACACGCTCGATGGCACAGCTGCCTGTGACCAAAGTGACGAGAGGATAATGGAGATTTTGAATCTCTGCGTACACTTGTGGACAGTGGACACTTGTGGATTGTGTGCGGCCCACTGATATCTGAGCGCTATGTGACACGCTCGATGGCACAGCTGCCTGTGACCAAAGTGACGAGAGGATAATGGAGATTTTGAATCTCTGCGTACACTTGTGGACAGTGGACACTTGTGGATTGTGTGCGGCCCACTGATATCTGAGCGCTATGTGACACGCTCGATGGCACAGCTGCCTGTGACCAAAGTGACGAGAGGATAATGGAGATTTTGAATCTCTGCGTACACTTGTGGACAGTGGACACTTGTGGATTGTGTGCGGCCCACTGATATCTGAGCGCTATGTGACACGCTCGATGGCACAGCTGCCTGTGACCAAAGTAACGAGAGGATAATGGAGATTTTGAATCTCTGCGTACACTTGTGGACAGTGGACACTTGTGGATTGTGTGCGGCCCACTGATATCTGAGCGCTATGTGACACGCTCGATGGCACAGCTGCCTGTGACCAAAGTGACGAGAGGATAATGGAGATTTTGAATCTCTGCGTACACTTGTGGACAGTGGACACTTGTGGATTGTGTGCGGCCCACTGATATCTGAGCGCTATGTGACACGCTCGATGGCACAGCTGCCTGTGACCAAAGTGACGAGAGGATAATGGAGATTTTGAATCTCTGCGTACACTTGTGGACAGTGGACACTTGTGGATTGTGTGCGGCCCACTGATATCTGAGCGCTATGTGACACGCTCGATGGCACAGCTGCCTGTGACCAAAGTGACGAGAGGATAATGGAGATTTTGAATCTCTGCGTACACTTGTGGACAGTGGACACTTGTGGATTGTGTGCGGCCCACTGATATCTGAGCGCTATGTGACACGCTCGATGGCACAGCTGCCTGTGACCAAAGTGACGAGAGGATAATGGAGATTTTGAATCTCTGCGTACACTTGTGGACAGTGGACACTTGTGGATTGTGTGCGGCCCACTGATATCTGAGCGCTATGTGACACGCTCGATGGCACAGCTGCCTGTGACCAAAGTGACGAGAGGATAATGGAGATTTTGAATCTCTGCGTACACTTGTGGACAGTGGACACTTGTGGATTGTGTGCGGCCCACTGATATCTGAGCGCTATGTGACACGCTCGATGGCACAGCTGCCTGTGACCAAAGTGACGAGAGGATAATGGAGATTTTGAATCTCTGCGTACACTTGTGGACAGTGGACACTTGTGGATTGTGTGCGGCCCACTGATATCTGAGCGCTTTGTGACACGCTCGATGGCACAGCTGCCTGTGACCAAAGTGACGAGAGGATAATGGAGATTTTGAATCTCTGCGTACACTTGTGGACAGTGGACACTTGTGGATTGTGTGCGGCCCACTGATATCTGAGCGCTATGTGACACGCTCGATGGCACAGCTGCCTGTGACCAAAGTGACGAGAGGATAATGGAGATTTTGAATCTCTGCGTACACTTGTGGACAGTGGACACTTGTGGATTGTGTGCGGCCCACTGATATCTGAGCGCTATGTGACACGCTCGATGGCACAGCTGCCTGTGACCAAAGTGACGAGAGGATAATGGAGATTTTGAATCTCTGCGTACACTTGTGGACACTGGACACTTGTGGATTGTGTGCGGCCCACTGATATCTGAGCGCTATGTGACACGCTCGATGGCACAGCTGCCTGTGACCAAAGTGACGAGAGGATAATGGAGATTTTGAATCTCTGCGTACACTTTTGGACACTGGACACTTGTGGATTGTGTGCGGCCCACTGATATCTGAGCGCTAAGTGACACGCTCGATGGCACAGCTGCCTGTGACCAAAGTGACGAGAGGATAATGGAGATTTTGAATCTCTGCGTACACTTGTGGACAGTGGACACTTGTGGATTGTGTGCGGCCCACTGATATCTGAGCGCTATGTGACACGCTCGATGGCACAGCTGCCTGTGACCAAAGTAACGAGAGGATAATGGAGATTTTGAATCTCTGCGTACACTTGTGGACAGTGGACATTTGTGGATTGTGTGCGGCCCACTGATATCTGAGCGCTATGTGACACGCTCGATGGCACAGCTGCCTGTGACCAAAGTGACGAGAGGATAATGGAGATTTTGAATCTCTGCGTACACTTGTGGACAGTGGACACTTGTGGATTGTGTGCGGCCCACTGATATCTGAGCGCTATGTGACACGCTCGATGGCACAGCTGCCTGTGACCAAAGTGACGAGAGGATAATGGAGATTTTGAATCTCTGCGTACACTTGTGGACAGTGGACACTTGTGGATTGTGTGCGGCCCACTGATATCTGAGCGCTATGTGACACGCTCGATGGCACAGCTGCCTGTGACCAAAGTGACGAGAGGATAATGGAGATTTTGAATCTCTGCGTACACTTGTGGACAGTGGACACTTGTGGATTGTGTGCGGCCCACTGATATCTGAGCGCTATGTGACACGCTCGATGGCACAGCTGCCTGTGACCAAAGTGACGAGAGGATAATGGAGATTTTGAATCTCTGCGTACACTTGTGGACAGTGGACACTTGTGGATTGTGTGCGGCCCACTGATATCTGAGCGCTATGTGACACGCTCGATGGCACAGCTGCCTGTGACCAAAGTGACGAGAGGATAATGGAGATTTTGAATCTCTGCGTACACTTGTGGACACTGGACACTTGTGGAGTGTCTGCGGCCCACTGATATCTGAGTGCTATGTGACACGCTCGATGGCACAGCTGTCTGTGACCAAAGTGACGAGAGGATAATGGAGATTTTGAATCTCTGCGTACACTTTTGGACACTGGACACTTGTGGATTGTGTGCGGCCCACTGATATCTGAGCGCTATGTGACACGCTCGATGGCACAGCTGCCTGTGACCAAAGTGACGAGATGATAATGGAGATTTTGAATCTCTGCGTACACTTGTGGACAGTGGACACTTGTGGATTGTGTGCGGCCCACTGATATCTGAGCGCTATGTGACACGCTCAATGGCACAGCTGCCTGTGACCAAAGTGACGAGAGGATAATGGAGATTTTGAATCTCTGCGTACACTTGTGGACAGTGGACACTTGTGGATTGTGTGCGGCCCACTGATATCTGAGCGCTATGTGACACGCTCGATGGCACAGCTGCCTGTGACCAAAGTGACGAGAGGATAATGGAGATTTTGAATCTCTGCGTACACTTGTGGACAGTGGACACTTGTGGATTGTGTGCGGCCCACTGATATCTGAGCGCTATGTGACACGCTCGATGGCACAGCTGCCTGTGACCAAAGTGACGAGAGGATAATGGAGATTTTGAATCTCTGCGTACACTTGTGGACAGTGGACACTTGTGGATTGTGTGCGGCCCACTGATATCTGAGCGCTATGTGACACGCTCGATGGCACAGCTGCCTGTGACCAAAGTGACGAGAGGATAATGGAGATTTTGAATCTCTGCGTACACTTGTGGACAGTGGACACTTGTGGATTGTGTGCGGCCCACTGATATCTGAGCGCTATGTGACACGCTCGATGGCACAGCTGCCTGTGACCAAAGTGACGAGAGGATAATGGAGATTTTGAATCTCTGCGTACACTTGTGGACAGTGGACACTTGTGGATTGTGTGCGGCCCACTGATATCTGAGCGCTATGTGACACGCTCGATGGCACAGCTGCCTGTGACCAAAGTGACGAGAGGATAATGGAGATTTTGAATCTCTGCGTACACTTGTGGACAGTGGACACTTGTGGATTGTGTGCGGCCCACTGATATCTGAGCGCTATGTGACACGCTCGATGGCACAGCTGCCTGTGACCAAAGTGACGAGAGGATAATGGAGATTTTGAATCTCTGCGTACACTTTTGGACACTGGACACTTGTGGATTGTGTGCGGCCCACTGATATCTGAGCGCTATGTGACACGCTCGATGGCACAGCTGCCTGTGACCAAAGTGACGAGAGGATAAGGGAGATTGGATTGCTTTTAAAAAAGCAGTTTGCGGAGCAGTGGGTAAACAGCAATGCCAGCGTGTCAGGAAGCCTTAAAAGGCAACCCAACAACCAACACCACTGATACACCACAATATAGCCTCCCCTTGCACTGCACACACAGTGACTTGTGTGTTGTGCAGGCCAAATCGCTAGCAGCAGAAGCAGTTTTTTTGTCTTCTTCCCTGCCTAACGCTCTCCCTACAGAATCAGCAGCAACCTCTCCCTATACTAAGATCGGCAGAAGTAAGATGGCGGTCGGCGTGCACGCCCTTTTATACCCCCTGTGACGCCCACCAAAGCAAGCCAATCACTTGCATGCCCTTCTGAAAGATGGTGGTGACCCGTGCCTATGTCATCACGTTGCCCACAGTGTCCGTGGATCCTGATTGGCTGAAAAAGAGCGCAAAACAAACTTTTGAAACGCGACTTTGGCGCGTAAGTCGCCGACCTCGTGGCCGACCTCATCCTAGGGTCGGGTTTCCTTTCATGAAACCCGACTTTGCCAAAAGTCGGCGACTTTTGAATTTTTTCGACCCGTTTCGCTCAACTCTAGTAGCAAGTGGTGTAGTACACCTGTCAAGGAGCTACACCGTGTGTGTTTCTAATTATTTTTTACCGTATCTTGTCCAGAAAATCCTTTTGGGCCTTGTAGCACTGTCTGCTACTCAACAGAGGAAACCACCCGGGAACCAAGCTATGCCGCCTGTTTATGTAAGAACTGCGTGCTACTCAGCATAGGAGCCCAGCTGTTAAGCAAGCTACAGCACCTGTGGTTTGGACACTTAATTTTTTCATTTTTTCTGGAATGCAGATTAGGCCTGATTCCGGAATTCCGGTTGACCCGCACTTACTGGGAAATCCTCGTTCGCGGGGAAGAATTGGAATCCCAGATCCCCATCCCTAACGGGGTTCAGCGGGTTATCTGCACCTGTAAGCGACACATGCTGGACCTTTTAGTGTAGCGCGCATGCAGCCCCGGACATGTAAGGGCACGACAGACCTGTTATTGATCGATCTCGTGTGCCAGAGCCTCGCGTGTCCCTCTAGTAAGCTTGGAGCGTACCGCGGGGGCATGCCGAAGTCTCGTTCGTTAATGGAATTAAGCTGACAAGTCGCTAGCACAACTAAAAATGGACATCCACCACCACCCACAGATTCAACAAAGCTTGCAATCTGTCAATCTTTTCTGTAGCTGGCATGGTTGAGGTTTCCCGGGTGGAGTCAAATTAAGCCGCAGGCTCCACTCCTGGTGGTGCCCTTCTGGATATTCCTTTAAGGTTCAGCTTTGCAACCATACTGCCCCCCGGAAACCAAACACTTTGCCTTCATGGACTTCATGGACGCTGTTCGGAGGTTCGAGGGAGTAACGCCGCCCAATCAGCAGTTGGCCTAATTTATGGTGGGATGTCCGACGGTATATTATCGTCTTCGATTTCAGATTTTTACTGTTTTTTGGTATTTTACATTTTTATTCCAGCCTTTCTTGACTTCATAAGGGCATGACATGCCTATATCTGTGTCTCCTCCTCCTCCTTTTACTCCTCCACCTCTTTTTTATATGTAGTTGCCGTTTTCCTTATGTTATTTTTGTATTCTGAGCATTTTGTCTGCTTTGGGACACCTTTTAAGGTGTTTTGTAATTGTTTTCTATGTGTTTGTAAGTGCTAACCTGCCATTGTTTTCAATGGTGTTCGAAGTTGTTCGTCGAACGTTCGACAAACATTCGATGAACTTACCTCGTGTTCGACGAACCAAAACGAACTGGAACACTAGCGGGGTAGCTCAACACTACTCCTGAATATATAGACGTACATTTTTAATGTTTAAACTATGCTTTATATACCTGGTATCTGGTGATACTGTACCCTTTCTGCCAGGAAGTTCTCCTCCACCCACCACTCTAAGTGTATCATTGACACCTGGAACATTGTACCACATGTGATTATTTCTTGCGGATCTTCTTGTTATATTGTGGTGTGATCCATCCTGAGCGTGTGACAGTCTGTGGGTAACTCCTGCAATTTAGATGTACATTTAAAAATTACCCCAACACTAGTGTATACAGCTCTACGCTTGTGATACATTACCCATTTACTGCTTTTTATATTCTGGTCTAATCCAAACTGACCAAGTGAGAGTTATTTTCTGACTGTGGAAATAAATACTGAGATTGACAACAATGACCCCTCCACTGTGTACAGCTGTACTCTTCAGATCCATTACCGTTTTACGGCTTTTTATATTGTGTTGTAATCCAGTTTTCAATGCCTAACTATTATTATAAAGTAAATTAAGGTTGACAAGCTTAAGTATTAAGAATTGATGTTTTTGGCATTAAAATGGGCACTGTAGGTGTGTTTCCTGTCCTCCACTTCCTGCCGACCTTGGTTCACCATTGACTTGCATTGGGCTTCATGTTTCAGTCGGCCTTCGACTTTTCACAATAATCGGCCGATTTCGTTCGACCAGACATTTGAGAAAGTCGGGTTTCATGAAACCCGACTCGACCCGAAAAAAGGCAAAGTCACTCATCTCTACCTACCACTATTTTATTTGCTTATCTGGTCATTATATATTTATAACCATTGTGTATGTATAGTGTATTGTCTAGTGTGCCCTTAATGCGATTAAATATATAATTTAACCTTGAGCTGCTCTTTTATCTCAATCTATGAACCCACATGTCCAATTCTCACCCTAATCACATGCTAATGGGGGTGGGTTTCTGGTCCGATATAACCCTGTTAACAGACCAGGCATATCGAATGAGGAACTGGTGGCAGTTCTGTTTTACTGGGGCCTCTCAGCATGTCAATGTTGTGGGTGAGTGTGCTGCTAAGTCAATGACTGTGTGGACATCTTCTCTCACTCCCCGTACCACACTGGGCCTGTGTGGCCAGGGTAGGTCTGGGTGAAACTGTGCAAAGCTGATCTTACGTGTCCCTAGGGGGTGCGGAACGTCACATTGGTACATATGGGAAGCCCTTACCCCGTGATCCCACTGACGTAATATCAGATAGGGTGGTGAGGTGTGTCTTCCTCTCCGTTTCATCACATTGCTATGGTAACAGAACCCCTTCTGTAATTTTCCTATTCACAATTTTTTGTGCAGGGCAATTGTCCTGCTCTTACCCCCATTTACCTTCCTTTTGTAGCCCACTAGCCCTCACTATGACCTGCTTACAGCACTGATGTTCTGGTCCCCATTGACTTCCATTGGGTTCAGGTCGAGGGTCAAGTTCAGACCCGAACAGAACATTTTACTGTATGTTCGCTGAACGCGGCCATCCACGGGTTCACCCATCTCTAATTGTGCCCCTCATAAATCAGTACGCTCGCGATGCTGAAAGATGTGCTAAGTGCAGTAAAATACTATAGTTATTCTTATTTATTTTACTCACTTATGTAGCTCCATTAATTCCACAGTGCTTTACAGATGTTATCAGCACTGTCCCCACTGGGGCTCACAATCTACATTTCCCAATCAGTATGTCTTTGCAGTGTGGAAGGAAACCCACACAAACACAGGGAGAACAAACAAATTCCTTGCCTTTGGTAGCCTTTGAACCCAGGACCCCAGTACTGCAAAACTACATTGTGAACCACTGAGCCACCATGTTCAGTGACTATATTGGAAAAAAGACAAAATTACTATTTGCGGACAAATGTCCACAAGGTATAGTAATCCACATTCTTTATTGAAAAATATATTTTTCCTCTTTGCTGTGCAATTTGCTCAGAAGTGCTTTGAATATGTGACTAGAGCTTAAATCAAATTGATGAAAATCATATTTGTGTAGAATTTTTAGGAATTCACTGAGCCAGGCAAATCAAAATAATTCGCTCTAAGTCCCACTTCATGTAAAATAAGCTCTGGAGACAGTTATATTCCAGTCAACATCCTCCCCAGCCTGGAAAAGACCATTTACAAATAAGAAAAACATCGATTTCTCTGGAATAAGACATCAGATCACAAGTATCAGGGTATCATTTTATTCAGCTTCCTATGATTTGCATGCTCATATAGACGGCTTAGGAGGGTTGATCCTACTGACAGATTCTCTTTAAATGAGGATCTAATTGCTGTGACCTACTTAAACAAAAAAAGAAAATAAAAAATCAACAAAAATAATCCATAGTCTAGCTTCTGTCTGCTATTTTGTTTTAACCCCTTAAAGACCGCCAATACCCAATAAAACAGCTGCCGCTGGAGGCCTTATTCTCTCATTCCCATTTTAAAGCAGCAATTGTGAATAAGACTATAGCACCCCTCAGAGTCCGAAAATCTCCGGGTCTCAGCTGAGACCCTGGAGAACATGATCACGGGTGGATATTCCATGCCTCAATCTTGTGATAGGCATTATTCAATGATTAACTGTGCTCATGTAAAAGAAGTGTGCCCGTTATTAAAAAAATGGGTTGGGGTTGGGCTTAGGGTTAGGTTTAGTGTTGGGCTTAGGGTTAGGGTTGGGTTTAGGGTTGGGGTTATGACTATATGACAACTAATATTGAGCGAAAGTGCTCCCTACTCGAGTTTGCATCGAGTCTTTAGGTATGCATCATGTGTGCTCGAGTGACATGCTGGAGTCTCCATTCCACATGTTTTGTATCTGTTAGACAGCTAAACAATACATGTGGGGATTGCCTACCATATATGGCAATCTCCGCATGTTATTTTTTGGTAATTAACAGCTGCAAAACATGCAGGACGGGGACTGTAGCATGTCACTCGAGCAACTGTGACACTCGATGCATACCCAAGCGCTCGATGTAAACTCGAGTAGTGAGCACTTGTGCTCAAAACTAATGATGACATATGGGATATGACAACCTATTGTTATCGAATTCTGTGTAGTACCTTTGAGTTCAAAATCCTCACTATAACCCTGGAAAAAATCCTTGAGGGGTGTAGCTTTCCAAAATGGGGTCAGTTGTGGGGGTTTCTGCTGTTTGGGCGCCATAGAGGTCCTGCAAATGTGACACATCACCTTCGATCTTTTTCAGACCATTTGTGTTTCAAAATTAAAATTGTTTTCCTTTCATTCTGAGCCCTTCCATTCGTCCAGATAGAACTTTTTGACTATATGTTGGGTATCACCGTGGACATAAAGTGGGTAACAAACTCTGTGGTACACTTTTTGATGTTATCTCTTGCAAAAGTGAGAAATTTTGGGCTAGAGAAAGATTTTTGTGAAAAATTAATGTTTTCAATATGACCTCATGTTGTCAAATGCTGTCACACTTATGGATTCAAAATGCTCAATATACTCCTGAATAAAATCCTTGAGGGATATAGTTTCCAAAATGTGGTCGATTATGGGGGGGGGGTTTCTGCTGTTTAGGCTCTGTAGGGCCCTGCAAATGCAACACGGTGCCCACCATCTCTTTTAACCAAATTTGTGTTCCAAAATTTAAATATTGCTCCTTCCGCTCTCAGCCCTGCCGTTTGTCCAAACAGAACTTGTTTGACTACATGTATTGATTCACATCACCGTAAAAAAGTGGGTAACAAGCCCTGAGGCCAACTTTTTGGATTTACCTCTTGCAAAAGTGAGAAATTTAGGGCTAAAGCAAGATTTTAGAGGTAATATATATTGTTTTTCATTCCACTTTGCATTAACCTCTTTCCGGCATCAGGAGTAATAGTACACCAATGTCCGATTCCCCATTTGTTGCGGGCTCCGGCACTGAGCCTACACCTTTCCAGGCACATGCCAGATGATCTATACAGCTGACATGTGCCCGCAACAGCCGCAGGTGGAATCGCGATCTACCCGCAGCTGTTAACCTGTTAAATGCCGCTGTCAATCTCTGACAGCGGCATTTAACTCGCACTTCCGGCAAGCGCACCAGAAATGCTGCCCATCAGTGACCCCATCACGTGATTGTGGGTCACTGATGGGTTGACATGACAACCAGTGGTCTCCTGGAGACCTCTATGGTTGTCATAGCTGAATTGCTATGAGCGCCTCACAGTGGTTGGCGCTCATATCAAGTGAGAATTTCTGTTACACACTGGTGATCTAATCATTGACTGTGTGTAGGAGAAGTACTGCAGCTTCTATTCTCCCATGGAGACTATTGTAGCACACAAAAAGTAAAAAAAAATGCTTTTAAAGATACTAAAAAAATTCACCCCATGCAAAATAAAGCAACTAAAAAAAATAAAATATACACATATTTGGTAATGCTGCATTCAGAATTGCCTGATCTATCAATATAAAAAAATAATTAACCCAATCAGTAAACGGCGTAACGAGAAAAAAAAGCCAAACTGCCAGAATTACGTTTTTGTTGGTCGCTGCAACATTGCATTAAAATGGAATAACAGGTGATGAAAAGATCGTATCTGCACCAAAATGGTATTGTTAATAATGACAGCTCGGCACGCAAAAAAATAAGCCCTCACGCAACCCGAGATCACAATAAATGGAGACGCTACGGGTATCGGAAAATGGATTTTTTTTTACTATTTAGAAAAAAAGGATCCTAGACATGTTTGGTGTCTAAGAACTCGTAATGACCTGGAGAATCATAATGGCAGGTCAGTTTTAGCATTTAGTGAGCATGGTAAAAAAACAAAAGCAACTGTGGGACTGCACTTTGCAATTTCACTGCACTTTAATTTTTTTTCCCATTTTCTAATACTCAATATGTTAAAACCAATCGTGGTTCAAAAGTACAACTCATCCCACAAAAAAGCAAGCCTTCACATGGCCATTTTGACCAAAAAGTAAAAACGTTATGGCTCTGGGAAGAAGGAGAGCAAAGAATGAAAACACAAAAACGAAAATATCTCCGGGGGTTAAGGGGCTAATTCTTGTGTAGAAACTGGGTTAAAAAATTTCCTGACAACAGTTTTGAATTATTTGAAGGGTGTAGTTTTAAAAATGGTTTAAAAATGGTTTACCTTTTGGGGAGTTTCCACTCTTTGGGCCCCTCAATGTCCACTCTCCCAGTGGGTCAAGGCACCCGCAAACTATAACAATAAACCACTCTTTCCTTTCTGAGTTTTGCACTGTGCCTCAAAAGTAGTTCCCAATTACATGTAGGGTATTGGTGTACTCAGGAGTAGTGTTGAGCGATACCGTTCGATACCCCAAAATATCGTATCAGATGGTATCGCCCGATACGAAAAAAATATCGGGTATCGCCATTCCGATACCGGACGTCCCATTCAAGTCAATGGGACTTCCGGTATCGGAATTTAAAAAAGCCCTTTATTTCCTTGTTGGCTAATTCTACATAATTGAAAACAAATAAGAATCATGTAGAATGTATTGTGGGAGGTGGAGGAGACATTAAAGGCATAGTGGTTTATTCAAATCACATGGCATAGCATTAATTCCAATTTTTTTTTTCAAGACGTTCGGAGTTAAAAAGATATTTGCTATGTTAACTTTTTTATATTTAGTCAGATATGTATGTTTCACAACTTCCATGCTTTTCACCTTCTTTTGTACTTCTCCCACACTTTCTCCTTCATGATCCGCAGCAGTAGCATTTTTTTCATCAACTTTTTCTTCACCTTATTCATCTTCTTCTTCACCTTCTTCCCAATAATTTTTTTTTTCCATTCTTCATATTCTTCTTATTCAGCTATTATTAATTTTCATATGCTATTTCTTCATCTTCTTCCTATTCTTCTTTTTCTTCATTTTCTTATGGTGACAGGCATTCCTGTAGTACTTATCTATAAAAGTTATAAGATTACACCTTACGTTCTGCCTGTCACAAAAGATTTACAACAGGATTTGTCCGCGTTCAGTTTGGCCTGCAGCAGCAGGCATTTTCCAGGGGCACCACGAGGAGGAACGGACTCACCCCCATTTACTGCTTAGTCTTCTTCTGCTTATAATTTCGATTTCTTCTATGCTGATTTTTAGTCTTCTGCTTAATGTTCTTCTGCTTTCTGTTCTTCTGCTTTTGCTTCTTCTGCTTCTTGTTCTTCTGTCTTTTGTTCTGTATCTTGGTGGTTTTCTTCATGTTCTTTGTCCTCTTGGTCTTATTATTTAGGGTCATATTTCTGGTCTTCTTTGGTGTGGTCTTCAGGGTCGTCATCATCAGGGTCGTCGTCATGGAGATCAATAAGGATTACCAAAGACAATTTCAAAAAGCTTGATCTTGGAAATGTAGCAGAAGGTACAAGAAGGCTGAGAAACTGGCGAGAACCAGCTGACAGTACTGGAACCCGTAGTGGCAGCAGAAGGAACAATAGCCAATGGCACTACTGAGGAACAGCTGATGGTGCTGGACCCTGGTTACTATGCAGGAGGTACCTGTGCTAGAAACCACTACCAAGGACCAGCTGACGTTGCTGGACCTCGGATACTGAGATGGAGGCACCTAGGCCAAAGGCTCTGGCGAGAACCAGCAGACAGTGCTGGAACCCGGATGGGTAGCAGAAGGAACAAGAGCCAATGGCACTACCGAGGACCAACTGACGGTGATGGACCACGGTTACTAAGCAGAAGGTACCTGTGCTAAAAAGCACTACCAAGGACCAGCTGACGGTGCTGGACTTCGGATACCGAGATGGAGGCACCTAGGCCAAAGGCTCTGGCGAGAACCAGCTGACAGTGCTGGCACCCAGATGGGTAGCAGAAGGTACCCATCCAAAGCAAAGTAGCCAGGCCGCAAGCCGGCCGCAGTTACCAAAACCCACAGTCCTACAGGGGGTCTATGTCCCATTGGCACTACGGATCCAGCCTTCAGTGCCAGTTCCCGCAGCCCACATAGGAGTCACCTAAACTGCAGGCACCGTAGAGTCGGCTAACCCGGCCGCAAGACGACAGGACAACAGATTGGTGGCATAGTGACCTTGACACTACCCGGAAACAGCTGGTGTGCTGGAACCAGGCTGGGCAACAGGGAGTACCCGTTCCAAAGACACTGCCGAGAACCAGCTGACGGTGCTGGAACCCAGATGGGTAGCAAAAGCTACAAGAGCCAATGGCACTACCAAGGATCAGTTGACGTTGCTGGACCACGGTTACTAGGCAGGAGGTACTTGTGCTAGAAAGCACTACCAAGGACCAGCTGAGGGTGCTGGACCTCGGATACCGAGATAGAGGCACCTAGGCCAAAGGCTCTGGCGAGAACCAGCTGACAGTGCTGGAACCCGGGTGGGTAGCAGAAGGTACCCATCCAAAGCAAAGTAGCCAGGCTGCAAGCCGGCCGCAGTTACCGAAACCCACAGTCCTACAGGGGGTCCATGTCCCATTGGCACTACGGATCCAGCCTTCAGTGCCAGTTCCCGCAGCCCACATAGGAGTCACCTAAACTGCAGGCGCCGTAGAGTCGGCTAACCCGGCCGCAAGACGACAGGACAGTGGATTGGTGGCATAGTGACCTTGACACTACCCGGAAACAGCTGGCGTGCTGGAACCAGGCTGGGCAACAGGGAGTACCCATTCCAAAGACACTGCCGAGAACCAGCTGACGGTGCTGGAACCCAGATGGGTAGCAAAAGCTACAAGAGCCAATGGCACTACCAAGGACCAGCTGACGGTGCTGGACTTCGGATACCGAGATGGAGGCACCTAGGCCAAAGGCTCTGGCGAGAACCAGCTGACAGTGCTGGCACCCAGATGGGTAGCAGAAGGTACCCATCCAAAGCAAAGTAGCCAGGCCGCAAGCTGGCCGCAGTTACCAAAACCCACAGTCCTACAGGGGGTCTATGTCCCATTGGCACTACGGATCCAGCCTTCAGTGCCAGTTCCCGCAGCCCACATAGGAGTCACCTAAACTGCAGGCACAGTAGAGTCGGCTAACCCGGCCGCAAGACGACAGGACAACGGATTGGTGGCATAGTGACCTTGACACTACCCGGAAATAGCTGGTGTGCTGGAACCAGGCTGGGCAACAGGGAGTACCCGTTCCAAAGACACTGCCGAGAACCAGCTGACGGTGCTGGAACCCAGATGGGTAGCAAAAGCTACAAGAGCCAATGGCACTACCAAGGATCAGCTGACGTTGCTGGACCACGGTTACTAGGCAGGAGGTACTTGTGCTAGAAAGCACTACCAAGGACCAGCTGAGGGTGCTGGACCTCGGATACCGAGATGGAGGCACCTAGGCCAAAGGCTCTGGCGAGAACCAGCTGACAGTGCTGGCACCCGGATGGGTAGCAGAAGGAAAAAGAGCCAATGGCACTACCGAGGACCAACTGACGGTGATGGACCACGGTTACTATGCAGAAGGTACCTGTGCTAAAAAGCACTACCAAGGACCAGCTGACGGTGCTGGACCTCAGATACCGAGATGGAGGCACCTAGGCCAAAGGCTCTGGCGAGAACCAGCAGACAGTGCTGGAACCCGGATGGGTAGCAGAAGGAACAAGAGCCAATGGCACTACCGAGGACCAACTGACGGTGATGGACCACAGTTACTAAGCAGAAGGTACCTGTGCTAAAAAGCACTTCCAAGGACCAGCTGACGGTGCTGGACCTCGGATACCGAGATGGAGGCACCTAGGCCAAAGGCTCTGGCGAGAACCAGCTGACAGTGCTGGAACCCGGGTGGGTAGCAGAAGGTACCCATCCAAAGCAAAGTAGCCAGGCCGCAAGCCGGCCGCAGTTACCGAAACCCACAGTCCTACAGGGGGTCCATGTCCCATTGGCACTACGGATCCAGCCTTCAGTGCCAGTTCCCGCAGCCCACATAGGAGTCACCTAAACTGCAGGCACCGTAGAGTCGGCTAACCCAGCCGCAAGACGACAGGACAACGGATTGGTGGCATAGTGACCTTGACACTACCCGGAAACAGCTGGCGTGCTGGAACTAGGCTGGGCAACAGGGAGTACCCGTGCCAAAGGCACTGCCGAGCACCAACTGGCGTTGTTGGAACCCAGGGACAATCATGGTGAAGGCCGACGCCTACTTGGTGGTAGTTTTAGATTGTTTGTAGGCTACAACAGACTGTCAACGTGCTCCAATTAGGCATCTGTCTCCACTCTGTTTCCAGGATTTCACGTGACCACCAACACCGCCAGTTTATGCGTACAGTAGCCGTCTGCCCAATCCACACATGTTCCTGTGTTACTGGGGTTCTGTAATGTCAGCAGACCCCCTGATGTGTGTCTGCCACTGTCTCTTACTCTGTCCACATTCCCACCGCTTGCAGTGGGTAGGTGGACAGCGCAGGAGACAGTGGCGGACACACATTGGGTGATCTGCTCACGTAACAGAACACCAGGAACACAGGAACAAGTGTGGAATGCGTGGACGGCAACTGCGAGCAGGAACTGGCGGTGTTGGAGGTCAGGGGAAATACTAGAGACAGAGTGGAGACAGAAGCCAAATCAGAGAATGTTTAAATCTGAAGTAGTTACAATTTGGAGGCAGCAGCAGTTTGCCCTCCACACAGCAGGGGATCAGCTGACGTTACCGAACCCCACTTTCACATGAACGAGTGTTTTTTTCTGTGTGGACAGCACTTCCGAGCACCAACTGGCGTTGTTGGAGCCCAGGGACAATCAGGGTGCAGGCCGAGGCCTACTAGGAGACAGGTGTAAATCGGAGGTATTTTGACTTTGGAGGGAGCAGGAAACTTTGCCCTCCACACAGCAGGGGATCAGCTGACGTTACCGAACCCCACTTTCACATGAACGAGTGTTTTTTTCTGTGTGGACAGCACTTCCGAGCACCAACTGGCGTTGTTGGAGCCCAGGGACAATCAGGGTGCAGGCCGAGGCCTACTAGGAGCCAGGTGTAAATCGGAGGTATTTTGATTTTGGAGGGAACAGGAAACTTTGCCCTCCACACAGCAGGGGATCAGCTGACGTTACCGAACCCCACTTTCACATGATCGAGTGTTTTTTTCTGTGTGGACAGCACTTCCGAGCACCAACTGGCGTTGTTGGAGCCCAGGGACAATCAGGGTGCAGGCCGAGGCCTACTTGGTGGCAGTTTTACATTGTTTGTAGGCTACAACAGACTGTCAACGTGCTCCAATTAGGTGTAAAATAATGCATATCCTGTAAAATACTCAGGGCTAGTTACCAGATAAAAATATAGTGGTTTATTTGGATTCTTCCATCAAAGAAAGGTTATTACAGAAAAACAGGTGAATAAAAATAAGTGAAAGAGATATTGTCCATTGTTCATAGCAAAGCAGCATGTATTCTTCTTTCTCTCCGGGATCTCACATGGCAAATGGCGTCTGTCTCTCAGTTCGGCTTCTTCGTACTAAAGTAACATACCAGCTGTTATGTCATGTCATGGCCCAGCACAGAAGACATCTTCGTGTCTGTCTCTCATGATGGTGAGGGAAGAAGAGCGACCTCTACAGTTAGCCATGAATTATATACGTCTCCTAAAGCACGTGATCTCTACATATATGGAGCTGTCTTTCTACCATGAGCCAAGCTTAAAAATAGCCTATGTCGTGTAAGCTAAAGCAATGTACAGAACTGAGTCTTATAAGAAATTAACGGATTATTAATATTTAACAATTCCCCCTTTTGAGGGAGACAGACATTAATTGGAACCCTCAAAATATAACAAGATCTTTTTTTTTTTCTTCTTTTCTTCTTCTTTGACAAAATAATTTAATATCAATAATAATAATAATAATAATAATATCAGATTACCGTTATAAGTACTCAATGACATAATTGATGTGAATTCATGTTATGGTAAGTCGTGAACAATATTCATATAAAATATTATACTTCCCTAAGTCTAAATTGAAGCATCTCAGGTCCAGTCATCATCTGATGTCATCTGGTCTTCATTTTGATGTCTTCTGTCTTCTTCTTGGTTCTTTTAAAAATACAGTTTTCTTATAGCATATAGATGTTGTAGAAATCGTGTCGTGTATCAAATCAAAGTCCATAGATGAAATGCAGCTTTAATATCTGTGCAGTGTCACCTTTAAAAACCTGGGCTTACATTGGCTCGCCTTGGATATTCTGGAATCCTCCATCGGCACTGGTCTTTGAACAGGTGTGACGTCTTTGGTCAGCAAAGCAAGGGTTAAAATGACTCTTCCTTGCTAAACATAGCACCATAACCAGTCCTTGTCCTAATGCACAGGACATATGTCAGGGTTAATTACCTTCATTGTTCACCAGCTTTCATCAAAGCTTTTCAGGTGATTGAAAACCTCTGGAACTTGATAAGAACGTGATAACACAGTTCATCTCAGCATCATAGGATCATCGTCCTCTGGTTGTCAGGTTAGACACTTTAATTGTGACTGTCAGTGGTGGATACTGCACTTGTGACTGTCAGTGGTGGATACTGCACTTGTAATTAACACAGTTCATTTCTCAGAAGTCATAGCTTTGTTACCTTCTGGGACTTCTGGATCGCGGCATTCTTCTTCTTGCAACTGATAAGAATCAATTTTAATATGAAAAGTCTTTATTAACGTAATTTCAGTATCTTGCTTGGAGTCTTCATTCCCTATTCTATACCAAATCTGGTAATTATCCTATCCTATAATATCAAAGCGTACCATAGCAATCAGTAATATCCATATAATTATTATCAGAATTTGTACCATATATGGATTTCAATATTTGAAATAATAAACCAATAATAAGTGATAATACATTATTATCCGTATTTTTCATGTGATAGAACATTTTTTTATGTCATAGGTGTAATTACCTTTTTCAACCCATAGGTGTCAGTGTTTTATGTAACCAGTGTTATCATCTTTATTAATAAGGAATATATTTATTATACTAATAATATGTAGGAATGTATAGCCATGAACCAAAATAAGAATATATGAGTGAGCGAATGAATGAATAAAAGAATTGTTGCATATAACTCAGAAGTGAAACATTTTCCTTAGTAATAGAACCATATAATTGCTATATTTAATGAAGCAATATTCTCAGTAGATATTACTTTACTAAATATTGGTGAAAGAATTAAAAATAATGAAAAATAAGAATAAAAATAAAAATAAGAATAAGGCCTTTATGTTGATGCAGAGTAGTTATGTCTTCAGTAACATATACCCTTAATATTTCCATGATCTGGATTATTTCATAATTGTCATAAACTTGTGTTATCAAAATATTCAAATCATGCAACTTTGCATGTAATTCCTCTTAGTGTAAAGAAATGACTCTTTATAATACTTGTTATTATACCCAATACTTATACCATTGTACCTTATTAATATTTTTTCCTATTAAAATGTGTGAAGAAGAGGGTATTAATCAAATGTGATGATGTAGTCAGGATCAAAAACATATTTTCCCCCTTAATACCAAAAAATATTGTTTCATGAAATAATTCATTTATCAAAACCAAAATTAAAATTAATTCATGTATAAATTATGTGAATTTATACTTGCTTATACCATTATTTGTCTGAAGATGTGTAACCATCAAAATTAATTTGAATATCATAAAATTATCCTTTGGAAAAATTAATTTGCATAAACCATTTTGATGTGCGATTGCACTTTGCACTTATCCACAATTAACTAAATCAAGAAATAATTACTATAGAAATACAGAAATATATGTTGTATAGATAATATTTCATTATATATCCTAATATTCTAATAATTTAACTGATCTGCATATTTCTCCTAAAGATAAAAGCTTTGGGGGTTTTTTTTTTTTTTTTCTTTCTCTCTAGCATTCAGGATCCTGAGGCCTCACAAACGTATCACATCACTCGCTCAGCAGCTGCTCATACACTCAGTCACTGTCACTCAGACTGTGTCACATATTAACTTTAAACCAAATACCTCACATACGAAGGTGTGATGAATACACGTGTTTTAACCCAAATTATCCTAATTATCAATGCATTGTAAACTATTTCAATTTAGTCTCTTAATATTTCTTTGAATATTCCCCACATGACATAAATATATGTATATGTATAGCTATACTTGACATTTAGGCCTGGAAAAAAAAATTCCATTGCTTTGCAAAAGTTGAGACCCCCTTAAAAATTCTTTCCCTAAGGAACAGGGACATAGTATACTGGTATACTTGTATTATTAGAACAAGGTTCAAATTCCCCTGCTGTGGTTGTCATTCAAACCATGCAGGAAAAGCACACACCCAGAACATATTTTAAATGCAATTAGTTATTTCCTTTTAAGGGTTAGATATATAAAATCATGCAATTATTGCAACTTCCTGTGTAAATAAAGGCATAAATCCTTGGAAGAGAATTTTTCTCGATTAAGTCCTGCTTTGAAATGAAAATTCTAAGGAAACATAAAAAATAAGGTTAATATCATATTCATAATTCTAAATTATTACTGATGTAGATTTTAATTTTCATTAAAAAATACAGTTCTACTATTTCTACTTCTACAAACACTCTATATATACTGTATGACTATATATATATCTACAAACCATAAAACTACAGGATTATACTCTATAAAATAATTACATATAACTCACTAATTGTATAACACTGTTACACAAAATATATATATATAATTACTTTTTCTAGCCAATTCCTAAACCCATACTTATTTCTCTGCAAAAAATATCCTGAAAGGTTCTTGCCATTTTAAAGCTGATAGATTCTTGGAGCAGAGTATTCAGTTTACAGGCCATGATGTCACTCACCACCTGTTTCTGTCTGTTAAATTCGGCCATCTTGGTTACAGAAAGAAAATCAGAGCTCATCATTTTTCTTAATTCAATTTGTGTCTTTTCGGTGTTCTTTTGCATCATTCCATATGGCTTATAACAAACATGTGATCTCCTTTGTACTTCATATATTTGGGGAAAACTCATTTTAGAAGGTTTTGCTAATACAGGCTTCTGATAAGATTTTACTCTGCCTGTCTTTACAAAATTAGCACAATTTACTTTTCTCTCACGATTCTCGTGTTTTCTGGCAAAATCAAGGGATTGCGCACATTCAAACAAAGAATCTTTTTGTGACGCAATAACACGAGATGCAGGATTTAGAAACCAAAATTTGCTTACAAAACTCCTTATGAGGGATGGTGTTTTGACATTCTCACTCAGCATTCTATACAAACGTTCATATATGGACATGAACGTAAAAATACATTCCTTCCGACCAATCCTTAATTTTTGAAGAATATCAATATCTGGATGATTTTCATTTGATGAACAAAAAATGAGAATTTTTAATCTGTCTTTATCAGTTAAATTCTCATGTGTTTCACCAGATAACTTTAAAGACAATCTCCTAGCAAAATTTACAGGGATCCACATTTTGAACAACTGATTCTTCTCCTCGTTAGATAAATCAAATTTGTCAACACAACTTTCAAAAACCTCAGAGTTTCTACAAACATGCATTTTGTTGTCATATGCAGGAATTATTTGGCATATTTTTATCAAATTCTTCCTCACGCTACTTCGGATTTGGGCCTGTGAGTCTTCTATTTTTAGTGGTACGTCTTTCCCTTGTACGTCCTCTACGTCAGTTCTGAAGTCTCCTCCTACTTCTCCATCTTGTTCCACGTCTGCAAGGTCACCTTCAATGGCTGCTACAGACACTTGATTACAGTCAATCTCCCTAACTTTACAGCCAATCTCGAGAACATCACAACAATCATTTTTGGATTTCTCTGACACAGATCTATGAAATATATCTACCATCTGTAGAATATTTTTTAATCTCTCTCTTTCTCTATTGAAAAACTTAGAATCTAACCTCTGATTCTCGAGTTCACACTCGGCATATAAACTTAACCATAAAACTTCTGAATTAGAATTGTCTACAGACTTAAATTTCAATTTACTCTGCTTAGCAAGACAATTAATGACATCCATTTTATCTTACCTTGAAATGTCTCAGCTTGTTCCTTTGATGGACAACGCTGGGTTCCTGTTGTCTTCACACGTCTGGCTCTTTGGCACTTGTAGTACTTCTCAATCTATCTGGCAATTCTTACTTCTAGGTTCTATGTGATTCTTGTAAGTAGTGGAATTCCCGATAACTTGCACATATGATTTGACGTTAGCAAAGTCCAATCCCCCGTGTGGGCAAGTTGAGGGAAATCTGCAAAAAAGTACAAAAATTCAGATCTGGCTGGCTCTCCAATGTAAAATAATGCATATCCTGTAAAATACTCAGGACTAGTTACCAGATAAAAATATAGTGGTTTATTTGGATTCTTCCATCAAAGAAAGGTTATTACAGAAAAACAGGTGAATAAAAATAAGTGAAAGAGATATTGTCCATTGTTCATAGCAAAGCAGCATGTATTCTTCTTTCTCTCCGGGATCTCACATGGCAAATGGCGTCTGTCTCTCAGTTCGGCTTCTTCGTACTAAAGTAACATACCAGCTGTTATGTCATGTCATGGCCCAGCACAGAAGACATCTTCGTGTCTGTCTCTCATGATGGTGAGGGAAGAAGAGCAACCTCTACAGTTAGCCATGAATTATATACGTCTCCTAAAGCACGTGGTCTCTACATATATGGAGCTGTCTTTCTACCATGAGCCAAGCTTAAAAATAGCCTATGTCGTGTAAGCTAAAGCAATGTACAGAACTGAGTCTTATAAGAAATTAACGGATTATTAATATTTAACATTAGGCATCTGTCTCCACACCGCCAGTTTATGCGTACAGCAGCCGTCTGCCTAATCCACACGTGTTCCTGTGTTACTGGGGTTCTGTAATGTCAGCAGATCCCCTGATGTGTGTCTGCCACTGTCTCCTGCTCTGTCCACATTCCCACCGCTAGCAGTGTGAAGGTGGACAGTGCAGGAGACAGTGGCGGACACACATTGGGGGACCTGCTCACGTAACAGAACACCAGGAACACAGGAACAAGTGTGGAATGTGCGGACGGCAACTGTGAGCAGGAACTGGCGGTGCTGGAGGTCAGGGGAAATACTAGAGACAGAGTGGAGACAGAAGCCAAATCAGAGAATGTTTAAATCTGAAGTAGTTACAATTTGGAGGCAGCAGCAGTTTGCCCTCCACACAGCAGGGGATCATCTGACGTTACCGAACCCCACTTTCACATGAACGATTGTTTTTTTCTGTGTGGACAGCACTTCTGAGCACCAATTCGCGGTGTCGGAGCCCAGGGAAAATCAGGAAGTAGGCCGAGATTTACTTTGAGCCAGGTGTAAATCTGAGGTTGTTTGACTGTGGAGGGAGCAGGACACTTTGCCATACACACAGTAGGGGATCAGCTGACGTTACCGAACCCCACTTACACATGAGCGAGTGTTTTGTCTGTGCGGACAGCACTTCTGAGCACCAACTGGCAGTGTCGGAGCCCAGGGAAAATAAGGTAGTAGGCTGAGGCCTACTTGGTGGCAGTTTTCGATTGTTTGTTTCTAGACTACTAATAACTGTCAACGTACTCCAATTAGGCCTCTGTCTTCACTCTGTTTCGAGTATTTCCTCTGGCTTCCAACCACGCCAGTTGCTGCTCTGAAATGCCGTCTGCACAACCCACACTTGTTCCTGTGTTACCTGGGTTCTGTAACAGCAGCTCCTCCCTAGAGGTGAGTCAGGCAATGTCTCCTGCTCTGTCCACTTTTCCACTACAAGTAGTGGGAATGTAGACAAAGCAGGAGACATTGCCGGACTCACCTCTGGAGATGAGCAGATGTTACAGGACCCAGGTAACACAGGAACAAGTGTGGATTGTGCAGACGGCACTTGAGAGCAGAAACAGGCGGTGTTGTAGGCCGGAGGAAATACTCAAAACAGAGTGGAGACAGAGGGCAAATCAGAGAACATATTAAATCAGAGGTAGTCAGAAGTTGTAGGCAGCAGGAGAGTTTGCCGTACACACAGCAGGAGATCAGCTGACGTTACCGAACCCCACTTACACATGAGCGAGTGTTTTGTCTGTGCGGACAGCACTTCTGAGCACCAACTGGCGGTGTCGGAGCCCAGGGAAAATCAGGTAGAAGGCCGAGGCCTACTTGGAGCCAGGTGTAAATCTGAGGTTGTTTGACTGTGGAGGGAGCAGGACACTTTGCCATACACACAGCAGGGGATCAGCTGACGTTACCGAACCCCTCTTACACATGAGCGAGTGTTTTGTCTGTGCGGACAGCACTTCTGAGCACCAACTGGCGGTGTCAGAGCCCAGGGAAAATAAGGTAGTAGGCCGAGGCCTACTTGGTGGCAGTTTTCGATTGTTTGTTTCTAGACTACTACTAACTGTCAACGTACTCCAATTAGGCCTCTGTCTTCACTCTGTTTCGAGTATTTCCTCTGGCTTCCAACCACGCCAGTTGCTGCTCTGAAATGCCGTCTGCACAACCCACACTTGTTCCTGTGTTACTGGGGTTCTGTAACAGCAGCTTCTCCCTAGAGGTGAGTCAGGCAATGTCTCCAGCTCTGTCCACTTTTCCACTACAAGTAGTGGGAATGTAGACAAAGCAGGAGACATTGCCGGACTCACCTCTGGAGATGAGCAGATGTTAAAGGACCCAGGTAACACAGGAACAAGTGTGGATTGTGCAGACGACACTTGAGAGCAGAAACAGGCGGTGCTGTAGGCCGGAGGAAATACTCAAAACAGAGTGGAGACAGAGAGCAAATCAGAGAACATATTAAATCAGAGGTAGTCAGAAGTTGTAGGCAGCAGTAGAGTTTGCCGTACACACAGCAGGGGATCAGCTGACATTACCGAACCCCACTTACACATGAGCGAGTGTTTTGTCTGTGCGGACAGCACTTCTGAGCACCAACTGGCGGTGTCGGAGCCCAGGGAAAATCAGGTAGTAGGCCGAGGCCTACTTGGAGCCAGGTGTAAATCTGAGGTTGTTTGACTGTGGAGGGAGCAGGACACTTTGCCATACACACAGCAGGGGATCAGCTGACGTTACCGAACCCCACTTACACATGAGCGAGTGTTTTGTCTGTGTGGACAGCACTTCTGAGCAACAACGGGCGTTGCTGTAGCCCAGGAAATAAAGTTCAGTTCATAGAAACATGAACACAACAGGAGACCTGGATCCTGTTGCCAGCCAATTATTTATTCTGGAAGAGGACTGGCAAATTCAGGTGAGATCCAGGCCTTGTTCATTTTCAGAAAAGTAAGCTGGTCAACATTATCGGCGGATAGTCGCGTGCGACGGTCTGTTACCACACCACCTGCAGCACTAAAGACACGTTCCGATAATACACTGGCAGCAGGGCAAGCCAGCACCTCCAATGCATACTGGCTAAGCTCTGGCCATGTATCCAGCTTAGAGACCCAATACTTGAACGGGGAAGAGCCGTCTGGGAATACACTAACAGGGCAAGACAAGTAGTCTGTGACCATCTGACGGAAACGTTGCCTCCTGCTGACTGGAGCCGTCTATGATGGTGTAGCCGTTTGTGGTGGTCCCACAAAACTTTTCCACATTTGGGCCATACTGGCCTTGCCTTGTCCTGTGGCACTGCCTCTGCTACCTCTTTGTGCAGAGCTTCCTCCACTGCCTCTACCCACATGACTGCTTTGAAAAGCACTCCCAGCAACACTTGCGGGGGGAATGGAGAACATGATGGCCTGCACAAGTGTTTCTTGGTACTCCCGCATTTTTCGCTCCCGGTTCAACTGTGGTATGAGGCTTTGTAAGTTGTCCCGGTAGCGAGGATCTAGGAGGGTGTACACCCAATAATCAGCCGTGTGGAGAATGTTGGCGATGCGGCGGTCATTTAACAAGCACTGCAGCATGAAATCAACCATGTGCTGCAGACTGCCAACTGGACCGGAAACGCTGTCCCCAGCTTGAGGCAGCATCTCAGCCTGCTCAGCATCACCCCACCCTCGCTGTACACACTGACTACTAGAGCTTTGTGTACCTCCCTCCTCTGGAGAGATGTGTTCCTCCTCCTCCATTGACTCCTCGTCATCCTCCTCACTAAGTGTCCCCGGCCTGGGCCTTTGTGTGGAGGCACGTTGCGCAGACTTGCCAGAAGCAGATGGCATTTCTGACTCCTCATCCTCGACCTCTTCAAAAACCTCCTCACTTAGTGCTTGTAAGGTTTTTTGAAGCAGACAGATAAGGGGGACAGTCATGCTGACTAGTGCATCATCTGCACTGGCCATCCGCATGGAGTCATCGAAGGCACGCAAAACTTGGCAGATGTCCCTCATAGTGGCCCACTCAGTGGTGGTGAAGTGTGTCCGGCGCACAGTGCGACTTGTTTGTGCCTGATGCAGCTGGTACTCCTTTACTGCTGCCTGCTGCTCACACAACCGCTCCAACATATGTAACGTTGAATTCCACCTGGTGGGGAGGTCACATATGATACGATGTTCTGGCAGGCGGAATCGGTGTTGCAGAGATGTAATGCGCGATCTTGCCATGCTGGAACGCCGCAAGTGAGCACACTCTAGGCGAACCTTGTGCAGCAGTGCATCAAGATCCGGATAGTCCCTCAGAAAGCTCTGCACGACCAAATTGAGCACGTGTGCCAGACATGTTATGTGAGTGAGGTTGCCTAGGCCCAGAGCTGCCACTAGATTTCGGCCATTGTCACTCACTACCAAACCTGGCTGGAGATTCGCTGGCACAAACCACACATCGCTCTCCTGCTTGATGGCATTCCAGAGCTCCTGTGCTGTGTGGCTCCGATTCCCCAAAGAAATTAATTTAAGGACGGCCTGTTGACGTTTGGCCACACCTGTGCTCATATCTGGCCTAACAGGCTCATGCAGTGCTGATTCTGAGGAACTAGAGTAGGAGGAGGACTCAATATGTACAGACTGCATTCCTGCAATGCTTGGAGTTGGCAGAATACGTGCAGAGCCGCTCTCCAGATCTGTACCCGGCTCCACAACATTGACCCAATGGGCAGTGAGGGAAAGGTATCGTCCCTGTCCATGGCTACTGGTCCACGCATCGGTGGTCAGGTGGACCTTGCTACTGACGGCGTTTAGTAGCGCATGTTTAATTTTTCCCTCCACATGCTTTTGCAGGGCAGGGACAGCTTGCCTGCTGAAATAAAAGCGGCTGGGCACATTGTATTGTGGAACTGCCAATGACATCAAGTTCCGGAAGGTGTCAGGCTCCACCAGCCTGAATGACAGCATCTCAAGGGCCAGTAGTTTGGCAATGCTGGCATTCAGAGCCAGTGCTCGGGGATGGTTTGCTGAGTATGGCCGCTTTTTCTCCCATGCCTGTGCTACCGATTGCTGGTGAGTGGCCTGGGAGTGTGCTGATGACTGAGAACGTGGTTCAGTGGGTGGAATTTCACTGGGTCTCTGGACAACAGTGGCAGTGGTTCTTCCATGGCGTTCCAGTGAGGAAGCCGAACCAGCTGTGTGTGAGCTGGAGGAAGAGGCCCCAACACGAGCTGAAGAGGTGGTAGGTGCTGCTGAAGGTTGGCCTACATCTTCAGTGTGTCTGTGTAACTCCACCTCGTGCTTGGTACTCACATGTTTCCACATATTTGTGGTATTGAGGTTGCTCACATTTTTCCCTCGTTTAGCTTTCTGATGACACAGCTTGCATTTGACAAAGCAAATGTCATCTGCAACTGTGTCAAAAAAAGACCACGCACTGCAAGTACTGGGAGCGCCCGTTTTCTGTTTTGGAAGAGGATTGCTCCTCACGGGTGCCAAAGTGGAGACTACAGGCAACCAAGTCTGCCCCCGCCCTCTCCCTCCTCTTTTGGCCATTCAGGGAATCTCTTCCTCAGAGCTGCTCCCACCACCTTCCTGTGGCTGACGCCATGATGGGTCAAGGACCTCATCATCTCCACTCCCCTCTTCAAGCACCGGCTTTTCCTGGGTTGTCTCGCCAGCACCGTACGCACCAGAAATTGGCAACTGAGTCTCATCATCATCAGATGAGCACTGAGGTGTGCTGACATTAGGCACTGGCACACCCGCCTCTTCAGATTCAGAGGGACAAAGCAGTTACGCATCACTGCATACTCCCTCTTCTTCACGCTCTAGAATGCTGCTTGGCTGGCCACCTCTTTCCAAGCCAACAGATTCCGAGAACAGAAGTAAAGATTGAGATGGCTCCTGTACAGGGCTCTCAGACTGCCTGGGCAATTTGGCAGGTGGTGAAGAGACAGATGGTTGCTCTTCAGTGCTCTGGCCCTGGGAGGATGCGGAAGTCATTGAAGTGGATGCGTTAGCTGCCATCCATCCGACAACGGCTTCAATTTGTTCGTCACGCAGCAGTGGGGTACGGCGAGGTCCTACAAAGCTGCGCATGAAGGACTGTTGCCTGGTAAAAGTGGGGGATGCCGGGTCACTGGTGGCCGTAGCAGACACCGAATCCCCATGTCCTCTCCCTGCTGAATCCCCCCATCCTCTCCCTGCTGAATCTCCATGGCCACGACCACGTGCCTTACTCCCTGCCTTCTTCATCTTGGTAGACTGATAAAGATAGGCAGAAAAGTAAAAAAGGGGTGGCTTAGTGTTCTTATTCCTGAACACCTGCTAACCAGTATAAGAAACACTAGTTTGGCTAAGAGTGTGTGTACTACACTTTAATATGATCTAATGTGGCCTACACAACTGTAAAGTGGAGTGTTTGGTGAACTTTATTTCCTTTTTTTTTTGGGGGGGGAAAGAAAAGGATGTGACCAAAGTTTGAAAGCTATAGTATCACAAACTTTTTGGAGCGATTACAATGCAGGAAGCTAACCTACAATGCAATTGATGAGGCTCCAAAAAATAGGGTGATTCTAGTCTGGCTGGCCCTGAAGGGCACAAGCCAGCAAAAAGGCTCCTCTATCTAATCCTATATAGTGTTTGCAACCAACCAATGACAATGGATGCGGATGGAAGCACACTAATATAGGAACAAAAATCTGGATAAATTAGCTGCAAAAAAAGGACTATGTATGAGGCAGTGACGCACGCTGAGCGGACTACAGCTAGCGGTGGCTGTAGAACACACTGCAACGTGAGCTGCACTCACACACAGAGAGACCTATCAGACAGCCAAAAACAGTGCAGAGAAATGGGCTATAGCACTGAAAGGCTGCTGAAAGGCTCCGCTGTCCACTCCTTTAGTGTTTGCAACCAACGTATATGGATACGTATGGAAGCACACTATAGAGGAGAAAAAAAAGCAGCAATAAAATAAAAATGTGTATGAGGCAGAGACACACGCTGGGTGGCTTACAAGCAGACGTGCCTGCAGGACACACTACACAGCCTGGTTCTGCACTCACACAGCCCTTGCAGACAGCTATTAAAACAGCGCTGCTGGGCTACAAAAATACTACAGTGGTGGATTATGTAGCGTGGGTAGAGCAATAGATATTTTAGATGATTGCTATTTCTAACTGTCCCTCACAGTCTTCAACAGCAGCCTGTCCCTAACTGAATTCACAGCAGAGTGACCAGAAATGGCGGCTGCAGCGGTTTTTATAGTGCATCATGACATCATTTCAGCAGCCAATCACAGCCTTGCCAGTAGTTAACATGCCTACATGCCTAACAGGATGTGCCCACACTTCTGAGGATCCCCATTGGCTGAATCAAATCGAGCGGGCTCCTAGCATTATGGGAACTTCCGATTCCGGTATTCGATATGAAAAAAGTATCGGAACTAAGTATCGGAATTCCGATACAGCTAATATCGGCCGATACCCGATACTTGCGGTATCGGAATGCTCAACACTACTCAGGAGAAATTGCACCACGAACTGAGAGGTCAATTTTTTCCTATTAGCCCTTATAAAAATATAAAATTTTGGGAATAAAGCAACATTTTAGCAGTAAAAATGTAATTATTCTTTTTGTCACTGCCCAATGGTATGAATTTCTGTGAGGCACATGTGGTGTCAACATGCTCACAGCACCCCTAGTTGAATTCATTGAGAGGTGTAGTTTGTAAAATGACATCACTTATGGGGAGCTTCTGCTGTTCTGACACCTCTTCCAATTTGGAATGACACTCTCAGACCATTCCAGCAAAATCTGAACTTTAATATGGTGTTTCCTCCCTTATGAGCTTTGTTCTGTGCCTTCAAACACATTTTGACGACATATGGGGTATCAGTGTACTCAGGAGAAATTGCACAACAAATTGTGTGGTCCAATTTGCTCCATTACCCTTGTGAAAATGAAAAATTTTGGCAAAACCAACATTTTTGTGGAAAAAATATTATTTCTTCACATTTCAATGTTATAAACTTCTGTGAAGCACCAGTGGATTCAAGGTGCTCACCACTCATTTCAATACATTCCTTTAGGGGTCTAATTTCCAAAATGGGGTCACTTGTGGGGGAGTTTCCACTGGTTAGGCACATTAGGGGCTCTCCAAATGCGACATGGCTTCCACTAATGATTCCAGCAAATTTTGAGTTCAAAAAGTCAAATGGCCTTCTGAGCCCTGACATTTCCGGAAAGAGGTTTTCCCCCACATATGGGGTATTGTTGTACTCAGGACAAATTGCACAACATATTGTATGGTCTATTTTTTCCTGTTACCCATGTGAAAGTGCAAAATTTTGGGAAACACATGGAGGTTCTAGGTGCTCAATACATATTATGACATAAATTGAGACTTTTCAGATTTAAAAAAAATGACCTAGTCATTAAGGTCAAAATTAGATCCGTTATTAAAGTGGTAACTATCAGTTTAATCTACATACATTCCTTGATGGGTTCTAGTTTCCAAAATAGGGTCACCTGTGGGGGTATACACTGTTTAGGCACATCAACTGCTCTCCAAATGCGACATGGCATCCGCTGTCAATTCCAGCTTTTTTGCAAAAAATCAAATGGTGCTGCATGCCTTCCAAGCTCTGCTGTGTGCCCAAATAATAGTTTTCCCCCACATATTGAGGGCGCTCTCAAGAGATATTGTACAGTAAATTTTGGGGTACATTTTCCCCTGTTATTTTTGTGAAAGTAAAAATTTTGGAGCTAAAGTTAAATTTTGGTGAAAAACGTAAAATGATTATTTTTTCCTTCCACATTCCAATAATTCCTGTGAAGCACTTGAACGGTTAATAAATTTTCAGTGGTGCAGTTTTTAGAAAGGTGTAACTTTTGGGTATTTTTTCTCACATAGACCGTCAAAGTCACATGAAATGTGATGGAGTTCCAAAAAAAACCCAGTAAAATGATACAGATGTAAAGTAGACAAGTGAAAAATATTATTCATTAACTATTTCATTTGGAATAATTACCTGATTTAAGAGCATACAGATTTTAATATTAAGTTTGAAAATTGCGAAATGTTCAAGTTTTTGGTCAAATTTTCAATATTTTCAAAAATATATGCAAATCATTTACCACTATCATGAAGTACTAGTGATGAGCGATAATACTCATTACTAGTGTTGAGCATTCCGATACTGCAATATCGGGTATCGGCCGATATTCGCTGTATCGGAGTTCTGATACTGAGTTCCGATACTTTTAGAATATCGAATACCGGAATCGGAAGTTCCCATAATGCAATGAGCCAGTTTGATTTTATTCAGCCAGTGAGGAATCCTAAGAAGTGTGTGCACATCCTGTTATGCATGTTAGGCATGTTAACTAATGGCATGGCTGTGATTGGCTGCTGAAATGATGTCATGATGCACTATAAAAGCCGCCGCCGCCATTTTGGGTTCACTCTGCTGTGAATTTACTTAGGGACAGGACGCTGCTGTTCTGACTCTGAGGGACAGTTTGAGCTAGCGATTTGCTTTATTGTGCTTTACATAGGCTACTTTAGCAACCGCTGTGTGAGAAGCTTTCTTTTGCCTTGCAGCGCTGTTCACGGCTGTCTGCAAGGTCTCTGTGTGTGAGTGCAGCTCACGCTGTAGTGTGTTCTGCAGCCACCTCTGGTTGTAGTCCGCTCAGCGTGCGTCACTGCCTCGTACATAGTCCTTTTTTGCATTAGTGCTGCTCATTTTTCCAGATTTCTCCTATTAGTGTGGTTCCATCCGTATCCAGCTAGTATATTTGCAAACACTATATAGGAGTAGATAGAGGAGCCTTTCTGCTGGCTTGTGCCCTGCAGCCCCAGCCAGATTAGTATTAACCAATTTTTTGGAGCCTCAACTATTGCATTGTAGGTTACCTTCCTGCATTGTAATAGCTACAAAAAGTTTGTGATACTATCGGTTTTACATCTTTGGGCACATCCAGTGTCTTTTTGTGAGAAAAAAAGTTAATAAAGTTCACCAAACACTCCACTTTACAGTTGTGTAGGCCACATTAGCTCATATTAAAGTCTAGACCACACTTGATAAAATTAGTGTTTCTTCTACCTGTTAGCAGCTGTTCAGGAATAAGCACACTAAGCCCTTAGTACTTTTCTGCGTATCTTTATCAGTCTACCAAGATGAAGAAGGCAGGGAGCAAGGCACGTGGTCGTGGGCGTGGAGTTTCTGCAGGGAGAGGATGTGAGGATTCTGTGCCTGCTGCGGGCACCAGTGACTCAGAATCCCCCAGTTTTACCAGGGAACAGTCCTTTATGTGCAGCTTTGTAGGAGCTCGCAGTACCCCACTGCTGCGGGACGAACAAATTGAAGCCGTTGTCGGATGGATGGCAGCTAACGCATTGACTTCAATTAGTTCCAGATCCTCTCAGGTCCAAAGCACTGAAGAGCACCCATCTGTCTCTTCACCACCTGCCAAATTGCCCAAAGGAGCAAAGAAAAAAAGGGAAAAGCGACAACTCATGCCAATAAAATCGAATGTTTTTAATTTATCTTCTCACCCCCTGTCCCCAGAGGAGGAAGGGTTGCTAAGCAAGGGACTTTCTTTTTGCCCGACAAATAAAAGCAGTGGTTTTGAATTATTTCTTGATGCCCAGAAATACATTAGGAAACTTACCCTACTGAGACATTTTGAACTCAAAAAAGTTCACTCTAACCCTGACACTTCAAACACTACAGTTGTCTCTTCCTTCCACCTTGATGTCAGAGGGAAATCCTCATTCTACCCACTAGAAAGCAGAGGACATCATATAGAAACATTCTCTGACCTCCTATTGGATCGTCTAAATGCATTACCCACCCAAAATATACCAGTAAAACAAAATTTGTCCTCAAAAGAACGTGTAATTATAGAAGGATAGGGAAAATGAAGGGAGGTCAGCTCACCAGTCTCGGTTGCGATCCATAATCCTCCTGCGCAGTAAAACAAAATTTGTCCTCAAAAGAACGTGTGGCACTGGAAAAATTAGAGAAAAACACTAATATCGTGATCAAATCTGCAGACAAAGGTGGAGGGATAGTGATTCAAGATAAAACTGACTATGTGAACGAGGCTTTTAGAATTTTATCTGACAAAAAATTTTATTCACCCATCCCCCAGGACCCCATCCCCCAAGCCACTGTTTTTTACAATGATTTTATTAAAAAGGCGCATGATTCTGGGGTTCTTAATGACCATGAAAAAAAGTTTTTAACAGTCAAGAACCCCTCCACTCCCTTCCTGTACCATTTACCCAAAATACACAAGAATACTATTAATCCACCAGGAAGACCCATTATTTCGGGTATTGACTCCCTCACCAGTAATCTATCATTTTACATAGATAGAATCATGCAGCCTCATGTCTCACAGCTCCCTAGTTTTTTAAAGGATTCTACACAACTGATCAATTTAACTAATAACACACCTTGGAAAGATTCTTATGTTTTTATTTCTTTTGACGTATCTGCTTTGTCTTCCAACATTGATCACCAACTGGGTTTGAGCTGTTTTAAAAAATTTCTTTTAACTGACAGTCGACTGTCTGACCCTCAAAAGGAATTTATTTTTAATGGGATGGATTTTATTTTACATAATAATTTTTTTACTTTCTTGGGGGATTTTTATCATCAGATCAGAGGCACCGCTATGGGATCACGGGTCGCGCCAATTTATGCTAATCTTTTTATGGGGGTCTTTGAGAATGCTTTTATTACTATTGATTCATTTTTAGAGGGTATTGTTTTATATAGAAGATACATTGATGATTTATTCTTAATCCTGGACACCAGTCACGTTTCAGTTGATGCTTTTATTTCTTCTATACAAAATAACACATGGGGTTTGGAATTTACCCCCCACATTAGTAATACCCAGATGGACTTTCTTGATATCACTTTTTTTATCACCTTTTTTAACTATAGCCATGTTTCAACCTCATGATCCTTAGCACTCTGTTTCATATTTTTTGTACTTTTACATAATTTTATTTTTTCTTTTCTATATAGACTCTTATTGTTGTGTTTTCTATGTTTGTAATTTCATTGTTTTTATTCTTTACCATTTTTGACCTTTGCTTATATTGTTTTGTTTTTTTTTTCTAAAAAAGTGACAAACAACCCCTCAATTTATTCTTCACACCACCACAGTCAAGCTTTGTGGTCTAGTGGACTAATACCTTCCATTTGCATTTTATGAGCCAGGTTCTAATACCCCTTGAGGACTCACCATTTTTAACTATAGCCATTTTTTAACCCCGTGATCCATAGCACTCTGTTTTATATTTTAATTTTTTGTACTTTTACATATTTTTATTCTTTCTTTTCTATATATACTCTTATTGTTGTGTTTTTTATGCTTGTAATAAAGTTTCATTGTTTGTTTTTTTTTTGTTTATTTTTGACCTTTGCTGATTCTGTTTGACCCTGTATTGGCGCCTTTTTTGTCTATAAGTATGTTTCACTGTCTTCCAATGTAATCTGCCCTGATGAAGTGAGCCAGCAGGCTCAGGAAACGCGTTGGCTGAATAAAGAACCCTTTACTCTACCAGAAGCAAGCGCAGTCCTTATTGCACTTCCACGTCATTTCTGCAATTCTGTCCTAGGACCCTGTGCAGACTTGCTGCTGCTTCTTAAGCGTTCATGGGTGTTGTGACTTCCTCACAACCCCAATAGGTGAGCACCTTCCTTACTGTTCCACAATTATAATTGTTTTATACGGATTTCACACAGTGGATGCGCCCTGTATCTCTCCTTTTAAATTGGCCAGGCAGTCAGAGAGCCCTGGACAGGAGCCATCTCTACTTCTGTTCTCTGAATCTGTTGGCTTGGAAAGAGGGGGCCAGCCAAGCAGCATTCAAGAATTTGAAGAAGAGGTAGTATGCAGTGATGCGCAACAGCTTTCTCTCTCTGAATCTGAAGAGGCGGGTGGGCCAGTGCCTATGGTCAGCACACCTCAGTATGCATCTGATGATGAGACTCAGGTGCTTACTGTGCTTACTGTGCTGTTGAGACAACCCAGGAGAAGCAGTCATTTGAAGAGGGTAGTGTAGATGATGAGGTCCTTGACCCATCATGGCGTGAGGTACAGGAAGGTGGTGGGAGCAGCTCTGAGGAAGAGATTCCCCAAACGGCCAAAAAGGAGGGAGAGGGAGGGGGCAGACTCAGTTGCCTGTAGCCTCCACTTCGGCACCCATTAGAAGCATGCCTCTTCCAAAACCCAAAACGGGCGCTCCCAAGACTTGCAGTGCCTGGTCCTTTTTTGACACAGTTGCAGATGACATTTGCTTTGTCAAATGCAAGCTGTGTAATCAGAAAGTGAAAAGAGGGAAAAGTGTCAGCAATCTCAATACCACAAATATGTGGAAACATGTGCGGACCAAGCACGTGGTGGAGTTACAAAGACACACTGAAGACCTAGGCCAACCTACAGCGCCACCTACCACCTCTTCAGCTCGTGTTGTAGCCTCTTCCTCCAGCTCACACACAGCTGGTTCGGCTTTCTCACAGGATCGCCATGGAAGAACCTCTGGCACTGTTGTACAGAGACACAGTGTCATTCCACCCACAGCACCACGTTCCCTGTCATCCTCACACACCCAGGCCAGTCTACAGCTATCGGTAGCACAGGCATGGCAGGAAAGGCACCCATACTCGGCAAACCACCCCGAGCACAGGTTCTGAATGCTGGCATTGAAAAACTACTGTCCCTTGAAATGTTCTCATTCAGGCTGGTGGAGACTGACACCTTCCATAACTTCATGGCTTTGGCAGTCCCACAATACAACATGCCCAGCCACTTTTATTTTAGCAGGCAAGCCATCCCTGCCCTGCAAAAGCATGTGGAGGGAAAAATTAAACATGCGCTACTAAACGCCGTCAGTAGCAAGGTCCACCTGACCACCGATGTGTGGACCAGTAACCATGGACAGGCACGATATCTTTCCCTCATTGCCCATTGGGTCAATGTTGTGGAGCCGGGTACAGATCTTGAGAGTGGCACTGTACATGTTCTGCCAACTCCAAGGATTGCAGGAATCGAATCTGTACACATTGACTCCTCCTTATATTCCAGTTCCTCTGAATCAGCGCTGCAGGAGCCATCACAGTCTACCTCCACATGGACCCGTGAATGCTTACCTGTTATGACCGATATGAGCACAGCCGTGACAAAATGTCAACAGGCCATATTGAAATTAATTTCTTTGGGGAATTGAAGCCACACAGCGCAGAAGCTCTGGAATGCCATCAAGCAGGAGAGCGACGTGTGGTTTGTGCCAGCAAATCTCCAGCCAGGCATGGTAGTGTGTGACAATGGCCGAAATCTGGTGGCAGCTCTGGGCCTAGGCAACCTCACTCACATCCCATGTCTGGCACATGTGCTCAACTTGGTCGTGCAGAGTTTTTTGAGGGACTATCCTGATCTTGATGCACTGCTGCACCAGGTCCGCATAGAGTGCGCTCACTTGCGGCGTTCCAGCATGGCAAGATCGCGCATTGCAGCTCTGCAACGCCGATTCCGCCTTCCGGAACATCGTATCATATGTGACCTACCCACCAGGTGGAATTCAACGTTACATATGTTGGACAGGTTGTGTGAGCAGCAGGCAGCAGTAATGGAGTACCAGCTGCATCAGGCGCAAACAAGTCGCACTGCGTGCCGTTCACACTTCACCACCACTGAGTGGGCCTGTATGAAGGATATCTGCCACGTTTTGCGTGCCTTCGATGATTCCACGCAGATGGCGAGTGCAGATGATGCACTAGTCAGCATGACTATCCCCCTTATCTGCCTGCTTGAAAAAACACTGCAAGCACTAAGGGAGGAGGTTGTGTAAGAGGTGGAGGATGAGAAGTCAGAAATGCCATCTGCTTCTGGACAGTCTGCGCAACGTGGTTCCTCACAAAGGCCTAGGCAGGGGACACTTTGTAAGGAGGATGAGGAGGAGTCAATGGAGGAGTAAGACATCTGTCCAGAGGAGGGAGGTACACAATGCTCTAGTAGTCAGTATGTAGAGCGAGGGTGGGGTGATGCAGAGCAGGCAGAGATGATGCCTCAAGCAGGGGACAGCGTTTCTTGGCCAGTTGGCAGTCTGCAGCACATGGTTGATTTCATGCTGCAGTGCCTGAGAAACGACCGCCGCATCGCCCACATTCTCAACACGGCTGATTATTAGGTGTACACCCTCCTAGATCCTCGCTACTGGGACAACTTACAAAGCCTCATAACACCGTTGAATCGGGAGCGTAAAATGCGGGAGTACCAAGACACAATGGTGCATTCCATCATGTTCTCCATTCCACCCGAGAGCAGTGCTGCTAGTGCTTTACAAAGCAGCTCAGTGCGTCGAGGCAGTGGAGGGAGCTCTGCACAAAGATGGAGCAGAAGCAGCGCCTCAGCACAAGGCAAGACCAGTATGGCCCAAAAGTGGCAAAGTTTTGTGTCCCCGCCACAAATGTCTACACCATCACAGATAGCTCCAGTCAGCAGAAGGCAACGTTTCCGTCACATGGTGACAGACTGCATGTCTTGCCCTCTGAGTGTTCTCCCACACGGCTCTTCCCCCTTCAAGTTTTGGGTCTCTAAGCTGGATATATGGCCAGAGCTTAGCCAGTATGCATTGGAGGTGCTGGCTTGCCCTGCTGCTAGTGTAATATTGGAATATGTCTTTAGTGCCGCAGGTGGTGTACTAACAGACCGTCGCATGCGACTATCCTCCGATAACGTTGACCGGCTTACTTTTCTGAAAATGAACAAGGCCTGGATCTCGCAGGAATTTGCCAGTCCTCCTCCAGATTAAATAATTGGTTGGCAACAGTATCCAGGTCTCCTGTTGTGTTCATGTTTCTACCACCTGAACTGTAATCCCTGGGCTCCAACACCGCCAGTTGCTGCTCAGAAGTGCCGTCTGCACAGTCAACACTTGCTCCTGTGTTATTGGGGTTCTGTAACGTCAGCTGATCCCCTGCTGTGTGTCCGGCAATTTCTCCTGCTCTGACCACACTCACACTACTTCAGATATTAAACTTGCTCCAATTAGGCCTCTGGCTACACTCTGTTTCTCCTGTAATCCCTGGGCTCCAACACCGCCAGTTGCTGCTCAGAAGTGCTGTCTGCACAGTCAGCACTTGCTCCTGTGTTATTGGGGTTCAGTAACGTCAGCTGATCCCCTGCTGTGTGTCCGGCAATTTCTCCTGCTCCGACCACACTCACACTACTACAGATATTAAACTTGCTCCAATTAGGCCTCTGGCTACACTCTGTTTCTCCTGTAATCCCTGAGCGCCAACACCGCCAGTTGCTGCTCAGAAGTGCTGTCTGCACAGTCAACACATGCTCCAGTGTTATTGGGGTTCAGTAACGTCAGCTGATCCCCTGCTGTGTGTCCGGTAATTTCGCCTGCTCTGTCCACAGTCATACTATTACAGATATTAAACTTGCTCCAATTAGGCCTCTGGCTACACTCTATTTCTACTGTAATCCCTGGGCTCCAACACCGCCAGTTGCTGCTCAGAAGTGTCTTTAGCACGGGTGCTCCCTCCTAACCAGCCTGGTTTCAGCACGTCAGCTGTTTCCGGGTAGTGTCAACGTCACTTTGCCTTCAATACGTTGCCCTGTCGTGTTGCGGTCGGGCTATCCGACTCTATGGTGCCTGCCGTTTAGGTGCTTCCTATGTGGGCTGTGGGATCTGGCAATGAAGGCAGGATGCGTAGTGCCAATAGGACATGCTCCCCCTGTAGGACTGTGGGTTTCGGTAACTCCGGCCGGCTCGCGGCCTTGCAACTTTTTTTCTCATGTGTACCTTCTGCTGCCTATCTGAGTTCCAGTACCATTAGCTGGTTCTTTGGAAGTCAATCTTGAATATGTCCCCCTGGGTTCCAGTAACGTCAGCTGGTTCCAAGCAGAGCCTTTTGCTTAGGTGCCTCCTTCTCGGTATCCGAGTTCCACCAACGTCTGCTGGTCCTTGGTAGTGCTTTCTGGCACAGGTACCTCCTGCTTAGTAACCGGGTTCCAGTACCATCATCTGGTCCTCGGTAGTTCCATTGGCTCTTGTACCTTCGGCTACCCATCCAGGTTCCAGTACCGTCAGCTGGTTCTCAGCAGTTCCTCAGCCTTCTTGTACCTTCTGCTACATTTCCAAGTTCAAGCTTTTTGAAATGGTTTTTGGTAATCACTCTGGATCTCCCTGACGATGACCCTAAAGACGACGACCCTGAAGTCCACCCCGAAGAAGACGTCGACCCCGAAAACGACGACCCTGGAGACGACGACCCTGAAGACCACCCCAAAGAATTAAAAAAATGTAAAAAAAAAATTAATTCCTGCTATTTCATTTGATTGGGCTAAACCTCTATGCCTTTAATGTCTCCTCCACCTCCCCCAATACATTCTACATTATTCTTAGTTGTTTTCCATCATGTAGAATTAACCTACAAGGAAAGTAAGGGTTTTTTTTCATTACGATATTTGTGTCCAATTGACTTGCATTGGTTTCCGGTATCGGAATCGGCGAATATCCGATATTTTGGGGGTATCGGTCCGATCCAATCTGATTCGATATTTTCCCGATATCGGAAGGTATCGCTCAACACTACTCATTACTCGAGATTTCCCGAGCATGCTCGGGTGATTTCTTAGTATTTGGATGTGCTCGGAGATTTAGTTTCTGTCGCTGTAGCTGCATGATTTGCTGCTGCTAGCCAGCTTGAATATATGTGGGGGTTGCCTGTTTGTTAGGAAATCCTCACATGTATTCAGGCTGTCTAGCAAATACTCGGAGATCACCCGAGCATACTCAGGAAATCTTGAGTAACGAATATACTGGCTAATCACTATGTAGTACATTTTGTTATGAAAAAAAGTTTCAGAATTACTGGGATCCATTGAAGCATTCCAGCGATATTATATCATAAATTGAGACTTGTTCAAATTTAAAAAGAAATGGCCTGGTCATTAAGGTCAAAATTAGATCCGTTATTAAAGTGTTAACTATCAGTTTAAATTCTGAGTAGCTTACTCTGGAGTTCCAGATACAAATCTGAGGCACAGGAGAGGCTGTGGTACTGTGTCCAGAAGCATGCAAAGCTCAGGCAGTGAGCAAACTGCAGCAAGGGGCTGGTTGGTTAAAGTTAAATCACAACTTGATCCAAAAATAATCATGTGCTTTGTAGTTACATTTTTAAACCCATCCGTCCCACCAAGATCACATAAATGTGCAAGGTTAACAGAAAAAAGCACTATAAAACAGATTAAATTCCAATATAGTAATGGCTTATTCAATGCTCACATATAATAAAACTTTTATAAGAATCTAGAATCCTCAGATGTAAGGGATACATATATGGCTACCATCTCTTTAACATCAATCAGCTATGGTAAAAAATCAATACATACATTTTTCTACAATTGTTCAAGCTGGAAACAATTCATTTTGGATTGAATACTTTGTATTAATATATCAATAAAGTGCTTGTTCTGAGGGTAGACTGCACAATTCCATAATCAATGTCTGACTGACAACCAATAGACAGATGAATCACCCTCACTGTGACAACAAAATTATGCCAACACAAATTCCTAGAGCCAAGATAACCAGCTATACTTACAGACTGTAAGGAGACGGTGCCGTGTCCTCCACCCCGATGTGTGTTTTGTCTACACTTCTTGCGGGGGTGTGGGGAGGTTGAGCTGATGGACAGGTCTGTCTGTAGTAAGAGACAGAGAGATAGTGAAAAGGGTGTCATGTGGCAGTTTGACCATTAGAGAGCAGGGGGCAGTTTAGGATGGGGTGATTGTGTAACTGTCCTGGGTAAAGGTAACTGCCATTGGTCAAAGGTAACTGTCAGGTGATAGTGGGTGGGGCTACTGGGACTGGGAGTATAGATAGATTATCAATCTCCTCCTATCCTTTCATAAAAGAGCAAGGAACATAAAAGATAAATTAGTACAATCTGATATTGGCAGCAAGAGATTACAGACGCAAACTTATATGATGGGGTAAGCAGGCAACCGGTTGTTTTCCTTGCCTGAGCTGCATCAATTGTATAAATATGTTAAAGGGCTCTTCTTTTCAACATCCTAGAACCCAGGAGAGTTATACCATAAATAACTATCTTACTTGTACATCTGAGTTTGTTGTATAGCTTCCACAGTGTCCATGTAATTTGTGGCACAAAGGAGAGACTACATGTGATTTTAAGACTCGTATTAATCATCACAGGTATACGATTAGGGAAAAAGAGACTTGATTTACCTGTCCCCAAGCATTTTGTGGCGAGCGGACACACAGAGAAGAACCTCAGATTTCTTATCATTGATCATGTGCCACCACTTAGACGGGGGGGGGGGGATAGGATAAAAATATTAAAAACCAAGGAATTTAAATGGTTTTTCAGACTCAACACTTTGAGACCAAATGGTCTAAATATTGAATATAAGTTAAATATTGTGTACTATAGAAATCGCTTGCCCTCTATTGCCGTTCTTGATCGGCTCTTTGTTTCCATGTTGTAGTATGTTTGGATACTTACATGTAGTTTATTTTGTTATTTTTTTATGCACAAGTTTCACGCACAGGAATAATGAAAAAGAATCTGAAATCATGACTCATCCCATCTGATTTCCCATATAAGTACTCTAAAAAAACATTTTTATGAATATATCTTAATAAGAAAAGTTTTTTTTATTTTTTTGTTAATCATCTTCTCCCTACCCTTTTTCCCCCTTTTCTCTCTCTTGCTCTCTCTCTCACTCTCTCTCTCAATATATATGTGCATATTTTTTTTTCTTCATTAATAGTACTAATGTTTTACTGGAACAATGATCAATATGCCAACAATTCCCTTTGATTGACTTTTTGAAGTCTAATATTTAGTTGTTTTTGCCTAGCAGACTTCTTCAAAGTAAAGTTGTAAAAACTTTTAATTTCTCTCTTTGTCAAGATGCACTCGTTTACCTATAAATAAATGTAAGACTATGGCATATAACAAGTAGTGAAAAATTTGGCTTATGCTTACAAAAAGATTTCTATTAATGATCACTATAATAAAAAGCATTGTTTTTGTAAATATGCCAGTTTTCAAATGTGATCTGATCTAAAAATTGAGTTTTAACTGTTTTGTAATACAACTCTATAACACAAGGTGGCACTCTTTAATAATGATAAATACACATTACACTATTTGGTGCAAATGAAAATAAAAATATTTGAATCATACTAAGGCGAAAACAAACCAATCTCAGGGATTAAACAAGCCCTCTCATTATGTTTTTTTCCACCCTGTATATGTGTATGTAATGTAGTGATAATGGATTACTATACTGGCCTACTGCTGATTTCTCTGGTATCCAGCACCACTCTTCTCTTCTCAGTGACATCAAGCACACTTCAGACTATCCGGATCACTCTGTGTTCTATATGTGAGCTGTAGCCACACATATTTTGGCATTTCATTCTTAGTTACACATACAGTATATACACAGCTCAAAAAATAAAGGGAACAATCAAATAACACATCCTAGGTCTGAATGAATGAAATATTCTCATTGAATACTTTGTTCTGTACATAGTTGAATGTGCTGACAACAGAATCACACAAAAATCATCAATAGAAATCAAATTTATTAACCAATGGAGGCCTGGATTTGGAGTCATACACAAAATTAAACTGGAATGTAATGTCCTTAAAACAAGTCAAAATGAGGCTAAGTATTGTGTGTGGCCTCCACGTGCCTGTATGACCTCTCTGCTGTACAATGCCTGGGCATGCTCCTGATGAGGCCGGCGGATGGTCTCCTGAGGGATCTCCTCCCAGACCTGGACTAAAGTATCTGCTAACTCCTCGACAGTTTGTGGTGTAACGTGATGTTGGTGGATGGAGCGAGACATGATGTCCCAGATGTGCTCAATCGGACTCAGGTCTGGGGAACGGGCGGGCCAGTCCATAGCTTCAATGCCTTCATCTAGAAGGTACTGCTGACACACTCCAGCCACATGAGGTCTGGCATTGTCCTGCATTAGGAGGAACCCAGGGTCAACTGCACCAGCATATGGTCTCACATGGGGTCTGAGGATCTCATCTCAGTACCTAACCGCAGTCAGGCTACCTCTGGTGAGCACATGGAGGGCTGTGCGGCCCTCCAAAGAAATGCCATCCCACACCATTACTGACCCACTGCCAATGCTGAAGGATTTTGCAGGCAGCAGATCGCTCTCCAGGGCATCTCCAGACTCTTTCTAGTCTGTCACATGTGCTCAGTGTGAACTTGCTTTCATCTGTGAAGAGCACAGGGCACCAGTGGTGAATTTGCCAATCCTGGTGTTCTGTGGCAAATGCCAAGTGTCCTGCATGGTGTTGGGCTGTGAGCACAACCCCATCTGTGGACGTCGGGCCCTCAGATCATACTCATGGAGTCGGATTCTAACCGTTTATGAAGACACATGCACATTTGTGGCCTGCTGGAGGTCATTTTGCAAGGTTCTGGCAGTGCTCCTCCTGTTTCTCTTTGCACAAAGGCGGAGGTAGCGGTCCTGTTGCCTGTTGCTGGGTTATGGCCCTCCTACGGCCCCCTCCACGTCTCCTGGTGTACTAGCCTGTCTCCTGGTAGCGCCTCCAGCCTCTGGACACTACGCTGACCGTCACAGCAAACCATCTTGCCACAGCTCGCATTGATGTGCCATCCTGGATGAGCTGCACTTCCTGAGACACTTGTGTGGGTTGTAGAGTCCATCCCATGTCACCACGAGTGTGAAAACACAACCAACATTCAAAAGTGACCAAAGCATCAGCCAGAAAGCATTGGTACTGAGATGTGGTCTGTGGTCCCCACCTGTAGAACCATTCCTTTATTGAGTGTGTCTTGATAATTGCCAATAATTTTAAATCTGTTGTCTATTCCATTTGCAACAGCAGGTGAAATTGATTTTCAATCAGTGTTGCTTCCTAAGTGGACAGTTTGATTTCACAGAAGTTTGATTACCTTGGAGTTATATTCTGTTGTTTAAGTGTTCCCTTTGTTTTTTTGAGCAGAGTGTATATACCGTATTTTTCGGATTATAAGATGCACTTTTGCTCCCCCAAATTTTGGGGGAAAGTGGGGGTGCGTCTTATAATCCGAATATGTGTGCTGCTGTGCTATAGAGTAGGGGGAGCTCTGGCATGGTATCAGGGGGCTGGAGTGGGCTGGCTGCAGAGACGGGTGGTCAGTGCTCCCACTCATTAGGCTCATGTAATATTCACTGCACCCGCTGTCCATGACCTCGGTGCTGAAGCCGCGCCGAGTTGGTAGACAGGGGAGCGGCGCATATTGCATGTGCCTGCACTCCCCCCCGCCCCGTCACTATACTCACCTTCCAATGATGGCTCCTGCTTCCAGCTCCCCAGTGCCTCTTCATGTGTCTGTGCCAACATCCTCCTCCTGCGAGGGATCGCGGCAGGAGCTGCTCATTCAGGCAGTTCATAGTAGCTTCAGGACCTTCCATCACATGGCCAATAGGACCTGCGGTCACGTGACTCCCAGTGTGCACTGCGAGTATAACCCCCCTAGCCACCTGGGAGACACATCAAACATGCGGAAGAAGGTGCTCTGGTCAGGTGAAACCAAAATCGAACTTTTTGGCAACAGTGCCAAACGGTATGCTTGGCATAAAGGCAACAAAGCTCATCACCCTGCACACACCATCCCCACTCTCAAACATGGTGGTGGCAGCATCTTAGTTTGGGCCTACTTTTCTTCAGCAGGGACAGGGAAGATAGTTAAATTTGTTGGGAAGATGGAGCCAAATACAGGACATTCTAGAAGAAAACCTGTTGGAGTTTGCAAAAGACTTCCACATGTTTTGTGTGTCTCCCAGTTGACTTGTTGAAAACTTTAAATTACACTTTTTATGGATATCTTTGAGAAATGGCTTTCTTCTTGCCACTCTTCCATAAAGGCCAGATTTGTGCAGTGAATGACTGATTGTTGTCCTATGGACAGACTGTCCCACCTCAGCTGTAGATCTCTGCAGTTCATGCAGAGTGATCATGGGCTTCTTGGCTGCATCTCTGATCAGTCTTCTCCTTGTTTGAGATTAAAGTTTAGAGGGACGGCCAGATCTTGGTAGATTTGCAGTGGTATGATACTCCTTCCATTTCAATATGATCGCTTGCACAGTGCTCCTTGGGATGTTTAAAGTTTTGGAAATCATTTTGTATCCAAATCCGACTTTAAACTTCTTCACAACAGTATCACAGACCTACCTGTTGTGTTCCTTGGTCTTTATGATGCTCTCTGTGCTGCAAACAGAACTTTGAGACTATCACAGAGCAGGTGCATTTATACGGAGACTTGATTACACACAGGTGGATTATATTTATCAGCATTAGTCATTTAGGACAACATTGGATTATTCAGAGATCCACAATGAACTTCTGAAGTGAGTTTGCTGCACTGAAAGTAAAGGGGCAAATAATATTGCACGCCCCACTTTTCAGTATTTGACTTTCCACAAAAATTTAAAATAACCAATAAATTTCGTTCAACTTCACAATTGTGTCCCACTTGTTGTTGATTATTCACCAAGAATTTACATTTGGTATATTTATGTTTGAAGCATGATATGTGGGAAAAGATTGAAAAGTTCCAGGGGGGCGAATACTTTCGCCAGGCACAGTATATATATATATATATATATATATATATATATATACTAGATGGTGGCTCGATTCTAACGCATCGGGTATTCTATTCAAATCAGCTCTCACCTCTGCTAAACAGGCCTTCTTAACATCCCTTGTATCTTCCTTATCCCACAACCCCAAACAGTTGTTCAATACTTTTAACTCCCTCCTCCGCCCACCACTGCCACCTCTGACTTCCCTAATCTCTGCCGAGGACTTTGCCGCACACTTCAAAAACAAGATAGACTAAACACGGCAAGTCTTTATTGCCCAACCACCTCAATCCCTTTGTATACCAGACCAATGCCCAAACCCCACAACCTCTCTCTCCAACATCACTGAAGAGGAGCTTAATCACCTCTTCTCCAAATCGCACCTCACAACCTGTGCACTTGACCCCATCCCATCCCACCTCCTCCCCAACCTCACCACCACACTCATCCCATCCCTAACCCACCTCTTCAACTTATCACTAACTTCTGGTACCTTCCCTTCTACTTTCAAACATGCCACAATCACACCTATACTTAATAAGCCAACCCTCGATCCAACAGCCACGTCCAGCTATCGCCCAATATTGCTGCTCTCATTTGCTTCAAAATCCTGGAGCAGCATTTCCACACTGAACTTTGTTCCCACCTCACATCTAACTTGCTCTTTGACAATCTACAATCTGGCTTCCGCCCCATCATTCCACTGAGACAGCCCTGACCAAAATTACCAACGACCTACATACAGCCAAAGCTATGCCGGGCGCGTGGTTAGAGAAGGGAAGTCTGGGGGCCATCGGAAGGTGAGTATCTCACTATTTTTTATTTTAATTCTATTTTTTACAGATTAATGGTACCCAGGGTCTGGAGGAATCTCCTCTCCTCCGGACCCTGGTTACCATCCGCACATTAGGCCGCGACCAATCAACGACGAGGAAGGCTGGACTGCGCCAATCAGCGAGGCAGCATTTCCATTACAGACAGACAGACAGAATTAGACAATTATCTAGTAGATAGATATATATATATATATATATTATATACAGTGGGTATGAAAAGTATCCAGACCCCTTTAAATTTTTCACTCTTTGTTTCATTGCAGCCATTTGGTAAATTCAAAAAAGTTGAATGATGCAACAGGTTTTTCACACCTTTGGGGTTTGGGGATCTTCTGCCATTCTTCTTTGCAGAGCCTCTCTAGTTCAGTCAAGTTTGATAGTGAATGATGGTGGACAACCATTTTCAGGTCTCTCCAGTGATGCTCAATTGGGTTTATGTCAGGACTTTGGCTGTGCCAGTCAAGAATGGTCACAGAGTTGTTCTGAAGCCACTCCTTTGTTATTTTAGCTGTGTGCTTAGGGTCATTGTCTTGTTGGAAGGTGAACCTTCGGCCAAGTCCGAGGTCCAGAGCACTTTGGAAGAGGTTTTCATCTAGGATATCTCTGTACTTGGCCACATTCATGTTTTCTTCAATGGCAACCAGTCGTCCTGTCCCTGCAGCTGAAAAACACCCCCATAGCACGATGCTGCCACCTCCATGTTTCACTGTTGGGATTGTATTGGGCAGGTGATGAGCAGTGCCTGGTTTTCTCCACACATACAGCTTAGAATTATCACCAAAAAGTTATATAGTGCTGTGCAAATTAATTGGGACAAAGCATTTTTTTAATTAAAATCGTAAGTTGGTTACCATTCAGTGATTCAAACCAGTGTGAGTGCCTGTTCAAAGCAGTTAAAACTGGTTTGAATCACTGACTGACATCACTGACATTTTACTTAAAAAATGCTTTGTCTTAATTAATTTGCACAGCACTGTATCTTTGTCCCATCAGACCAGAGATTGTTATTTTTCATAGTCTGGGAGTTCTTCATGTGTTTTTTAGCAAACTATGCGGGCTTTCATATGTCTGGCACTGAGGAGAAGCTTCCTTCGGGCCACTCTGCCATAAAGGCCCAACTGGTGGAGGGCTGCAGTGATAGTTTACTTTGTGGAACTTTCTCCCATCTCTCTACTGCATCTGTGGAGCTCAGCTACAGTGATCCTGGGGTTCTTCTTTACTTCACTCACCAAGGCTCTTCTCTCACGATTGCTCAGTTTGGCTGGATGGCCAGGTCTAGGAAGACTTCTGGTGGTCCCAAACTTCTTCCATTTAAGGATTATGGAGGCCACTGTGCTCTTAGGAACCTTGAGTACTGCAGAAATTCTTCTGTAACCTTGATCAGATCTATGCCTTGCCACAATTCTGTCTCTAATCTCCTTGGCTAGTTCCTATGACCTCATGATTCTCATTTGGTCTGACATGCACTGTGAGCTGTGAGGTCTTATATAGACAGGTGTGTGCCTTTACAAATCAAGTCCTATCAGTTTAATTAAAACACAGCTGGACTACAATGAAGGAGTAGAACCACCTCAAGGAGGATCACAAGGAAATGGACAGCATGTGACTTAAATATGAGTGTCTGAGCAAAGGGTCTGAATAGTTATGACCATGTGATATTTCAGTTTTTCTTTTTTAATAAATTTGCAAAAATTTCTACATTTCTGTTTTTTTTACAGTCAGGATGGGTGCAGAGTGTACATTAATGAGAAAAAAATGAACTTTTTTGAATTTGCCAAATGGTTACAATGAAACAAAGAGTGACAAATTTAAAGGGGTCTGAACACGTTCCGTACCCACTATATATACAGAAAACACCCTTCAAAAAGCACTAGAAAATGGTTTGAGAGAAAGCACTGGAGACTTCTAAGGTGGCCAGCAATGAGTCCAGACCTGAATCACATAGAACACCTGTGGAGAGATCTAAAAATAACAGTTTGGAGTAGGCACCCTTCAAATATCAGGGACCTGGAGCAGTTTGCCAAAGAAGAATGGTCTAAAATTCCAGCAGAGCATTGTAAGAAACTCATTAATGGTTACCGGAAGCGGTTGGTCGCAGTTATTTTGGCTAAAGGTTGTGCAACCAAGAATTAGGCTGAGGGTGCCAATACTTTTGTCTGGCCCATTTTTGGAGTTCTGTGTGAAATGATCAATGTTTTGCTTTTTGCTTCATTCTCTTTTGTGTTTTTTCATTTAAGACAAATTAAATGAAGATAATAATAACAAAGAATTTGTGTTTGCAATCATTTTCAGGAAGAAACTGAGTATTATCTGACAGAATTGCAGGGGTGTCAATACTTTTGGCCACAACTGTATATATATATATATATATATATATATATGTTAGGAGTCAGGTTTCTGCAGTCGCTATGCAGGAATCCAGACCATCACATTCTGCAGTCTCCTGCTCTTTATCCACTGCAGAAGAGATTGCAGAGGAGATTGCCTTGCAGCAAATCTCTCCTGAGGCTAAGTCTTTCCATCCACCTTCTGAGCATGCTCATGAGACGATCTCCCATTGGAGATCGGGAGTCATGTGCTCAGGTCCCGCTCCAGATCTCATTGGTCCATCTCGGAGATCTAGAAGCTTCCGGAAGGTCCCGGCTGCTATAAAAGGTGCACATGGCTGTTCCGCCATGCGCTAGTATAGACTGTACTTGCTGCTGTGTGAATAACGAATGCATGATTCTGGTGAATGACTCATTTGAAACCCCTATCCTTTGATATTACGCTTGTGTGAGGGATTGAGTTTAGTACCAGCGCCAGCGCGCCTCTGCTTCATAGTCCACAGCTGCTAGCATCCGACATTGCGCTCACGCTTAGCATTGTCGTATAGCGGCAGTGTCCTACGCCGCAATGCAGTAGCAGCCCACTTAACCGTTCGCGGCTGCGACGCTACACACACGGTAGGTCTAGAAGGACTTTGTGCCGCCATCTTGGGCTACTCCTGTGACCTTATACCGTGTGTGTAACTACTCTGAGTACCTGTGACCTTAACAGGCTCAGCTCGTTTGTTTATGTACATAGGCGTCACTGTGATTTAACAGAGATTGCTCTGTGCACTTGGGTGACGCTTAACCCTGTGCACATTACCGCCATATTGCTCTGCCACCATCTAGCAGCGGTTATACCACCTACTGCACAGTGGACCCCGAGCGGCGAACGCACTTTATTTATATTTTTATTTAGTGTGTTCCGCCGTTCCTAACATATATATATATACAGTTTCATGTAAAAGTTTGAGCAGCTCTTGTCAAAATTACTGTTATCATAAACAGTTAAGCAAGTTGAAGTTGAGATAATCTATAAAAGGCCTACAGTTAAAGATGACACATCTCCTTTGTATTTAAGGCAAACAATATATATAGTTTCATCTTTTACATTTTTAAATTACAAACAGGAAAATGGGCAGCATGGACAATGCTTTTTCACTGCGAATTCACCTCTAAAGTATGTAATCTGATCCTCCTGATTCTCAGACCCAAAGCACCTAAGATAAGTCTCAAAATTCTGGTTAGCACATTCAGTTTGTCCATTAGACTGTGGATAAAAGGCTGAAGAAAATAGCAGATGGATCACCAAACGAGCGCAAAATGCTTTCCAAAATTTGGAAATACATTGTACCCCCTGTCAGAAACAAAATCGGTAGGAATCCCATACAATTTCGTGATTTCTTTGATAAAAATTTGTGCCAACAACTTGGGGCTGGTAAAGCGGGTAGCATAATGGAATAGAGACATCTTGCTGAGTCTGTCCACCACCACCAAAATAACTTTATTACCAGCAGCTAGGGGTAGATCAATGATGAATTCTACCAATAAATGAGTCCAAGGTCTACTGGGAGTAACCAATGGTTGGAGAGACCCAGACAGATATGTATGAGTGGTCTTAGAATGTGTACAAACACTGAAGACAGCTACATATCAACATCTTGGTATACTCAAGACCACAAAAAACACTGAGTAAAAATATTTGTAGTGGCTTTACTACCAGGATGCCAAGACCGAATCATGATGTTTACTTAAAACTTTATGGTGGAGGTTCACGGGTACGAAAAGTATACCTAATGAACAGGCAGCAGGGGCATCCCATTGAGCCTCTACAACCTCCTTATCAAGATCAGAGCATATAAATGCAATAACCAAACAATGAGATAAGGTATTCACTTTAATGTTCTCATTCCTCAGCCTAGCATCACAAAAAAGTTGACTCTGTTGAAGAACAACAACCATCTTACCTCTCTAGGCATTAGACACTTAGCAGACTCTAAACTTAAAAGATTTTTAAGATGAGTGATTACCATGACTGGATGAACTGCCTCCTCCAGAATATGTTGCCACTTTCAAAATCCCATTTAATTGCCAAGAGTTCCTTATTACCAATGTTATAGTTTTTCTCACCGCATGACAGTTTCTTAGAAAAATATGCATATGGGCTCCATTTGCCAGGAGATGCACCTTGTGACAATAAAGCCCCCACCTCAGAAGCGTCAACTTCTACAATAAATGGCTGAGTGACAACAGGCTGTATAAGAATTGTCGCAAATACAAAACATTGTTTAAAAGTATAAAATGCCTCCCTTGTCAGACTTTGCCATTAGAAAAAGTACATCCCTTTCCTGGTGTTATCCATCAGAGGTTTAGCCACTGCTGAAATGTTTTTGATGAACTTACAGTAGTAGTTGGTGAAAGCCAAAAACCTTTATAACGCCTTTAAAACCTCAGGAAGATCCCAATCTAATACCACCCAGATTTTCACTGGACCATGCGAAAACTGGTGGATGATGACATTTCTCTGGTTTGACAAATAATTTATTGTCTCTGAGTATTGGTAAGTCCTGCCTAACATGTACCTGACATGACTATAGGTCAGGCGAATAAATCAATATGTCATGAATAGAGATCACAACAAATCTACTTGCCAGGAGACTGACCATGCAATTTACAAAGTGCTGAAAGAAGGCGGGAGCATTAGTCAACCCAAATGGCATTATAAGGTTTTCATAGAGTCCCTCAGGTGTATTGAAAGCTGTATTCCTTTCACCCCACTCTTTAATTTGAATGTGATTATATACCCGCTCGACATCCAGTTTGGAAAACAATTTTGCTCCTACGATCTGGTTAAAGAGGTCCAGGATGAGAGAATCATAGAATCATAGAATCGTAGAGTTGGAAGGGACCTCCTGGGCCATCTGGTCCAACCCCCTGCTCAAAGCAGGATTCGCTAAATCATCCCAGTCAGATGTCTGTCCAGCCTCTGTTTGAAGACTTCCATTGAAGGAGAACTCACCACTTCTCGTGGCAGCCTGTTCCACTCATTGATCACTCTAACTGTCAAAAAGTTTTTTCTAATATCTAATCTGTGTCTCTTCCCATTCAGTTTCATCCCATTGCTTCTAGTCTTTCCTTGTGCAAATGAGAATAAAGTTGATCCTTCTACAATGTGACAGCCCTTTAGATATTTGTAGACAGCTATTAAGTCTCCTCTCAGTCTTCTCTTTTGCAAACTAAACATTCCCAAATCCTGCAACCTTTCCTCATAAGACAGGGTTTGCAGACCGGTCACCATTCTGGTCGCTCTTTTCTGAACTTGCTCCAGTTTGTTGATGTCTTTTTTAAAATGTGGTGCCCAAAACTGGACACAATATTCCAGATGAGGTCTGACCAAAGAGGAGTAGAGGGAAATAATGACTTCACGTGATCTAGACTGTATGCTTCTGTTAATACATCCTAGAATTGCATTTGCCTTTTTTGCTGCTGCATCACACTGTTGACTCATATTCAGTCTGTGATCTATTAGTATACCCAAGTCTTTTTCACATGTGCTGTCACTTAGCCCTATTCCTCCCATTCTATATATGCTTTTTTCATTTTTATTGCCCAGATGTAGTACTTTGCATTTCTCCCTGTTAAAAACCATTCTGTTAGTTGCTGCCCACTTCTCCAGTTTATTTAAATCTTTTTGAATCCTCTCTCTCTCTTCTCTAGTATTAGCGGGAAAGGTTATGGATCCTAGACCGTGATCTGATTAAGTACCGTGAAAATCTAGGCAGTGAAGTAACCCCCCCACCTCGTCTTTTTTTTTAAAAAAAAGAAAAGCCAGGTTGCATAGGGAGATGAGAAAGGTCTTTTTTTGGCCCTTTGCCAGACTTTCAGCTCTTTAGCAGCATGACCCCAGGCATAAAATGAACGGTGCAATCATAAGAATGATGGAGAGGAAGTTTTGTCACCCCTGTTCTGAAAACGCATGCCAAAATTGGACAGGTATTCAGGCAGAGATTGGGAACCCACCCTAGCTAGATTGCTGCCCGAGCAGTGAGCAGTGTCCTTGACAATAATCGCTTAACTTAACCACCTCCTAGTCTCAGGGCCAGTTTTAGACAAACTGGGGCCCTAGACAAAATTCAAAGTGGAGCCCCAATGTCCATATAAAACACGTACATGTTAGGCCGAGATCACACATGCGAGAAACACGGATGAGTCTCGCATGTTAATACCCGGCACTGCTGCCGGCACTTGTTAGCGGAGTCTGCGGCTGCATGTATTGCTATTCGGCCGCACGCTCTGATCCAAGTGCCGGTGGCAGTGCGGGGAATTAACATATGAGAATCGTCCGTGTTTCTCGCATGTGTGATCCAGGCCTTACACCGATATCGGTGTCACCAGTGTTTTCAATCAGTGTGCCGTCTAAGTGCCATCTGTGTTTTTCAGGTATTGGATAATGGAAATGAAATTACAAGGCTTCTCACATACTTTCCATGTTAAACACGGATGACAAACGTACAGCACACGTACAGCACACAGACGGCATGTTTACACAGACCCATAGACTTGTATTGGCCCTTGTCACAAGTCCACTGTAGCCCAGTGCTAAGAATGTCAGAGACCCCTGGAGGCACAAAACCCCTGCAGCCTAGTGCTAAGACTGACGGAGACCCCCAGAGCATCAGGGCTGGAGCCGCGGGGGATTTACCATTTCATGTTAATTATTTTTACATTATCAGAAAACCCCTGTAGACACTGTTCACACACCATTTTTGCTGTGGATTGATCTACAGTGTTGGCAGGAAATATTCAGCGCTCACTTATGCTGATCGCACCCCGTAGGTCATCAATTTGCATTGTTACAGAGGTCATTCGGCCAGCAGCTAACCATTTAATTAGCGATATTCTGACATGGTGGCATTCCACTCTGCACATGTTGCAGCAGCTGTGGCAGCAGCAATGAGACCTAGTGCAGTATGTCCTTTTGCATAGCCGGGGCCAATGCAGTCCGGATATGGTGCAAATCACGCTCGCGGAGTGCGCACAGGTGAAAGACCTCTGCACCCTTCTGCACCCTTCTGCACAGTATTGAAATGGCTATTAAGATGGTTAGCACTGATTATGCCATAATCAGCATTACTATTTCAGTCATCTACATGCTGGAGCACACTTTGAATAGTCTGTATAAGGAGGTGATGCTCCCAGAGGAAGAGTTGGAAGCAGAGGAGGATGCGGAAGGGTTAACAATATCTCAAATTTCCAGACTGTCGTCGCAAAGATGGGTGCCATGGAAGGGTGACTTACGGTGATCAAGGTGAGGCTCATGGTACCAGACAAATTGTTAATGAAGATGCAAGAGCCGAGGAGCAAATAGAGGAGGTTGAGGTGATAGACACGCAACAGACAGGAAATGAAGAGGATAATGATGTGGTCTCAGTAGTCTGTGGTTGGTGGTAAGGGACAGAGGAAGCAACTTTGAGTGTTACCCCGTCACCAACACAGCATGGACTTAGACTTCATGGTAGCGCTCAACACCTTCTTGCTGCGCTATTTTCAACATGATGCCCGTATTCATAGGGTTAGAAATAGTGCTGACTACTGGGTTTCCACTTTGTTAAATCCATGATACAAAAGTAAATTTAACCAGATGCTTCTCTCCTGGAAAGAGATGTGCACATGCTGAAGTATCAAAATACGCTTGTGGACATTCTTAAGAGTGGTTTCCCTCACGACAGCAGTGAGGTACCACAAGTGTGAATAAGTGAAAAATCAGCTCACCCCTGAGGCATAATTCCAGTCCAGGATAGGAGCACCGGAATCCTGCTGCTGCACAGCACTTGGCAACTTGAACATTGTGAAAATGAATCCAGCTCAAACACTAGGGTGTTGATAAAAATCTTTCATTTGGCTTTATTTAGAAGAATTCTTTTTAAAATGGTACAACATCAATTGGGACATTTCAGACAACATTGCAAATTTAAAATAGGGGTTGATGTATAAGAAAAAGCATACATGTTTCGAACAATAAAGTTCTTGAACACTGGTCACATGTGAGGTACAGCACACAGTGTCCATCTCAGTTGCAGACGTTCAACCCCAGGAACATCAAGGTGTCATTGACAAAAAATTAGCAGCAGCAGGCAGCAGTGTTAGTGGCATAAGCAATTTCTGTGAGTCGTTTAACACATTTTTTTGACCAGCCCGTGCACCAGCAGAACAGAGTACAAGTCTGACAAGTTGTAAATGACTGGAGAGGATTGTTCAGGATTATCTAGAGGTCAATATCATTGCCATCAGGGGGAAAAGGACCCTTTTACATTTGGTCTTCAAAAATGGAAGAGTGGCCTGAGCTAGTCTGTCACGCCTTGGAGGCTTTGTCAGTCACGGCAGCCAGCATTCTCTCTTCAGTACTGCTGGTAGTTTCCTGACTGATAAGCGCATCTAGCTGTACCCTCAAAGTGTAGGCCGCCTAACTTTCATCAAAATGAACAACTCTTGAACTCCGATGACTTTTGCACCCCAGTCGCAGATTGGGCAGACTAGGCGATAATGCCATTTTTAGTCTCATGCATTGATCTTGTGTTATTATAGTCAGTACCATCTTTGTGGTGGCTTCTTTGCCTGCTATTCCTACTGCTGCTGATGTTACAAACAATTCTTTGAAAAGTGAAGACTCCAAATTGAGTCTCCATCTGGTTGGTTGCCTGTGGTGAAAGGTGTGTCAGAGGCCTATTATACTGTTTCTACTCTATGGAAATTGATGCTACTTTATTGCTGTGTGACACTTATTTTTTGAAATGTGGAGACTCAAAGTTGGGTATCCATCTGGTGAATTGCCTGTAGTAGAAGGTGTGTCAGAGGCCTATTATACTGTTTCTACTCTGGGGAAATTGATGCCGCTATAGTGACGTGTTACAATTACTTTTTGAGTTGTGGAGACTACAAGATTGGTCTCCATCTGGTGGACTGCCTGTGGTTGAAGGTATGCCAGAGGCCAATTATACTGTTTCTACTCTGCAGAAATTGATACCACTTTAGTGCTGTGTGACAATTATTTTTTGAAATGTGGAGACTCAAAGTTGGGTCTTCATCTGGTGGGTTGCCTGTGTAAGTAGGGCTCCCAGACAGGGAGGCCTGCACTTACTTTCAGTCAACAACCTGTGTTACTATTCCTATATTTTTCTATCAATTGTAGTCTATGAAACTGATGTTTGTGCCATCTGAGTGTGGCTGGAATTAAAAAACAAAAAAAATTGGAGGTGTTGCATGAGGTGTGAGGTCTCCCAGTTCATTTCTAATTGAGAATACGCAGCATCAAAAGCTCACCAAAAACTCATCGTGATCACACAGCCTAAATCTTGAAAATTGTAGTTTTAGATAATCCCTTAACATAAAAACTCTTTAACATAAAAACTTATAATATTGTATTTGGAAAATTACACAATCTGACAGTATTCCAAGCAATAAATGCACTGTCGTTATTAGAAATCTTACCACTATGCAGGATTATTCTTAAGTTCTATCATTAGTTCTTAATTTTAGCAACATTATGTTTGATTTATTACCACAATCATAAGATCAGCTTCTTTACTTTTTCCTGAACTACTTTCCTCGTCTTTTGGTTTACCTTACCACATTTTTTCCAAAATCTGTATCCGTAGCAATGTCTAGACGGTACTTAGGATGTCCAGTTCCCTTTCCATTGTCTCATTTTCCAACTTCAGCATTCGGTAAGTAAACTATCTATGCCATTGTAATTTGTGGTTTCCACATTTCCAAGTAAAATGTATATTGTTTCTGTAACCTCATTGGGAAATATTGTATCATTTTTAAGAGTACCGCAGAGTCATAATAGTAACCCATGTCCTGAATATACTGTACATGAGAACAATTATACGGTATATACCCTAAATGCTTAATAACTAAGCACAGTTAGGCATAAAATGCTACATTTATTCACTATTATTACAATGTTTTACAATGATTTGTCATTCTGTAATTGCTTTTATCAGTGTGCACATGTGTAATTTTGTACAGTGCATTTGAGTACATGGGCCATCATAGATCAGTGGTTCCCAGCAGAGAACAATTTGTGCTCCAGAGTCATTTCCATCTCGAGAGTCACTGTTTGGCCGGGGTCACACTAACAGACGCAAAATACGGTCCGTAGTTTACAGGCATAATACGGATGAATGACCCCTAAATAGTGCTCCGTATGTAATCCGTAAGCAAGGTGCGGTCGCGTATTTTGCGCATGTAAGCATCCGTATGTAATCCGTATGGCATCCGTATTGAATCCGTATGGCAAGATTTTCTCGCAGCCTTGCAAAATGGACATTTAACGGTTTTGAGGCCTGCTAGCTATTTAAATCATTAGCCTGCACTCTATTTATTGGTTCAGGAACAGGTGTGAGCCTCCATTCTGTCCATTTGTCACCTTGCCTTCACTAGGTATGTTGGTGTTGTATGTGCAACATGGCAAACAGTCTGACTTTCAACACAACTGAGCAGGTTCTCTTCAACTGGCTTTTGTCACGCCGCTTTGGCCAACCATACCCAGTGATAGTGGATCCGCAGAGGAGGAGACGCATGTGGGTACATCCACTTTTGAGGCAACGACTCACAAGAGTTAATTTTCACCGCCTCTATTCTTCTCTGCGGGAGCATCCTGTCAAATTCTACCAATACTGTCTCATGAGCCTTGCAAAATTTGATCAACTCTTGGAGACAGTGTGCCCTGGGATAACCTTTCAGGATACAAGGATGTGCAAAGCTATATCTGCAGAGGAGCGACTTCTACTCACAATACGGTATGTACTACACAACCATATTCTCTATGTTCATGATGTGTTGGGCAAAGTTTGAATTTTTGCCTTCTTGTAGTAAGTTTTAGGCCCTCATCTTAGTCCACATATGTTTCAACTTACAGACCCGAATGTTATGTGGAATATGTACTGAATATCACTTACTCATTGTGCAAAGCAAGATGTGTGTGTTATTTTCTCTGAAATCTTACCAAGTTTTGTATGTATGGACCTGTTTGTTTTGTAAATGTGTGCATTCGACAATCATCCTTTTCTGTTGTTCTTCAGCTTCCTGGCCACTGGCCTGTCTTATGCTGCTCTCCACCATGAGTTTCTGATTGGAAGATCAACCATATCTGGCATAGTCAGGTCAACATGTAGTGAAATATGGACAAGACTATATCAAGTCGTCATGCCCGAGGCCAGGATGGAAGACTGGTTGAGGATATCAAGGGACTTTGAGGAAGAATGCCAGTTTCCAAATTGTATTGGGGCCCTTGATGGCAAACATAAACGGGTGCGTAAGCCGCCGAACTCTGGCTCCCAATTCTTCAATTATAAACAATACTTTTCTGTTGTATCTTTGGCTGTGGCCGACCCTCAATACAAGTTTATAATTGTTGACATTGGGGCCTATGGAAGGACGGGAGACTCTAGAGTCTTCAATACTTCCATTATGGCTCGGCGGCTAAGCACCAGCCAGTTGGATCTACCACCACCACACCAGCTACCAGGCTCCACTCAAGAATGTGTCCCTTATATCCTTGTGGCAGATGAGGCCTTTCAGTTAACACGCAATGTCATGAGGCCATAACCCCGGCGCAACCTTCACCACAGGCGCAGGATATTTAACTTGCGCCTATCACGTGCTCGGCGACTGGTGGAGTGTTCCTTTGGCATTCTTTGTGCCAAATGGCGGGTACTCCAGTCTGCCATTCAGCTGAGTGAACAAAATGTTAATGAAGTAGTGAAAGCCAGTGTGGTTCTTCATAACTTCACCAGGATACATGATTGTTCCTCCTCTGCTGGTGTTGTGCGTAGGCCGGACAATGTGCATAAGGTGAGACCACCTATCAACCATCAACGTAGACCGATCTCTGGCCTCAAAGTGCGTGATATTTTCACTAATTACTTCAGGGGGAACCTTCTTGGCAAGAGCATACTGGATCTCTGTTGGCAATGTTGGTTTGATGTGTGTCAAAATATATATATTTCTACCCCTTCTGAATCTATGACTGTTGAATTGATTTGGTAAGCGTATTTTGATAGGGGTTTGGACAATTAAGACAGAGAAGTAAAGTGTAGTTGCCAAATTTTTGCTTTTGCCTTTTTTAAGTCAGTACCTCTGTGGCAACTGGATCCTCAGGGGCACCGCAGATGCACCATTTATGAGGAGGCTATGGGCTTTTCTTATTAGGCTGGGAAGGTGACAATATTTGTGGACCATCTCAGCCTCTTGATATCAGCCCTCAGTCAGGAGGACCGCACATCTTTTTTTGAGCCCCTATTTTTTAGTAACAAGCAAAGGCAAAGCAAACAGCTGTGGACTGATATTAATAGGCTGGGAAGGTCAATGAATATTGCCCCCTTCCCAGTAGAATAAGACCAGCTCACAACTGTCTGCTTTCCCTTGGCTCGTTATTGAAATAAGTGGGGACCCATGTGGTTTTTTATATATTTTTTTATTTATTAATTAGCATTTTTCAGTCATTCAATTATTTATTTATTAGAAATAAACAAATAAATGAATGAAAAAAGGCATGGGGTCCTCGCTATTTTTAGTAACCTGCTAATGGAAAGCAGACAGCTGTGAATGCCTATCGTTATTGGGCCATTCCCAACCTATAAAAATCATCCTGCAGCTACCTCAGATGTGGCACATCATACTTGATGTGACAATTCCCACAAAGTAATCCACGTTCATCTTCTTGGTCTCCAGCACCTGTGGATAGTGGTAAAATTATCGCTTTGCACAGATGCTAGCTGATGATTACTCTCAACCTTGTCAACGCCGGTCACAGCCGTTAGTTCACACGCTGTCCTCTGTGTGACAGCATGGGAACCAGCAGCCGTCCGTGAAGCCAAGTGGCTGTCACCGGCGATGACTGCAGTAAGGTTATTGCTGGTCAGTGCGACTGTATCTCACTTCACACAGAGGACAGTGTGGGAACCGCCAGCTGTTCGGGCCCCCATTGGCTAAAATTAGGTTCGGGTTTGGGGATCAAGGTTGGGAACCGTTTGGTAACTGAACCAAACTTTTTTTCTAAAATTTGGCCGAACCCGACAGACCCGAAAATCCAAGGATCTACCCATCCCTTCACATCCCTTCATATATTTTGACGTTAGAAAAATAAAGAGTGCTTCTCTAAATTAATAGAACTGTCCTGCTGAATTAAGGATTAAGAATAATGAAGAATGATGAAAGGTTTTAAAAATGAAAATAATGAAAATGATTTTTTAAACAAAAAATATAGGAACACTAAAACTAAACAATTTACCTCCAGAGCGTGTAGAAATTTGGCATATTTTTTCAGTGCAGTGGTTTCTGGGCTTACATTTATATTGCCAGTATTAAAATACTTTAACACTATTGTTGGATTATTTCCTAGGATATGACACATCACAGTCTGCAGGAAAATTCCTTAATATTGTGTCATTTATTTCCAGCAACCCAATTCTTTCCAGCTTTTCTATCTCATGAAAGTAAAACCATCAAATATTTTAGAGTAGGCCTCCTTTTCAATGTCTCTGTTCAAAACCAGATTTTTGCTACCTAATCTGAGAGCAGTGTAATGTAGAGACAGAGACCCTGAATCCAACAATGTGTTACTTACTGGGCTGTTTGCTGTAGTTTTGATAAAATCACTATTTTATTAGCAGGAGATTACCACTAGAGGACTAGAAAACATGCTGAACTGCTGTCCTCCATGTTCATGAGCTCTGTATAATCATAACCCCTGTAATTAGCAGCATTCAATATAATAACACTATACACAGGAAGTTGCCAATCAGGGTTTTACCGAGTTCAGCATTAAGAAAACTGGTAGATCTGCGCATAAAAAAACAGTGATTTTACTAAACTGCAGCAAGCAGCCCAGCAAATGATACATCGCTGGAATTAAGGTCTTTGTCTATGCATGTTTCTCTCAGATGGGGTAGCAAAAAACTGGTGACAGTTTCCCTTTTATAGACAACATTAAAAAATTGCCTCATGTTAGTTACTGCAGCATAACATTTAAGTTTTGTGTACCTGCACTGCACAAATCACAAAAAACTTTGCTGCACTTGTAGTAGAGATGTTCAGTGGGTACAGAAAGTATTCAGAATCCTTTACATTTTTCACTCTTTGTTTCATTGCAGCCATATGGTAAACTCAAAAAAGTTCATTTTTTCTCATTAATGTACACTCTGCAATCCATCATGATTGATAAAAGCAGAAATTTTTGCAAATTTATTAAAAAAGAAAAATTGAAATATCATATGATCATAAGTATTCAGGCCCTTTGCTCAGACACTCAAATTTAAGTCACATGCTGTCCATTTCCTTGTGATCTTCCTTGAGATGGTTCTACTCCTTCATTGGAGTCCAGCTGTGTTTAATTTAACTGATAGGACTTTGATTTGTAAAGGCACACACCTGTCTATATAAGACCTCACAGCTCACAGTGCATGTCAGAACAAATGAGAATCATGAGGTCCAAGGAACTGGCTAAGGAGCTCAGAGACAGAATTGTGGCAAGACACACATCTGGCCAAGGTTACAAAAGAATTTCTGCAGTACTCAAGGTTCCTAAAAGCACAGTGGCTTCCATAATCCTAAAATGGAAGAAGTTTGGGATCACCAGAAGTTTTCATATACCTGGCCGTCCAGCCAAACTGAGCAATCATGGGAGAAGAGCCTTGGTAAGAGAGGTAAAGAAGAACCCCAAGATCACTGTGGCTGAGCTCCACAGATGCAATAGGGAGATGGGAGAAATTTCCACAAAGTCAACTGTCACTGCAGCTCTCCACCAGTTGGGCCTTTATGGCAGAGTGGCCCGACGGAAGCCTCTCCTCAGTGCCAGACATATGAAAGCCCGCATAGAGTTTGCTAAAAAAAATGAAGGACTCCCAGACTATGAGAAATAAGAGTCTCTGGTCTGATGAGACAAAGATTTAACTTTTTGGTGACAATTCTATGCGGTATATGTGGAGAAAACTAGAAAACTTGGCACTGCTTATCACCTACCCAATACAATCCCAACAGTGAAACATGGTGGTGGCAGCATCATGCTATCGGGGTGTTTTTCAGCTGTAGGGACAGGACGACAGGTTGTAATTGAAGGAAGCATGAATGCGGCCAAGTACAGAGATATCCTAGATGAAAACCTTTTCCAGAGTGCTCTGGACCTCAGACTTGGCCAAAGGTTCACCTTCCAACAAGACAATGACCCTAAGCACACAGCTAAAATAACAAAGGAGTGGCTTCAGAACCACTCTGTGACCATTTTTGACTGGCCCAGCCAGAGCCCTGACCTAAACCCAATTGAGCATCTGTGGAGAGACCTGAAAATGGCTGTCAACCAATGTTCGCCTTCCAACCTGATGGAACTGGAGAGGATCTGCAAGGAAGAATGGCAAAAGATACTCAAATCCAGATGTGTAAAACTTGCTGTATCATTCCCAAGAAGACTAATGGAAGCACTAGCTCAAACGGATGCTTCTACTCAATACTGTGCAAAGGGTCCGAATACTTATGACTATGTGATATTTCATTTCTTGTTTTGTAATAAATTTTCAAAAATTTCTGTTTTTTTTTCAGTCAAGATGGGGTGCGGAGTGTACACTAATGAGAAAAAATGACCTTTTTTGAATTTACCAAAAGGCTGCAATGAAAAAAAGAGTGAAAAATTTAAAGGGGTCAGAATACTTTCCGTGCGCACTGTACATTGTTACAACAAACAAATGTTACATAGTAACATAGTAACGTAGTTACCAAGGCCAAAAAAGACATTTGTCCATCCAGTTCAGCCTATATTCCATCAGAATAAATCCCAAGATCTACATCCTTCTAAAGAATCTAATAACTGTGAGATACAATATTGTTAAGTTCCAGGAAGACATCCGGGACTCTCTTGAACCCCTCGACTGAGTTTGCCATCACCACCTCCTCAGGCAAGGAATTCCAGATTCTCACTGCCCTAACAGTAAAGAATCCTGTTCTATGTTGGTGGGAAAACCTTCCCTCCTCCAGATCCAGAGAATGCCCCCTTGTGACAGTCACCTTCCTTGGTGTAAACAGATCCTTGGAGAGATATTTGTGCATCACGCAACATTCTGCCCAAGCCAAAGACCCAGTATATAGTATCCCTGACTAGGATTGTTACAGAGGTATCTACAGCAGCAGTACTGGCAGAGCAGTATAAGTGGGTCTGCAGTTGCTAGTGAAAACTAAGCAGTACAGGCACATCACATAACATGTGGCAGTTTATCTCGTGGGCTGATGCCCTCAGTGCCGGGGCAAAACGGCTGAGGGAACACCGATCTGGAGTGAGGCTGGGCATTGAAGATGCTGTGGGACCGTTCGGCCGGGTCTGTCTTGGAAGCGGGCTTAGTGAGAATGAGAGCAGGAAAGGGACAGAAGAGAAGCTGAATGTTGTGTACCCTGATAATGCTGATGGAAAGAATATGAATATGCTGTGTACAAGTGTGGGAGAAAGGACCAGAACAATTGAGGTAATGGTGCCTGTGGGCCAGAACCATTGGGACTGCCACTAGTGTTGCAGGGGGACAGAGAACCTGATCGGGACAGACCTGTGACCGCTGCTGCCAACGGCGGGTCTGTTATAAAAGGGGCTGAGCGTGGGAAGACAGGAGCTGCGGCAGGTGAAGGTTTTCTCCCTCCCTGCGGGCAACTCTCCAGACAGCAGACTACTCTTGAGTGTGTACTACCCTGCCCCCAGTGACAGCGCCAGTAACCGCTTACCACTGCCGGACGCCGACCCTATGTGACGGCAGACAAGAAACGCTGACCGGACTGCACAACCCTTGACCGCTGACAGCTTTGGATGCACAGCCCCCATCGGAGACTTCAACTCCTCAGCCGCGGCTGCGGCCTTGAGACCGGATCCCTCCTCCTCATACGCCGGAACAACAGCCACAAGTACCCGGACATACAGCGGCCCACCAAAAGTTCCCAGACTCTTCGCCGCTGCCAAGAGACAGTTCCTCCGGTACATCCAGAACCGCTTCATCAACGTGACGTGCCACCTGCAGCGCCATCGTGGGATCTTCCAACCACCTCCCTCCGGACGTCAGAGTCTGATAAATTGATCTCTACGTTTTCCCTTTCCCGCCTTTAGCTATTTTTTTGTTTATCGTTGGTGACAGCTGAAGTCAGGCTGTCACCACAATATACTGTATTTTTCATATTTCTGCCCACGCAATACCGCTGTGTGACTTGTCCATATCAACTCCCTGCATGGAAAAGCTTTGTCATCTTTTTTCCTCTTGTTATATAAAAAACACCCGTTAACACTTGATCTGCCTCCTGGTCGGCACTACATCCTACGCACCTGCTAGTATCCTACACAAGTCTCAGTAAAATTGTTCCGTTTAAAGTTGAACTGGACTGTGACTCTATTATTTGTAAATTGGATCCTGAAGTCCTCCAGAAACCTTCAGAGGACCCTGATGGAGCTGTGAAAGGCGCTGCAGGTATGCTGAGTAATGGGCAGCGTGTTTATGTGATGGGAGGCCAGGGCACACTGTTGCAGATGTTGGTGGCCACGACTACAGCCCTGTCCGTCCCTCACAAAAGATTCTGCAGAATGTTTTTGAGAGATCCAATCATTGAGTGTTTCCTGAAAGAAGAGGTAAATAAGTAAGGTGACTGTGTCTAACCACTGACTGCTTCAGCCAGGCACTCCTTGAAATAGCCAATAACCAAAGTGTCTTCAGGAAAATGTCAGATTTTTTAAAGGTGTCAGTGGCAGATGAAACTTGAAAATGCAAATGTTGCTACACTGATGGTGTACCAAATTGCTTCTGAGCCAATAGCCAATATAACCGCAGAGAACTTCTGAAAGAAATGCAATGAATTAACTCAGACTTTGTAGCACAACAGCTCCACTGAGGATGTGAAGTCCACATGGGAACATTTGTTCTCATTTCTCTAACAGAAAGCTAAGGATATTACTGAAATGCATGTTAGATGGCCACGTTATTCTGCTTAGCAACTGCCTATGGGCATACTCCATCATACAAATGATGAAGAAAGGTTCTAGATGGACTACAGGCACCTAATTGAATGCACTATGTGAAAAGATTACCTAGTGTACTAGAAGAAGAACTCCCTGGCAGAGCCTAGTTTTTCCCTATTCTAGACTTGGCCAGTAGATACAGGTAGGAACCTAAGCCCAAAAAAGGTGTGAGTTCCTCTATAAATGCACTTTGATACATTTTGAATGTCTATTAATCTGCTTAGATGACATAGCCATATTCTCTGCAACCTTGTCTAAACATCTGGAGAAACTTGGTGCTCACTATTCTATCATTGCTGCAATGGCTAAAGCTGGGGGCTCAATGTGTATCATTTGTTTGGAGAGAGAGCTCGAAATGGAGAAAACGTTTTTTCGGCATTGACCAGGCGCTACCAGAAGATATGAGGTGTCTGGAGACAAAGTGAAAAAAAAAAAAGCTTGATTCAACTACTTCATCAGGTACACTTAAACAGGATATCACCTCTGACCATTATAGGGGCTAGTGGTGACGTTACAAACCTGGTTACAAATGGAAGAGACCGTACTATGCACATCTCAAGATTGAATATTTCTAAACAAATATACAATATCTGGGGTATGTGGTGACTAGGTGTAGGAGGAGGCAATGATACCCCTGAATGGCACATGCACAATGTGGCATTAGTGCAGAAATGCTGCTGTTTGCTGGCTAGATGGAACCAATGCGGTACCAACTGGCACAGGAAGAGTTGCAGGGGGAACAAGTTCACGATCCAGTCAGGTGCCTTGACTGATGAAGTTCCATGATATAAAGGTCTTTAGTGCCAAACTGTGAAGACATTTGCTGCCAAGGAGAGGAGCAGTGCAAACATTGGCTGGAGACGACGCTGAAGCCAATGTGTCAGGCCTCAGTAGAGACCGTGCACCAGCAGGGTGTTGGAAACTGTCAGACAGAGCCCGGATGATGCCCAGTGAGATCCAAAGACCCAGTTATGCCGGTTAAGACCCGAGAACCAGATCTATGCCAGTCAAGAGCCAGAGCCCAGATTTCTATGGTCAAGGTTCGAAACCCCGATTTGCACTGGTCAAAGTCCAGAGGTCAGACGACAACAACTGGGAGCTGGAGCCCTGCCCTCTTTCCTTAGGCCCAGGAGACACAACCTGGCAGTCAAGCGCTGAAGATACAAGAGGAGACTTTGACTGGAGAAGGATGCTTACAGTGATAAGAGGGAGACATGAGTGAGATTGGCTGTCATTTCCTACAACATGCAGTACCAGAGTTGGCCTGGACAAAGACAACAGGTGGGGTGGAGGTCAGCTGGTGCAAAGGAGGCTCAGCATTCCTTGATAGACTTCGTCAGGAGGACTTGTGGCCAAGCAGGAATACCCGGTGATCCCTGCTAAAGCCATTGTGTCAAGAGGAGCTAGCATAGCAGCTCTTCTGGGAATGGGTGTACCTGTTGAAGAAATATTAGTATGGACTTCTCCAATTGTTATTATTGAACTGTAGTTCTTATTCTGTGTTTTGCATTCGATAATTGACTTGTGTTTGTGCAGTTTTCTATAGCTAAACTGCTTCCCCAGTTCCACATATACCCGCCTTGCTGAAAGCAATAGTTTTGTTGTCTGTCCTGCCTAGAGCTCAGCTGTGCATTGAATCCAGTCACCTGCTTATTGTCTGATCCAGCGTGGATCTGACAGATTAAATGGATAATTAACTTTTTTTCCTTTGGCTTGGTGCCAAAGTGATGTGATTGCCCCCGGTGGCCATTAGAATTATTACACATGGTGTCATTCATTCTAAGTTGCCCCGGTGGTCGTGAGTGGTAGTGCACTTTAGTTTCTTTGGTTTAGTGCACGTAATTATAAATCAGGTGTGAGGCTCTTTAAAAGAGTTCAGGTGGGTTTGATGACTGTTGGTGATATTGTGTGTTAGTCATTCACAAGGAAGCCTGGGTGAAGGAAGGAGCTGAACATGAGTCCTACGCAGCCCAGCCAGAGGGGACGAGTGGCAGCTATGTGGTCTGCAAGAAGGGCTGGCATGGCGTGGTGGAGTCACAGTTTATGGTGTCAGCAGGAAGTGCTTGCATGGTGGTGGGCTCTGTTGCTAGGAGCGTACGCAACAGAGCAAAGCTAAGTGGTGTTTCCCCTGTATTGTCATTTTCCCTCATGTGTGTTTAGTGCAGTGGTGGGATTAGTTTCCGCACCGACCAATTCCCTAGTGAGGGTTTAGGTTCAGGGCGAGCTAGGGTTATTAGGTTCCTGTGCGTGGCCCGGTGCGGAACCGGCATAGGGAACGTTAGGAGTGCAGGGACACTGGCTCAGGGGAGTTCAGGAGGTCTCCACTTCCCTATTCCCTATTGCAGGGCCCACCATTGTTAATGTTACCCAGGTTCCCCTTTATTATTTAAATTCGCCTTACTGGAGGCGGGGTTTCCAGACTACTTTATAAAATACGTGTAATATCTAAATCCGCCAGTTGGAGGCGGTTTATCCAGCTGCACGTCCTATTATTTAAATTCGCCCAACTGGAGGCGGTGTATCCAGGGTCACGTGTGTCATGGGTTCGCCTTGCGGTACTCGCTGCGTCCAGACACACGTGACCGTGACACTTACATTTGGCATAGTAGTCAGGATTCAACACTGAAGCACAGAGATGGCGGAAAGGTTGGTGACCAAGCCAGACAGGGGGGAATATACCCTAGTGGCTCTGAAGGTCATGGAAAGCAGTGTATCACTCTGGAATTGGGTAGTGAGACTTAAGAGCATAATGTGTATGTACCCCTGACCCTAGCCATACAGTCAGAGTTAGATCTTTTGACCCTTGATGGAGAGGCCCAACAGGCAGTCATATACCGTCAGTCTAGAGATCTTGACACCGTGGACAAAGGGGTTAAAATTTTAGAGGACATGCATGATGACACCACTGACTTTATAGCCTTAGCCCCCTGAGGAAGCCTGTCAAGGTGAAACTTGTTGGGAAGCGTATACCCTGGCAGCGTAATATAAAGACATGGACTGCAGCCGTGGTTTGGGCAAGATAGCATAGCCTCAGCAATGTGTTGAGTTTACTAGTTGGTAGAATAGGGTTGCCTAATTATAGAAACCTGTTGATATATAAGAATATTACAGGACCATTTTAGTATTTTTAGATAATAGAGACCACATTTTTATTACAGTTAAATAAAATTCAAGTTTTATTTACATTCCTTAAAATTCGATCTATTTACCCTCTTGGATAATTTGTTACCACGGACTTAGTGCACCTCCGCATGTTTTTGTTTTGGCAGGTCCAAGGGGAGAGTCAGACTGTAGCCCAGTATGTAATTGCAGTGCAGGAAGTGACTGCCTATATCACTAAGAAGACCCGAGGCGGATACAGAGGGCTGGGGCCATTAGATGAAGTACTGCAGAATCAACTAGTTGCTGGACTGAGGGACCTCTACCTGAGACAGGCCTTAAAGAAGCGTCTATCCTTGAACCCAGATCTGAGCTTTCTAGAATTTGGTTCCAAGGTCCGGGTTCTAAGACAAGAAGCCCTTAACCTGACAGGTGCGCTGCAGAGTCATGAAGTGGCAACCAGGGACTCCCACACATATAGAGCCCACTGGGCCCAGGAGCTATTCCAAGCTTCCATGGTCCTGAATGCACACTGAGCTAATTCCTCCCCCACCTAGGGAGGTATGTGACTGACTAGCAATGGATAGCACAAACAGGACAGAAAAGGGAAACAGACTGGGATGAAAGGAAACTGCATTCATACTAAACGCACAAGCAACAACAAAGTGGAAAACAAGGGAACAGTTGGAGCAACCAATCTAATGGGAGAGGATAAGGAAATACACACTCTACAAAAACCACATAGAAAACTCCCAGAGTGAACACCAAATAACTGTCACAAATAAGGACCATGAGTAGTTAAAACTAAAAGAGAAAGAGCGCAATAGGGTCTTACCCAAGTAAAATGGATATAAATCAAGCTATTATACTCACCAATAACAGGAGAGTTTCAGGCACAAAGGAATAGAGGTCAAGCTGCTGCACATCCAAATGGCCACTCAGTGACCATAAATCATCAGATTTACAAAGAAAGAATTTTTGGATTTAATCGTGCGCTGCTAGACAAAACGACTCCTTGCAGATTGTATAATTATATACTTTTAATTCCCAACGTGTTTCGAAGTTAACACTTCTTCCTCAGGTACATATCATCCCCTGAGGAAGAAGTGTTAACTTCGAAACGCGTTGGAAATTAAAAGTATATAATTATACAATCTGCAAGGAGTCGTTTTGTCTAGCAGCGCACGTTTAAATCCAAAAATTCTTTCTTTGTAAATCTGACAAATAAGGACCACTCATACACCACCATATTGGGTAGTTGTAAGCTATCACCAGCAGAGAACAGAGGAAACAGTGAGGTTTAAATAGAAGGCCCTGCAGAGTGATAGTATATTCCAAATAGCAAATAAAAAACACTATAACAAAGGAATGACAAAAGGCAAAGGGAAATCGGCACCCTAACACTGACAGGACCTCCAGTGGCTCAGCGAACAGAGATGCTGGCAGTCATCCACAAGACTGCCAGATTGAATCCTGGGGCATGACAACACTCCTCCTTCTTTGGGGAGTCACTGGACTTGAAGAAATCCTCCCCAACCATTAAAGCAGCTGACAGATCTCCCTCACAAGGCTTCTGCATGCAAATTTTATGTATTAACCCTGGAAATATCCTCCAGACTGAGCCCTTTCCATTTAACATGTTTGTGGCCGTTGACATCTGACCCATCCAGAGTCCAGCAGCCGTTCCCCCTCACTCTTCTTGTCAAGCAAATTCTTCACATCAACATTCTTAGTATCCGGGAGAGATGTCGCTGAAAAATCAACATCGGGTTGACTAAGGACAAGGGCTTTAGAAAAAGCTGTTTTGAGGGCAGCAAAAGTATCAATCGCCTCAGTGGACCATGAAGAAAAATCAGTATTGTTCTTGGTCATATCAGTAAGAGGTTTGACTATAATTGAAAAGTCCTTAATGAGATTGCAATAGCAAGTAGCAACCCCTAAGAACCTCTATAAAGCTTTACGGTTATTTGGTTGTACCCAATAAAGGCTGGCCTGTACCGTGGCAGGGTCAATCAGAGCACTATCAAAAGACGTATGGGGGGGAAGAAGTTCAACCTCACTCACCGAATCCTGAACCAAAACGGAAGGAGGACAAGATCTCATAGATGACAGGGATTTATATAAACTTTTGAAAAAAACAGTTATTTCCCCAAGACTTAACCTCGCGAGTCTCCCAATTGATAGTAGGATTGTGTTTAAGCAACCAGGGCTTGCCCAGCACAATTTTAGCTGGCAAGGAAAGTAGAACCGTAAATGAGATAGATTCTGTGAGTAGCACCCTCACATTCTTGCTTATATTCTACCTTAAAAGTAACAAGAGTCTGAATAAGAGGAGAATTATCAATTGCAGCTACTTGAACAGGATGACCAAGAGCTGATACAGTATACCCACACTTGCCAGCAAATTCACTGCCAATTAGATCTAATGCGAATCCTGAGTCAACTGCAGAGGTAACTATGACTCCAGATTTTGTAGCCAAAGACACCTGTAAAAAGCAACCTGTAATCTGCATGTGAGAAAGCCTCAATCCTCCAGAAACCATGTTCTTACATACTAGTGACTCTCTTTTTTCTTTCTTATTAGCCTTAAGAAACTCTTTATAGTATCTGAGACTGCCAGATCATATCCTGAGGCATGACAATGAGTGACACCAGCCCATCACACAGGTTCCTGTACTGCCCTCAACCGAATTGTTCTGAGTGATGGTAAAAGAAGCAGTGAGTGACACAAGCAGCGTCCCTTAATGATGATGATTCGTTTGAGGACAGTGATAAAAGCTATGGGGTGGTGCTGGTGACACTCATCGCTTCTATTTCTGCCCAATGATGAATAGCCTCCTCTGGCATTCTGTTTGAGACTCATCTGAAATGAAATGTCACAGGAAGTGCAGTAAAAAATACGTTTAGGGATAGATGGGGAAAAAGTGTAGGGTACTTTATGATAGAGCTAATTACAAAAGTGGTTAGGGTGTAAAGATAGATGTTTAGAAAGGAAATTTTAGGTGCTAAACCACCCCTTTAACATTCTTGTATTATACTAGTGAGTGACATTACCAACAGATAAAATCCTCACATGACAGAATTATGAGTGGAGTGGTTGAACTAATACATGAGAATAAGGAGCATTTTACACCAGCAAAGCCTTTAGCTTACTATGACCCTGTCTACATGTAAGGAGTGCAAAGCTACCCTAGTTGGACGGAAGGCTGTATTTGAATTCTAAAATATATATGAGTTTATTATTAAAACATGATGAGAATTTAGTGTATGTTTTTATAAAAATAAGATGTTTCTCTTATTTCTCAGCAGGTTTTGTTACCTCATCTGAGAGCAACCTGATGTAGGCAAAGATAAGCTGAACCCAACTAAGTGATACTTAAATTACTGGGTGCAACCTTTCTCACACAATCAGAGCTTTTAGATTTTTCACGAAGCAGAGCTGAGAAAGCTAACCCTGCCCACACCAGCATTTCCATGCACAAACTACATAGACAGTGAGATGCCTGCCAAAGGAGGGGGCAATCTTGTGTTTCCTTTGTAAAGGATCGAAGCAATGGACTCATTAAACAGTGGTTCTAAAGCTCCCATCAAACACAAAGATCTCGCTAGTGAGATCGCTGCTGAGTCACAAGTTTTGTGATGCAACAGCGATCTCACCAGCGAGATCGCTGTGTGTGACGCTTACCAGCGACCGGCCCCCCTGCCGGGTATCGCTGATCGTGATGGAATGGCCAGGATATTTTTTTGTTCGCTGGTCTCCCAATGGCCAGCACACATCGCTGCGCATGGCAGGTGGGAGACCAGCTATCAGTGAGCTGGCGCTGGTAACTAAGGTACACAGGTACTAAGGTCCCTGCACCAGCGTACTGGTAACTAAGGTACACAGTGGGTAACTAAGCGACGTGCGTCGCTTGTTTACCCGCATGTCGCTGGTGCTGATCGCTGGTGAAGCTGCCTGTATGGCAGCTCACCAGCGATCATGTAGCGACACACCAGCGATCCTGACAAGGTGATATTGTTGTCGGGATCGCTGGTGCGTCGCTATGTGTGACGGGGCCCTAAGTCTCTTATAAAATAAAAATAAAGTTTTTTTACTCAACATTTTCTCTTTCTCTGATGTCAATTTTGTAACTAGGCTTCAAGTCCACCTAATAAGTCCCAAAGGGCAACACCCTGATCTTTTACTCTTTACAAATGGTGATGAGTCACTATAAAGTAGATCATTTCACTTACACATGTACAATAGAAAATCAAATGGACTTTTCACCATATTCACCTTTTTATGGAAATTCAACTTAAGATTTTTTTTACCAGTTTTCGAATCTGGCCATCTTTAGATTCCTTTTAAGATACGAATATGGTGAAAGTCCATTTGATTATCTATCTAATATGTAAAGCGCGTTCCAATTCACCAAACAATTTTGCCCCTATCTACATAATGGGGAAAAAGTGTATGTATGTATTGGCATCTGCACCGTCGTAGCTACAGCCACAAAATTTTGCAAAGTCGCATGTCTGGACCCCGAGAGCTTCATAGGCTATGTTGTGAGGTGAAATTTTAACCCTGCGCATTCCAATTCACCAAACAATTTTGCCCCTATCTACATAATGGGGAAAAAGTTCCCATAGACTGTAATGCGTTTTTTTGACGCATTCCATGCGCAAGCGAACGCATGCGTTTTTTTAACGACATTGGACGGACCCAAAAATGCAACAGGTTGTATCTGGCGCGTCTAGACGCACATCTGAAAAAAACGCATGTGCTCGATAACGCAGTAGAACCCATGCAAACACAAGACCATGCGCACGCCATGTTAAACATAGGTACGGATGCGCACGATGCGCTGTGCAAAAAAATTCTAATGTGAAACCAGCCTTATTGCATCTTTTAGTTTCATCCTTTTCTGTCACAAACTACTATTAATGAAAAGATTACAACTTCATAGTCTCTTTCTTAAGAAGACAGGGGGTTTAGCTACATGTCTCACTACACACCATGCTAACGTGTATGAGGACAGTGAAACCACGTTGATTCTTTCTGAAATACTGGCCCTAGTGGAGGTCACCGGGTTTTCTCGCTAGGCCACAAGTCCTTTTGACAAAGCTTACCAAGGTATATTGAGCCTCTCGCACATCAATTGTCTCCCCTCCCATGTCCTGTTCTAACCCATACCAATCCAGGTACCATATGACACAGCTGACCAGATCTCGCATATGAAATGGTTCCCCTTGCAATTCTACTGTTGCTGATTGGTTCTGTTTGATTTTGTCCCACCAGTAGATTGCAGTCTTTCCTTTCCCTCATGTTATGCAGGGACTCATCAGGGGTGCTATCGTTTCCCATTACACCTGCGTAGGTATGAGATTTCGTTCAAGTGTGTGAATGACAAATGATGTGGGTCGCCCCTCACACCCAGGGCAGCGGGGTACCCAGTACCGGGCCGGTGTCAGGGGGAATGTGTCACAGCAGCAGTGACCCGGTCCGTGGCCCTGGGCGCCCAATATCAATGGCGGTGATGTTAATGGTGTTAAAGTTTATTTGAATAGTTTGTGACGCCACCCGTGGTGTTTGGCAAAGGAGATGGTAAGCCAACGCTGCATGCAGATCCGCTGGGACTGATGGTGTGGTGCAGCCAAGATGGTATAGCTCCCCACAGGTGGAGCTGTAATCCCAGGGCAGTGTAGGTGCAATGGATGAGGAGAGGCGCAGAATGGTGTGGATGCTGGTACCCAGATGTAGCGGTGCTGAAGGTGTTAGCGGTGAATGAATAGAGGACACCAGGGCTTGTAGTTTCAACGCTTTACTCACAGTTCGTGGTACCCACTGGTGCCTGCCTCCGTGCGGTGTCCTCCGGGGTAGAGACTCAATCAACCTCCCGGGCAAGTCAGGGTTCTCCTCTCCAACACTCCACCAACATGTGCCTTTCCTGAACGACTCCTCTATTGCGCCTTTTAGTGTGAAGAACTCCAGTACCGTAGTTCTCTGGAATTCCTCCTGTCAGATGGTCCTAGAACATTACTTGTATGACAGACAGCTGTAGCCTCTATCGGGGACTCCCTTCTCAGAAGTCCTGGCTCTCAATCCAGTTGCTGTTGTGTCCCAAGTCTTTGATAGGAGTAGTGCATTTACAGCCAACTTCTCCACCGGTGTCTGCTGCAGAACCATAAGTGTCCATACAACCTCGGGTGTCATGAACTCATTTTCTGCTCCACCAGTTGAGAGTTCCCCTTCCGTTCTCCCTCTGGTGGTGACAGGAGGTAGTGCGGTTGGTTTAAGTGGTAGTGATCTGCCACCTGATGAGGAAGATAACGATTGGATCTCTGGAGTATCAGACTGGATAGAAGACAGCCGACGCCCTATCCGGGTGCTGGTGATTCAGTCTGCTTCTCAGGTCCTGGACTTCAGCTCTCTTGCAGTCTCAAGTTAAGCTTGTTTTTTGCTAAAGTTCACACTTGCGCTTGCTGGTCAATTCAGTTTTTTGTGTAATCAGCCTGCCCCTGCTGGGGCTATGCTGAAATTCCACTCCTATTAATCAGTATTTGACAATCTGCTTTTTGTCCCTTATTAGATTGGCCTCTTTTTTTGCTCTGTCTCAGAATATTTCAGAGTGCTGATATAGGTTTAGAAGTCTAGTGACTTCAGGGTTAATTTTGCTATCAGAAGTGTTGGACAATATTTTTGTAGGTTTTTTTGGCAGATTGCAGACAGTGTCTTTCCTTTTCTGTCCTTTTTAGTTAGCCGGGCCCCATCGTTTGCTCAGCCTATTTTCCTGCCTTTGTTTGTATTTTCATCTTGTTTCACCGTCAATACATGTGGGGGGCTGTCTTTCCTTTGGGATCTGCTCTGGGGCAGTTAGTTTTCCTCTTTTCCTGCTTTAGGCTTATGTAGTTCTCCCGTTGTGACGAGGCATCTAGGACCAACGTAGGAACGCTCCATGACTGCTGCTAGTTGTGCGGGTAAGATCAGGGATCTGCAATCTGCATAGTTACCAACTTCTCTGGTTTTCTGAGACTTAGCTTGTTGTCTTTTTTTCCTCCTCGGTTTCCCATTCATAACACTCTGGGACCGGGCCCTGGCCTTGCGCTAAGACCCTATAGGCAGGGTTCCTCTTCCAGCCCACAACACCTCTCTGTTCTCCTACTCCTTCGTTCCGCGCTGTTCCTTCTCTCTCTTGTGGAAGCTTAGGTTGCAGGTCTACGTCTTTCTCCTTCTCTTCTCTTTCCCGTGCCAGCTGGCTCAGATCACTGAGGCAGCTGCAGCACTCTTTATAAACTGAACTCAAACTGAACTCAAAAGTAACTTCAGAACTGAACTCCTCTCACCTGACCTCCCGTCAGACTGACCTACAATTCTCAACTTTCCCTCTCTTTTATACTAACTCCACCCACCTCCCAGCACATCTCATGTTACGAAGCAGGGTTCCACGAAAGGTGCTCTGCTACCCCCAGCCTGAAGCTGCTAGGTGTACCTACTGAACTATCCTGTGTGTAGGATGCAGATGTTGGAGAGTGGAAAGGAGTTCCCAACTTACCTAGGCGGTGGGGCACTACACCTTAGGAGAAGGTGCAGTACCTCTGAGGCGACTGAGCCTCAGGGGCGCCACATACCCCCCGTTAAACACAGCACATCAGCGGGCTGCAAGATAACAAAGCAGACAGCAAAGAAACATACAAAAATTTTGTAATGCATAAACATTTCTTATACTATTCTTTCTAGTATAGGAGGTACTCATCTTGAACGTTACAAACAATTCTATCTAAAATTTTAATTCTAAGTGCAATTCTCAATTCAAAGTGCTATTCTCTGCAACACATTTTCTCTCATTTTCCTTCTCTAGTACACATTTATTTTTCTACTTTCACTGACTCTTCTAGACGCAAGACACTGACCGCAAGTACCTGATCTGTCTCCTGTCTACTTTCAATTCTTTACTCACATCACTCATCTCTAGATCAGACATTCCTAATTCTTCTATAAAAGCCATTTCTCAGTACTAATACTCTTATAAAACACATTATCAAATACTTCACAGTAAAACATTCAACAGTTATTCTTGTAAGCTGCTGGACACCGCTCCCAGCCAGGATTTCTTGCAGTGTCCTTTGAGGTCTTCGAAAAGTGTCCATGCAAAAACATTATCTTCGCAAAGTGTCTCCATATGTAAAACTTGACATTTTCTTCGCAAAGTGTCTTTATATGTCAAACCAAGAAAGGGCACCTAAAGAGGTGCAGCTATTTACAAGTAAGAGTTTTTGGATCACTCCAAGTTCATGATCGCTTGTTCAAATTGGGAAAACGCTGCCAATCAAAACAGGGCAACAAAAGTGCTACCAAAAAAACAAAACATGATAGCAAAAATAGAAAAAAAGGCACAAGATGGTGCAAACAAACCCTCCTGGGTAACGAGATTTTGAAAAAGTATTTCTTTAATTGTGGTCCCCTCCTGGGGTTCTGGAAGAACTGGAACTGTTCTCAGAGGTGGTATCATCTTGCTGGTTACTGGCTAGCCGCATATACTCTGCTTCCCACAGGGAGAGACGGGGACTGGTTGGGGTAATCGAAAGGGCCATAGAAACGTCCACCGCTATTGGCGATTCACCCGGCGCCGTCACTAAGTCTTCTGGGTCTGACTCCTCAGTGTCCATTGGGACTTCAGTCAACGACACTGCAGTCGGGGGTCGTCGGCTGAGGTCAACTGGACCATTCCTATCCCTGGGTTCCGCTCCCAAAGCTAGGGTCAACCCCGGGACAGTGATCATACCTGGCGTTTCCAGCCGCGGTCCCGGTTCTGGTTCCTGGTGGTAGATGGCAGTAGCCGCAACTCCCGGAGTGACTGGTGGGATAGGCCGCAGTTGGATCCGTGCCAGGGCCAGGCCGGTCTCAGCTGAGGTTGTCGGCGGAGGCCAGTGCCAACGCGCCCGGTCCAGGCGGAGACGAGGTCCCGGTCCTCCATTCTGTTCCAGAGCCCTCATGCATCTCTTCCGGATGGGGCTCACTCAATGACAGTATCTGTTGTGAGGCGGTGGCGGATGCAGCTGAGGATGAATCAGTGGTCGCAGCCCCCGCGGGGGCGGCCTAGAGGTGAGTGGCCTCTCCTCCCCCTGTTCTTCTGTCTTCTCTGCTCGTTTCATCATGGCATTCTGGCGTTCTTCTTCCTGCCTCGGCCCCTTTCCCGCCACTGGCTTCTTCTACCCCTTCTTCCGGGGGCGGCGTCTTCTTCCAGCGCCTCCATACCAAGCCAGTATACGAACCCCTCGGGGAGTGGGCCATGTATCTGTCACATAGTAATTCAGGCAGGGAAGGCCCAATACTCTTCGCGGTCTTTTCTTAGGACCTCCCATCTCTTCACGCCCTTCTTCTCCGCACCAGCGGCCATTTTTGAGATACAAGTCACAGTCCATTAAATTTGGTCTTCTACACATTTTCAAAAAGTCAAAGTCCAACAAATCGTAGGCGCACAGAACCCGATGGTGTTGGGTCTCGTCGTCCTGTTCGTGACGCCAAAATTGGGTCGCCCCTCACACCCAGGGCAGCGGGGTACCCGGTACTGGGCCGGTGTCAGGAGGAATGTGTCACAACAGCAGTGACCCGGTCCGTGGCCCTGGGCGCCCAATATCAATGGCGGTGATGTTAATGGTGTTAAAGTTTATTTGAATAGTTCGTGACGCCACCCGTGGTGTTTGGCAAGGGAGATGGTAAGCCAACGCTGCATGCAGATCCGCTGGGACTGATGGTGTGGTGCAGCCAAGATGGTATAGCTCCCCACAGGTGGAGCTGTAATCCCAGGGCAGTGTAGGTGCAATGGATGAGGAGAGGCGCAGAATGGTGTGGTTGCTGGTACCCAGATGTAGCGGTGCTGAAGGTGTTAGCGGCGAATGAATGGAGGACACCAGGGCTTGTAGTTTCAACGCTTTACTCACAGTTCGTGGCACCCACTGGTGCCTGCCTCCGTGCCGTGTCCTCCGGGGTAGAGACTCAATCAACCTCCAGGGCAAGTCAGGGTTCTCCTCTCCAACACTCCGCCAACATGTGCCTTTCCTGAACAACTCCTCCATTGCGCCTTTTAGTGTGAAGAACTCCAGTACCATAGTTCTCTGGCATTCCTCCTGTCAGATGTTCCTAGAACCTTACTTGTATGACAGACAGCTGTAGCCTCTATCGGGGACTCCCTTCTCAGAAGTCCTGGTTCTCTACCCAGCTGCTGTTGTTTACCAAGTCTTTGATGGGAGTAGTGCATTTACAGCCAACTACTCCACCGGTGTCTGCTGCAGAACCATAAGTGTCCATACAACCTCGGGGATCGGGCCCCGGCCTTGCGCTGAGAACCTATAGGCAGGGTTCCTCTTCCAACCCACAACTCCTCTCTGTTCTCCTACTCCTTCGCTCCGCGCTGTTCCTTCTCTCTCTTATGGAAGCTTAGGTTGCAGGTCTACGTCTTTCTCCTTCTCTTCTCTTTCCCGTGCCAGCTGGCTCAGATCACTGAGGCAGCTGCAGCACTCTTTCTAAACTGAACTCAAGCTGAACTCAAAACTAACTTCAGAACTGAACTCCTCTCGCCTGACCTCCCGTCAGACTGACCTACAATTCTCAACTTTCCCTCTCTTTTATACTAACTCCACCCACCTCCCAGCACATCTCGTGTTACGAAGCAGGGTTCCACGAAGGGTGCTCTGCTACCCCCAGCCTGAAGCTGCTAGGTGGACCTACTGAACTATCCTGTGTGTGGGATGCAGATGTTGGAGAGTGGAAAGGAGTTCCCAACTTACCTGGCAGTGGGGCACTACACCTTAGGAGAAGGTGCAGTACCTCTGTTGCGACTGAGCCTCAGGGGCACCACAGATGTATCACCCACATCAATCAAACCCAAAGGAGGCGATTAGCAGCGGCTATTAGGATCAGTTGCCGCAGCAATGATTCCCATCAGACTAGACCGTCGGCAACTGCACACAGCGCTGGTGCAATTCAAAAAGATTTTTTTGGGTTATACAGGGTGAGTCAGGGGATAGCATACGACTTTGTAAAAGGTACTACAGGCGCTGATGATGGTGGTGGTATTTGTTCATACCTAAACATCTGACAACCGGATTATGAACTCTTGTGAGGGGGATAGATTAAATTTACCCTATGGCTATAAAGTATGTTCGGTAAATTAATTCCAAAAGATAGGGAAGGGTTCTCATATCCTGGATGAAGCAAAAAAAAAACAACAGCCATGGGAATTTGGCAGATGTTACAGTGGTAGTAATTTAAGCAAATCTGTTCATGCTTCCAAATATATCCCCCAAGAATTCAAAAGGCTTGAAACTTTATAAATGGAAGCAGTTAAAGAATGAGGAAGAAAAAAACTTGCTAAAACTTTGCTTTGAAGTGACGTGTGAGTGTGAGATAGCCAGGTGCAGCCATGCTACAACAGACTTATTCTAGCTAGTGATACTAAGATTTACAGGGCAACTTTCCTCTAAAAGTCCATCGTGACCTAACATCAAAGGGGGAGCTAACACTCAGGGAGTAGGAGCACCTGTTAAAAATAGGTCAAGGAGAGTGATGAGCTATGGCTATTTATGATCTTAAAGGAGTTGTTTAATATTTCTGTAGAAGTGAATTGTTCTTCTATCTCCCTGCCTTCCATTTGTCAGTGCTCCCGAAGATTGACTGTTCAGACCAGTGGCATGACTGTCTGAAATTGCAGAGACAGCATTGCCTCTGCTGCATCAGATGCGCACAGGGACATGGAAGCAAAACAGCGATTAAGCCACCTTCAGACCATCTGAATAGTAAACAAACATGTGCTTTGTGCCTAGGAAACCGGCCATTTCTGAAATGCTATGTTCTTGAGTTCTTGAAAACAGAAAATCAACAAATCTACAGCTGCTTCTCACAAAATTAGAATATCATCAAAAAGTTAATTTATATCAGTTTTTAAATACAAAAAGTGAAACTCATATATTATATAGAGTCATTGCATGCAGAGTAATCTATTTCAAGTGTTTATTTCTGTTACTATTGATGATTATGGCTTACAGCCAAAGGAAACCCAAAAGTCATTATCTCAGTAAATTAGAATACTTTAAAAAAAACAGATTGAAAAATTATTTTAAATTCCGAAATGTCGGCCTACTGAAATGTATGTTCAGTAAATGCACTCAATACTTGGTCGGGGCTCCTTTTGCATAAATGACTGCATTAAAGTTGCATGACATGGAGGCGATCTGCCTTTGGCACTGCTGAGGTTTTGTGGGAGCCCAGGTTGCTTTGATGGCAGCCGTTATCTAGTCAGCGTTGTTGGGTCTGGTGACTCTCATCTTCCTCTTGACAATACCCCATAGATTCTCTATGGGGTTTAAATCAGGTGAGTTTGCTGGCCAATCAAGCACAGTGATACTGTTGTTTCATCTTTTCAGTGTGGATGAGGCCTGATGTGCTCCAAAAAATTTAAAACTGAGATCTCCCCTACAGTATGAGGTTAGTAAAAGAAGAAAGAATTGTTTAAGTGTGGATTAGGCCTGTATGACTAAGAAGATATGCTCCAAACAATTTCAAAGTGAGATCACCCTACTGTAAGATGTTAGTAAAAGAAGAAAGAATTGTTTAAGTGTGGATGAGGGCTGTATGACAAAGAAGATATGCTCCAAACAATTTTAAAATTAGATCTCCCCTACTATATTAAGTTAGCAACCGGCAAAATTTTGGGGAGTCTCTGGATGAGGCCTATATAACATACTAACATAGCTAGCAAGGCCGAAAAAAGACATTTGTCCATCCAGTTCAGCCTACATTCCATCAGAATAAATTCCCAGATCTAAGTCCTTCTAAAGAACATAATAACTGTAAGATACAATATTGTTGCGCTCCAGGAAGATATTCATGCCTCTCTTGAACCCCTCGACTGAGTTCGCCATCACTACCTCCTCAGGCAAGGAATTCCAGATACTCACTGCCCTAACAGTAAAGAATCCTCTTCTATGTTTGTGGAAAAACCTTCTCTCCTCCAGACGCAGAGAATGCCCCCTTGTTATAGTCACATTCCTTGGTATAAACAGATCCTCTGAGAGATATTTATATTGTCCCCTTATATACTTATACATGGTTATTAGATTGCCCCTCAGTCGTCTTTTTTCTAGACTAGATAATCCTAATTTTGCTAATCTCTCTGGGTATTGTAGTTCCCCCATTGACTAGATGCTACAAAAAATTTCTAAGTAAGATGTCCCCAATTGTATTACATTAGTCATTTAAGAAATTTTTTTGGGCATGTTGATGAGGCCTGTAATATATTGACTAGATGCTCCAAACAATTTCAAAGAGAGATCTTCCCTTCTGTATCACGTTAGCAACATAAATTTTTTTTCCGATTCATGAGGCATGTACAGTGGGTACGGAAAGTATTCAGACCTCACCAACGTTCACTATACAACCAGACGGAACTGGAGAGGATCTGCAAGGAAGAATGGCAGAGGATTCCAAATCCAGGTGTGTAAAACTTGTTGCATCATTCCCAAGAAGACTCATGACTGTACTAGCTCAAAAGGGTGCTTCTACTCAATACTGAGCAAAGGGCCTGAATACTTATGACATGTAATATTTCAATTTTTCTGTCAAGATAGGGTGCAGAGTGGAAATTAATGAGAAAAAAATGAACTTTTTGAATTTACCAAAAGACTGCAATGAAACAAAGAGTGAAACATTTAACCCCTTTCTGCCATTGGACGCAATAGTACGTCCAAAGGCAGATCCCCTGCTTTGATGAGGGCTCTGGCGGTGAGCCCACATCAAAGCTGGGACATGTCATCTGTTTTCAACATCTGACATGTGCCCGCAATAGGAGCGGGTGGAATTGTGATCCACCCATGCCTATTAACTAGTTAAATCCCGCTGACAGCTGACAGCTGGATTTAACCAGGGCTTCCTGCCGCGGGACTGGAAATTAGTGCATCACTGACCTCCGTCACGTGATCGGTAGTGTTGAGCATTCCGATACTGCAATATCGGGTATCGGCCGATACTGAGTTCCGATACTTTTAGTATATCGAATACCGGAATCGGAAGTTCCCATAATGGAATGAGCCAGTTTGATTTTATTCAGCCAATGAGGATCCTAAGAAGTGTGGGCACATCCTGTTAGAGCATGTTAGGCATGTAACTACTGGCATGGCTGTGATTAGCTGCTGAAATGATGTCATGATGCACTATAAAAGCTGCTGCCATTTTGGGTTCACTCTGCTGTGAATTCAGTTAGGGATAGGATGCTGCAGTTCTGAGGGAGAGTGTGACCTAGCGATTTGCTATACCGTATTGTGCTTTACCCAGGCTACTTTATCAACCACTGTAGCTTTCTTTTACCTTGCAGCGCTGTTCACGGCTTTCTGCGAGGTCTCTGTGTGTGAGTGCAGCTCATGCTGTAGTGTGTTCTGCAGCCAGCCACCTCCGGTTGTAGTCCACTCAGCGTGGTTCACTGCCTCATACATTGTCCTTTTTTGCATTAGTGCTGCTCATTTTTCCAGATTTCTCCTATTAGTGAGGTTCAATCCGTATCCAGCTAGAATATTTGCAAACACTATATAGGAGTAGATAGAGGAGCCTTTCTGCTGGCTTGTGTCCTGCAGCCCCAGCCAGATTAGTATTAGCCTATTTTTTGGAGCCTCATCTATTGCATTGTAGGTTACCTTCCTGCATTGTAATAGCTACAAAAAGTTTGTGATGCTATCGGTTTTACATCTTTGGGCACATCCAGTGTCTTTTTCTGAAAAAAAAAGTTAATAAAGTTCACCAAACACTCCACTTTACAGTTGTGTAGGCCACATTAGCTCATATTAAAGTCTAGTCCACACTTTATAAAATTAGTGTTTCTTATACCTGTTAGCAGCTGTTCAGGAATAAGCACACTAAGCCCTTAGTACTTTTCTGCCTATCTTTATCAGTCTACCAAGATGAAGAAGGCAGGGAGTAAGGCACGTGGTCGTGGGCGTGGAGTTTCTGCAGGGAGAGGACATGGGGATTCTGTGCCTGCTGTGGGCACCAGTGACTCAGCATCCCCCAGTTTTCCCAGGGAAAAGTTCTTTATGCGAAGCTTTGTAGGAGCTCGCCGTACCCCACTGCTGCGGGACGAACAAATAGAAGCCGTTGTTGGATGGATGGCAGCTAACGCATCGACTTCAATTAGTTCCAGATCCTCTCAGGTCCAGAGCACTGAAGAGCACCCATCTGTCTCTTCACCACCTGCCAAATTGCCCAGGCAGTCAGAGAGCCCTGGACATGAGCCATCTCTACTTCTGTTCTCTGAATCTGTTGGCTTGGAATGAGGGGGCCAGCCAAGCAGCATTCGAGAATTTGAAGAAGAGGTAGTATGCAGTGATGCGCAACAGCTTTGTCTCTCTGAATCTGAAGAGGCAGGTGGGCCAGTGCCTATGGTCAGCACACCTCAGTACGCATCTGATGATGAGACTCAGGTGCCACTTTCTGGTGCGTACTGTTCTGTCGAGACTACCCAGGAGAAGCAGTCGTTTGAAGAGGGTAGTGTAGATGATGAGGTCCTTGACCCATCATGGTGTGAGGTACAGGAAGGTGGTGGGAGCAGCTCTGAGGAAGAGATTCCCCGAATGGCCAAAAAAGGAGGGAGAGGGAGGGGGCAGACTCGGTTGCCTGTAGTCTCCACTTCGGCGCCCATTAGGAGCATGCCTATTCCAAAAACCAAAACGGGTGCTCCCAAGACTTGCAGTGCCTGGTCCTTTTTTGACACAGTTGCACATGACATTTGCTTTGTCAAATGCAAGCTGTGTAATCAGAAAGTGAAAAGAGGGAAAAGTGTCAGCAACCTCAATACCACAAATATGTGGAAACATGTGCGGACCAAGCACGTGGTGGAGTTACAAAGACACACTGAAGACCTAGGCCAACCTACAGCGCCACCTACCACCGCTTCAACTCATGTTGTAGCCTCTTCCTCCAGCTCACACACAGCTGGTTCGGCTTCCTCACAGGATCGCCATGGAAGAACCTCTGGCACTGTTGTACAGAGACACAGTGTCATTCCACCCACAGCACCATGATCCCTGTCATCTTCACACTCCCAGGCCAGTCTACAGCCATCGGTAGCACAGGCATGGGAGAAAAGGCGCCCATACTCAGCAAACCACCCCCGAGCACAGGCTCTGAATGCTGGCATTGCAAAACTACTGTCCCTTGAAATGCTCTCATTCAGGCTGGTGGAGACTGACACCTTCCGTAACTTCATGGCATTGGCAGTCCCACAATACAACGTGACCAGCCGCTTTCATTTCTGCAGGCAAGCCGTCCCTGCCCTGCAAAAGCATGTGGAGGGAAAAATTAAACATGCGCTACTAAACGCCGTCAGAAGCAAGTTGTTTGTGCCAGCGAATCTCCAGCCAGGCATGGTAGTGTGTGACAATGGCCAAAATCTGGTGGCAGCTCTGGGCCTAGGCAACCTCACTCACATCCCATGTCTGGCACATGTGCTAAACTTGGTCGTGCAGAGTTTTTTGAGTGACTATCCGGATCTTGATGCACTGCTGCACAAGGTCCGCATAGAGGGTGCTCACTTGCGGCGTTCCAGCATGGCAAGATCGCGCATTGCAGCTCTGCAGCGCCGATTCCGCCTTCCGGAACATCGCATCATATGTGACCTACCCACCAGGTGGAATTCAATGTTACATATGTTGGAGAGGTTGTGTGAGCAGCAGGCAGCAGTAATGGAGTACCAGCTGCATCAGGCGCAAACAAGTCGCACTGCACGCCGTTCACACTTCACCACCACTGAGTGGGTCTCTATGAAGGACATCTACCACGTTTTGCGTGCCTTCGATGATTTCACGCGGATGGTGAGTGCAGATGATGCACTAGTCAGCATGACTATCCCCCTTATCTGCCTGCTTGAAAAAACACTGCAAGCACTAAGGGAGGAGGTTGTGGAAGAGGTGGAGGATGAGGAGTCACAAATGCAATCTGCTTCTGGACAGTCTGCGCAACGTGGTTCCTCAAAAAGGCCTAGGCAGGGGACACTTTGTGAGGAGGATGAGGAGGAGTCAATGGAGGAGGAAGACATCTGTCCAGAGGAAGGAAGGTACACAATGCTCTAGTAGTCAGTATGTAGAGCGAGGGTGGGGTGATGCAGAGCAGGCAGAGATGACGCCTCAAGCAGGGGACAGCGTTTCTTGGCCAGTTGGCAGTCTGCAGCACATGGTTGATTTCATGCTGCAGTGCCTGAGAAACGACCACCGCATCGCCCACATTCTCAACACGGCTGATTATTGGGTGTACACCCTCTTAGATCCTCGCTACCGGGACAACTTACAAAGCCTCATAACACCGTTGAACCGGGAGCGTAAAATGCGGGAGTACCAAGACACACTGGTGCATTCCATCATGTTCTCCATTCCACCTGAGAGCAGTGCTGCTAGTGCTTTACAAAGCAGCTCAGTGCGTCGAGGCAGTGGAGGAAGCTCTGCACAAAGAGGGAGCAGAAGCAGCGCCTCAGCACAAGGCAAGACCAGTATGGCCCAAATGTGGCAAAGTTTTGTGTCCCTGCCACAAATGTCTACACCATCACAGACAGCTCCAGTCAGCAGGAGGCAACGTTTCCGTCTGATGGTGACAGACTACAGTCAAGGCCAAAAGTTTTGAGAATGAAACAAATATTAATTTTTACAAAGTCTACTGCTTCATTTTTTCTAATGGCAATTTGCATATACTCCAGAATGTTATAAAGAGTGACCAGCTTAACAGCAATTACTTGCAAAGTCAATATTTGCCTAGAAAATTAACTTTATCCCCAAAACACATTTCAACATCATTGCAGCCCTGCCTTAAAAGGACCAGCTAACATCGTTTCAGTGATTGCTCCTTTAACACAGGTGTGGGTGTTGATGAGGACAGGGCTGGAGATCAATCTGTCATGATTAAGTAAGAATGACACCACTGGACACTTTAAAAGGAGGCTGGTGCTTGGCATCATTGTTTCTCTTCTGTTAACCATGGTTATCTCTAAAGAAACACATGCAGTCATCATTGCACTGCACAAAAATGGCCTAACAGGGAAGAGTATCGCAGCTAGAAAGATTGCACCTCAGTCAACAATCTATCGCATCATCAAGAACTTCAAGGAGAGAGGTTCCCTTGTTGCCAAAAAGGCTCCAGGGCGCCCAAGAAAGACCAGCAAGCACCAGGACCGTCTCTTAAAAGTGTTTCAGCTGCGGGATCGGGCTACCAGCAGTGCAGAGCTTGCTCAGGAATGGCAGCAGACAGGTGTGAGTGCATCTGCATGCACTGTGAGGTGGAGACTCTTGGAGCAAGGCCTGGTCTCAAGGAGGGCAGCAAAGAAGCCACTTCTCTCCAGAAAAAACATCACAGACAGACTGATATTCTGCAAGAGGTACAGGGAGTGGACTGCTGAGGACTGGGGTAAAGTCATTTTCTCTGATGAATCCCCTTTTCGATTGTTTGGGACATCTGGAAAACGGCTTGTTCGGAGAAGACCAGGTGAGCGCTACCACCAGTCTTGTCTCATGCCAACTGTCAAGCATCCTGAAACCATTCATGTGCGGGGTTGCTTCTCAGCCAAGGGAATGGGCTCTCTCTCAGTCTTGCCTAAAAACACAGCCATGAATAAAGAATGGTACCAGAATGTCCTCCAAGAGCAACTTCTCCCAACCGTCCAAGAGCAGTTTGGCGCCCAACAATGCCTTTTTCAACATGATGGAGCACCTCGCCATAAAGCAAAGGTGATAACTAAATGGCTCAGGGAACAAAACATAGAGATTTTGGGACCATGGCCTGGAAACTCCCCAGATCTTAATCCCATTGAGAACTTGTGGTCAATCATCAAATTCAGACAAAATAAAAGCATTGATTTTGCAAGAATGGACTGCTATCAGTCAGGATTTGATCCAGAAGTTGATTGAGAGCATGCCAGGGAGAATTGCTGAGGTCCTGAAGAAGAAGGGTCAACACTTCAAATATTGACTTGCTGTATTAACTGATTCTAACTGTCAATATAACCTTTTGTTACTCATAATATGATTGCAATTATATTTCTGTATGTGATAAAAACATCTGACACACACATAAAAACCAGAGGGCAGCAGATTATGTGAAAATATAATATTTGTGTCATTCTCAAAACTTTTGGCCATGACTGTACATGTCTTGCCCTCTCAGTGTTCTCCCACACGGCTCTTCCCCCTTCAAGTTTTGGGTTTCTAAGCTGGATACATGGCCAGAGCTTAGCCAGTATGCATTGGAGGTGCTGGCTTGTCCTGCTGCTAGTGTATTACGCGTCTTTAGTGCCACAGGTGGTGTACTAACAGACCGTCGCATGGTACTATCCTATGATAACGTTGACCGGCTTACTTTTCTGAAAATGAACAAGGCCTGGATCTCGCAGGAATTTGCCAGTTCTCTTCCAGATTAAATAATTGGTTGGCAACAGTATCCAGGTCTCCTGTTATGTTCATGTTTCTACCACCTGAACTGTAATCCCTGGGCTCCAACACCGCCAGTTGCTGCTCAGAAGTGCTGTCTGCACAGTCAACACTTGCTCCTGTGTTATTGGGGTTCAGTAGCGTCAGCTGATCCCCTGCTGTGTGTCCAGAAATTTCTCCTGCTCTGTCCACATTCACACTACTACAGATATTAAACTTGCTCCAATTAGGCCTCTGGCTACACTCTGTTTCTACTGTAATCCCTGGGCTCCAACACTGCCAGTTGCTGCTCAGAAGTGTCTTTGGCACGGGTACTCCCTCCTGCCCAGCCTGGTTCCAGCACGCCAGCTGTTTCCAGGTAGTGTCAACGTCACTTTGCCTCCAATATGTTGTACTGTCGTGTTGCGGTCGGGTTAGCCGACTCTATGGTGCCTGTAATTTAGGTGCTTCCTATGTGGGCTGTGGGATCTGGCAATGAAGGCTGGTTCCGTAGTGCCAATAGAACAAGCTCCCCCTGTAGGTCTGTGGGTTTCGGTAACTCCGGCCAACTCGTGGCCTTGCAACTTTTTTTTTCATGTGTACCTTCTGCTGCCTATCTGAGTTCCAGTACCATTAGCTGGTTCTTTGGAAGTCAATCTTGAATATGTCCCCCTGGGTTCCAGTTACGTCAGCTGGTTCCAGGCAGAGCCTTTGGCTTAGGTGCCTCCTTCTCGGTATCTGAGTTCCACCAATGTCTACTGGTCCTTGGTAGTGCTTTCTGGCACAGGTACCTCCTGCTTAGTAACCGGGTTCCAGTACCATCAGATGGTCCTCGGTAGTTCCATTGGCTCTTGTACCTTCGGCTACCCATCCAGGTTCCAGTACCGTCAGCTGTTTCTCAGCAGTTCCTCAGCCTTCTTGTACCTTCTGCTACATTTCCAAGTTCAAGCTTTTTGAAATGGTTTTTGGTAATCACTCTGGATCTCCCTGACGACGACCCTAAAGACGACGACCCTGAAAACCACCCCGAAGAAGACGACGACCCCAAAAACGACGACCCTGAAGACCACCCCAAAAAAGACCAAGAAGATGACCCTGAAGAGGATGATGAAGGAGAAAGTGTGGGAGAAGTAAAAAAGAAGGTGAAGAGCATGGAAGTAGTGAAACATAAATATCTGACAAAATATAAAAAAGCTTAACATAGTCAATATCTTTGTAACTCCGAACGTCTTAAAAAAAAATAATTCCTGCTATTCAATTTGATTGGGCTAAACCTCTATGCCTTTAATGTCTCCTCCACCTCCCCCAATACATTCTACGTTTTTCTTAGTTGTTTTCCTTCATGTAGAATTAACCTACAAGGAAAGTAAGGGTTTATTTTCATTCCGATGTTTGTGTCCCATTGACTTGCATTAGTTTCCGGTATCGGAATCGGCGATATCCGATATTTTTGGAGTATCGGTCCGATCCAATCCAATCCGATATTTCCCGATATCGGAAGGTATCGCTCAACACTAGTGATCGGGGGTCAGCGATGCATTGTCATAACAACCTGAGGTCTCATAGAGAGCTCTATAGTTGTTGATGAGTCATTGCTATGAGCGCCACCCGGTGGTCGGTGCTCATAGTAATGCTGTAATTCTGCTACATATAGGCGATTTGCTCATTGGCTATATGTATCAGAGCCAATCGAGTTGTGAATGCTTCTAACCTCCCAAGGAGGCTATTGAAGCATGCAAAAATTTAAAAAATGTTTTAAAAAATATGAAAAAAAATCTAAAAGTTTAAATCACCCCCCTTTCGCCCCATTCAAAATATAACAATAAAAAAACACACATACACATATTAGATATCGCTGCGTTCAGAATTGCCCGATCTATCAATAAAAAAAGGATTAACTCGATCGCTAAATGGCGTAGCGGGAAAAAAATCGAAATGCCAGAATTACTTTTTTTTGGTCGCAGCAACATTTCAATAAAATGCAATAACGAGCGATCAAAAGATCGTATTTGCACATTAATGGTATCCTTAAAAAACATCAGCTCATCGCGTTAAGATTATGTCCTCACCCAACCCCAGATCACAAAAAATGGAGACGCTACGGTTATCGGAAAATGGTGCAAAATTTTTTATTTTTTTTTAGCAAAGTTTGGAATTTTTTTTCACCACTTAGATAAAAAAGAACCTAGACTTGTTCGGTGTCTATTAACTTGTAATGACCTGGATAATCATAATGACAGGTCAGCTTTAGCATTTAGTGAACCTAGCAAAAAAGCCAAACTTTGGGATTGCACTTTTTTTTGCAATTTCACCGCACTTGGAATTTTTTTCCTGTTTTTGTGTACATGACATGCTAAAACCAATGATGTCATTCAAAATTACAACTCGTCCTGCAAAAAATAAGCCCTCACATGGCCATATTGACGTAAAAATAAAAAAGTTATGGCTCTGAGAAGAAGGGGAGCAAAAAACGAAAACGCAAAACTGAAAAAAGCTCCAGGAGTTAAGGGGTTAAAGGGGTCTGAATGCTTTCCTTACCCTCTGTATAATCTAGAAGATTGTCTATGGCGTTGGACCGCCCTCTTTCCTATCAGTTGCTGCTGTGAAGGTGTAGGTTGGTAGGAGAAATATGGCCGATGTGTCATTAGATGAATTGATCAGGGAAAGGGGCATAACGACAGCAGGAATAGGAACGAACAACAGGATCAATATCAGGGGGCTATAGGAGGTATGAGATCTAGGATACAGCCTACAATGATTAGTTATTTACCCAACACCATTTACCAGAAAGTATATGATGCTTGTCAGAAGATAGGTGTAACAGATGCGCATTTCAAGCAAGGCATAAAAGACACGTTTAGAAACAGAAAAAATTATTTTTTTTTTTAACCCCTTCACCCCCAAGGGTGGTTTGCACGTTCATGACCGGGCCAATTTTTACAATTCTGACCACTTGTACCTTTATGAGGTCATAACTCTGGAACGCTTCCATGGATCCCGGTGATTCTGACATTGTTTTCTCATGACATATTGTACTTCATGATAGTGGTAAAATTTCTTTCAAATAACTTGCGTTTATTTGTGAAAAAAATGGAAATTTGGTGAAAATTTTGAAAATTTTGCAATTTTCCAACGTTGAATTTTTATGCCCTTAAATCACAGAGATACAGCACACAAAAAACTTGATAACTAACATTTCCCACATGTTTACTTTACATCAGCACAATTTTGGAACCCAAATTTTTTTTTGTTAGGAAGTTATTAGGGTTAAAAATTGACCAGCATTTCTCATTTTTGCAACAACATTTTATTTTTACGGACCACATCACATTTGAAGCCACTTTGAGGGGTCTATATGATAGAAAATACCCAAAAGTGACATCATTCTAAAAACTGCACCCCTCAAGGTGCTCAAAACCACATTCAAGAAGTTTTTAACCCTTTAGGTGCGTCACAGGAATTTTTTTGAATATTTAAAAAAAAATGAACATCTAACTTTTTTCACAAAAAAAATACTTCAGGTTCAATTTTTTTATTTTACCAAGGGTAACAGGAGAAATTGGACTGCAAAAGTTATTGTGCAATTTGTCCTGAGTATGCTGATACCTGATATGTAGGGGGAACGACTGTTTCGGCGCATGGCAGAGCTCAGAATGGAAGGAGCGCTGTTTGACTTTTTCAATGCAAAATTGGCTGGAATTCAGATCGGACGCCATGTCACGTTTGGAGAGCCCCTGATGTACCTAAACAGTGGAAATCCCCTACAAGTGACCCCATTTTGGAAACTAGACCCCCTAAGGAACTTATCTAGATGTGTGGTGAGAACTTTGAACCCACAAGGGCTTCACAGAAGTTTATAACGTACAGCGGTACAATTAAAAAATCATATTTTTTCCACAAAAATGATCTATTCACCCCCAATTTTTATTTTTCCAAGGGTAACAGGACCCTAAAAGTTATTGTGCAATTTGTCCTGAGTACGCTGATATCCCACATGTGGGGGTAAACAACTATTTGGGCGCATGGCAGAGCTCGGAAGGGAAGCAGCGCCATTTGACGTTTTTGGCTGGAATTGAGATCGGACACCATGTCGCGATGATTGGAAAACCCCTAATGTACCAAAACAGTGGAAACCCCCAAAATGACACCATTTTGTAAACTAGACCCCCCAAGGAACTTATCTAGATGTGTGGTGAGCACTTTGAACCCCCCAGTGCTTCACAGAAGTTTATAACGCCCGGGCGTGAAAATAAAAAATTCGTATTTTTTCCACAAACATGATCTTTTTGTCACCATTTTTTTATTTTCCCAAGGGTACCAGGAGAAATTGTACCCCAAAAGTTGTTGTCCAATTTGTCCTGAGCATGCTGATAACCCATATGTGGGAGAAAACTACTGTATGGGCATATGTCGGGGCTCGGAAGGGAAGTAGTGACGTTTTGGAATGCAGACTTTGATGGAATGGTCTGCGGGTGTCATGTTGCCTTTGGAGAGCCCCTAATGTACCTAAATATTGGAAACCCCCCACAAATGACCCCATTTTGGAAACTAGACCCCCTAAGGAACTTATCTAGATGTGAGGTGAGCACTTTGAACCCCAAAGGGCTTCACAGAAGTTTATAATGCCCGGGCATGAAAATAAAAAAATCGTATTTTTTCCACAAACATGATCAATTAGTCCCCAATTTTTTTATTTTCCCAAGGGTAAAAGGAGAAATTGAACCACAAAAGTTGTTGTCCAATTTGTCCTGAGTATGTTGACACCCCATATGTGGGAGAAAACTACTGTATGGACACACGTCGGGGCTCTGAAGGGAAGTAGTGACGTTTTGGAATGCAGACTTTGAGGGAATTTTCTGCGGGTGTCATGTTGCCTTTGGAGAGCCCCTAATGTACCTAAACAGTAGAAACCCCCCACAAATGACCCCATTTTGGAAACTAGACCCCCCACGGAACTTATCTAGATGTGTGGTGAGCACTTTGAACCCCCAAGGGCTTCACAGAAGTTTATAATGCCCGGGCATGAAAATAAAAAAATTGTATTTTTTCCACAAACATGATCAATTAGTCCCCAATTTTTTTATTTTCCCAAGGGTAACAGGAGAAATTGAACCCCAAAAGTTGTTGTCCAAATTGTCCTGAGTACGTTGACACCCCATATGTGGGAGAAAACTACTGTATGGACACACGTCGGGGCTCGGAAGGGAAGTAGTGACGTTTTGGAATGCAGACTTTGATGGAATGGTCTGCGGGTGTCATATGCGTTTGGAGAGCCCCTGATGTACCTAAACTATTGAAACTCCCCACAAGTGACCCCATTTTGGACACTAGACCCCCCACGGAACTTATCTAGATGTGTGGTGAGCACTTTGAACCCCCAAGTGCTTCACAGAAGTTTATAACGCTCGGACGTGAAAATAAAAAAATCATTTTTTTCCACAAAAATGATATTTTTGCCCCCAATTTTTTATTTTCCTAAGGGTAACAGGAGAAATTGGACCCCAAAAGTTGTTTTGCAATTTGTCCTGAGTAGGCTGATACCCTACATGTGGGGGTAAAACATTGTTTGGGCGCATGGCAGAGTTTGGAAGGGAAGGAGCACCATTTGACTTTTTCATCTCAGAATTGGCTGGAATTGAGATCAGACGCCATGTTGCATTTGGAGAGCCCCTGATGTGCCCAAACAGTGGAAACCCCCAATTCTAACTCCAACCCGAACCCCAACACACCCCTAACCCTAATCTCAGCCCTAACCCTAGCCCTAACCCTAACCCTAGCCCTAACCCTAGCCCTAACCCTAGCCCTAGCCCTAACCCTAGCCCTAGCCCTAACCCTAACCCTAACCCTAATGGAAAAATGGAAATAAATACATTTTTTTTATTTTATTATTTTTCCCTAACTAAGGGGGTGATAACGGGGGGTTTGATTTACTATTTATGGCGGTTTTTATGTTTGGCAGCTGTCGCACGCTAAAAGACGCTCTTTATTGTAAAAATAGTTTTTGCGTCACCACATATTGAGAGCTATAATTTCTCCGTATTTTGACCCACCGAGTCAGGTCAGGTCTTATTTTTTGCGGGACGAGTTGACGTTTTTATTGGTACCATTTTCGGGCGTGTGACTTTTTTGATCGCTTTTTATTCCGATTTTTGGGATGCAGAATGAACAAAAACCAGCGTTTCATGAATTTCTTTTGGGGAGGTGCGTTTATACCGTTCTGCGTGCGGTAAAATTGATAAGGTGGTTTTATTCTTCGGGTCAGTACGGTTACAGCGATACCTCATTTAGGTCTTTTTTTATGTTTTGGTGGTTTTATGCAATGAAAACTATTTTATATAAAAAATAATTATTTTTGCATCTTTTTATTCTGCAAGCTATAACTTTTTTATTTGTTCGCTGATGATGCTGTATCATGGCTCGTTTTTTGCGGGACAAGATGACATTTTCAGCGGTACCATGGATATTTATATGCGTCTTTTTGATCGCGTGTTATTACACTTTTTGTTTGGAGGTATGATAATAAATCATTATTTTTTGCTTTGTTTTTTATTTTTATTTTTTAAGGGGTTCGCTAACGGGGTTAACTAATGGGACAGTTTTATAGGGCGGGTCGTTATGGACGCGGCGATACCTAATATGTGAACTTTTATTGTTTTTTTTTTTTATTTCCAAAAAATGGATTTATTGGGGGAATATTTTTTTTTTTTCTAATTTATTTGGCAATTTTTTAAAAATTATTTGAACACTTTTTTTTATTTTTTTTTAACTTTATTACATAGTCCCATGTGGGACATCACTGTCCTGTGACAGATCACTGTTCAGTCACATCACAGATCACTATGGCAGATCAGCGATCTGTCACAAGCATAGACACAAACTTCCTCATGCCTGCGCTTTGCAGGCACTGAGGAAGCCTGCTCCCTGCAGGCCCCCGAAGGCCCCTGTCGCCATCTTGGATTCGGGGGCCTGCAGGGAAAGAGACCCCGCAGCAGCGCTGCACATTGCGCTGCTGTGGGGGGCTCAGGGAAGCACGGAGGGAGCCCCCTCCCTGCCGATGCTTCCCTTTAACCCCCGGTACACCGCGATCATGTTTGATCGCGGTGTGCAAGGGGTTAACGTGTCGGGAGCGGTCCGTGACCGCTCCTGACACATTGTGCCGGGTGTCAGCTGTGATAATCAGCTGACACCCGGCCGCGATCAGCGGCGCTCACCACGTGGGCGCCGCTGATCGCGCTAGACGTACTATCCCGTCCATGGGCATAGGGGCCCGGGTCCCATGGATGGGATAGTAAGTCTGATGTCAGAAAGGGGTTAATGAGCATGAGGACTGCAGACAGCTTCATATCACTGCCACAAAATTACAACGTGGAATACGGCAGGATGTATCACGTTTTGCCACAGAAAAAAAATTATGTTTTTTTTTAATGTGCATGAGCTATGCAGACTGTGGAATTTCACAGCCATTAAATAACAAAGTGAGATATGGCATGGTGAATCATGGTAGCAACTGCCCCCTCAAAAAATTGTTCTTCGTGCACAGCAGTTCAAATCACAGAACAATGTCACCACAGCACTAAATGACAAGGTGGGACATGGCAGGCTGTTTCACATTTAGCTAGTTAAAAAATAAGATTTAGAATGCTATGCTCGGTCATGGAGCACAAAAGAAGCAGTGCACAACACAAGTACTTTTATGACATGTGACCTGTTGTCTTTCTCTGTGGACCTCGGTAATGGCACACACACAAAAAAAAATTCTGGAAAGATGATTTCACAGCCACACTGGACAGTAGCTAGCTAAACTATCTGATTGATAAACAACTGCTTAGCTAACTACCTAAAATCTAGCTGCCAACACTGCCAGAAACAGGAGCAGCCTCTACGCTGTTACAGTGTCAAAATGGAGTTAACACAATATGTCTGCTCTTTATAAGGAGAGGAACATGTGATTTCAGCAGCAATGACACAAACCATTGTGTCAGGACATTGTAGATGTTTCCTGCACCCTGATTGGCTTGCCGCAATGTGCACACATAAAGATAGAAGAAAAAATGAGGGTTTACAAGCATGCTGCGCCTCTGAGCTCTGCAAATCCCCTCCCCTCATAAAACACGTGCCTCAAGCTAATTATACACCACCATTATCATAGCCAAAGTGCTGAAAATACTTTAGTGGCAAGTGGCAACGCAAATATTTTCCTGCACTTTTTACCAAATGTTAAAATTTTGCTCATGTTTCTGATCACGAATCCGAATGCGTCATATTCCTGTCGAATTTATGTTTGACAAATGTGCTCATCACTTGTGTGTAGTACAAAGATAGGCGTGCCTTGTCTACAGTCAAGCCTGATGGTGTGAGTGTCATGGCTTATGGCTGCATGACTGCTGCCGGCTGTGAAGAACAACAGTTTATTGAGGGAACCATGAATGCCAAAATGTGTCGTGACATACTAAAGCAGAGCATGATCCCCTCCTTTCTGATTCTGGTCCTCAGAGCTGTATTCCAACATGACAATGACCCCAAACACACATCCAAGATGACCACATCCTTGCTAGAGAAAATGAGGGAAAAGGTACTGGATAGCAATGGGTCAACTCCTGGATGTTTGGGTCTGCCGACCATTTTAAAAAAGTTTGCTTCGGGAGCTAGAAGAGTACCTGAATTTGGACCCTATTCACATGAATAGGTGCCCAAACATCCGTTATTTGCCACACTGTCATCTATATGACAGCACGGCAAACACTGGCTTTGATCAGTGGTAAGATTATTACCAGCTGTAAGAGCACGAGCCAGCAGCTGTGACCTGCAGTAAAAAGATTACTGCCAGTCACAGGTTTTGTTTGATGGGAATACTACTCCCATCAGCCTATGCCTGTTGTCGCTCATAATAGCGAGAGCAGTCACTGTCTCAAGGGAGTATTCATCAGCCGGCAACTGCTCTATAAATAAATAAATGATAAAAAAAAGACTTGGAGTCTCTTCTATTTTTGATAGCCAGTATGGCAAAACTGACAATTGTGAGCTGCAACCCTCAGCTGTCATCTTTAAAAGGCTGGTTATCAAGAATAGAAGGAACACCACAATGTTTTTTTAAATTATTTAAATAAATAATTTTAAAAAATTTGTGAGGTCCCCCCCAACATTTTTGATAATCAGCAAAGCTAAAGCAGACAGCTGAGGGCTGGTATGCTCATGCTGGTTAAGGGCCAGGGAAATTGGACCCTCAGCCTAAAAATAGAAGCCCGCAGCCACCCCAGAAAAGGTGCATCTATTAAATGTGCCAATTCTGGTGCTTTGCCCGGCTCTTTCCACTTGTCCTGTGGCACTGGAAAGTGGGGTAATATTTGTGGGGTTGATGTCACCTTTGCATTGTCAGGTGATATGCTCAGGGGTTAGAAATGGAGAGGTGTCTATAAGACGCCTCTCCATTACTAACCCTACAGTCATATTGTAAATAAAAAAACACCCAGAATAAATTCCTTTATTTGAAATAAAATACACACCATTTTACATATGTATTTAAAAATAAAAAACAAAGTTATACTCATCTTACACCAATTCCATTGAAGCCATTGTCCCCTATAAAAAAACAGAAAATAATAAACAATACTACTCACCTAATGCACAGTCTACTGAAGCCTTGGTCTCCCATAGAAAAAAAAATAATTAAAAATCAACCATATCCCTCACCTGTCCGATCTACTGTCCAACGCCATGACGGCAATAAGTGGTTTTCACTCACTGGTTTTCATTCATGTCTCTCACTGATGTCACAAGTTCATATCCCTCACACAGTTCATCAGTCTGACTGACAGTGAAGTGAGCTTGGAATGCTGCCTCAGTGACCTGCGATAAATTCATTGACGTCACCACTAGTCACTTACAGCAGCTCATTCTCCCATAGTTTTCAGACTGGACAGTCGCATCTTGGCACAGTCCAGGTTGAAAACCACTTATCGCAGACATGATGACAGAGTGGGGAAGCACCCGATGTTCAGGCTCCCAATTCCAAACAGTAACATGGACTTCCTGTAAAAGTCCATGTTCGGGGTCTGTTCCTGAACAGTAGGTGTTTGGTACAGACCCCAAACTTTACTATTCGTGTTTGCCCATTGGTGGTGCTGGCTGCCCATGCGTGTCTCCAGACCTAAACCCTTTTGAGCATCTGTGGTACATCCTCAAGGTGGAGGAACGCAAGTTCTCTAATATCCAAGATAGCCATGATGTCTTCATTGAGGAATGGAAGAGGATTCCAAAGGCAACTTGTGAAGCTTTAGTGAACACAAGTGTTATACTATATGTACACTAGATAATTTCCATTCTATCAAACTATCAAAGTGTCATATCTTCAGTGTTGTCTAATAGAAAGACATAATAAAATATTTACAAAAATGTGAGGGGTGTACTCACTTTTGTGACAAACTATATATATATATATATATATATATATACAGGGGTTGGACAAAATAATGGAAACACCTAACGTTTTGGCATTATAATCTTCGAACATGTTATAAACATGCAAACCGTGACATATGGTAATGTTTTGTAGTTGATTATTTGTGTTATATGATATGTGTATTGTGGTGTAGTGACCACAATGTCCACTAGGGGATGCTGTGTGGATGTCCCAGGAGAGAGGATGAGTGGCAGAATACTGAATGACCGTTTTGTATCTCAAGGTGGGTGGCCTTGGGATGGAGACTTGTGTGTATGTTGATCAGCAGTAATACTGCTGAGGTGCTGTTTAAATATGTTTGGGAAGTCTCTAGGTAGCTGGTGAGACGAGCGGGACAAGTTACCTATAAATCCACCCAGGTGTGTGGTTAAGAACGCTATTGTAAAGTGTGTATGAGTGGTTGAAGGACCTGTGATGAGGTCATAGCCATGTGACCTGGTTGGTGTGGCTACTGACCATATAAGGTGGCCAGGGTAGGTCACATGAGGTGAATGCTGGGACCTGGTTGGTCCATTTTGGAAAGTACCATCTGAGAGAGATGGGGCTGTCTTCCTGACAGCAAGTGAATGCTGTGTTTAATGGAGGCAAGCGCCTGATAGTTCCCTGGAGGGAATGGACGTCTGCAGTGAGCTGAAGCAGCCATGAGGGAACCCTGATGGGTGAGATAACTGTGAGGCTGAAGAGCCTGTGTATGGAACATTGCATAACCTGTGTGACCACAGGCTGGACAGAGTGAAGCTCTGCCATGGACGCTATGCTGTTTTCTATTGCTTTGATGGTTTGTGATGCATGAATAAACCACATGGACTGAGATTGTTTTATGGAAAACCTGTGCCGGATCTGATTATTTGGCTGCCAAGTGAGTGTCCCCTATCTGAATGACAGCGCTACCTTACAATTGGTGGAGAAGGCTTTGGGCAGTGTTGTAGCCTTGTTGCTAGGAGCAACAGAAGAGGACTGCAAAATTCGGTGGCTAAGGGCAACGGTTTCCAAAGGCACATGGTGCAGTGCTGGCAACGCTGAGCCAGGAGAGCTGGTCGGTAGAAAAGACTTATAGGATACCTCTGTGGTAGAGGGGTCCGAGAACCTGCGCGGCCAGCAGGTGACGTTCATGAAAGCCGTGTGACATGTTGACCGGGGTCAGTGAGAAAGAGGCTGGTGATTGCTAGGGTGCCTCTGCAGATAAGCGGTACCCGAGAACCTGTGTGGCCGACACAGGTAACAGACAGGAGTCTGTGTTGTACTGACCAGGGTCAGTGAGATAGACTGTGTACCTGGAGAGTTCAGTGAGCAAGGTCCTGGAGGGTCAGTGTTGGGAGGTTCTTGGAGAAGAATCAGATCCCTGGAACACGTGCTGTGACCTTGGACCTGGTGAGGCATGAGTGTTGGGCAGTCTCAGGAGGAGACAGATGTCCTGAATAGCACCCGCTGAGCCCCTGGACCTGGCGAGACCGGTGTGTTGGGAAACCCTGGGAGGAGGGTCGGCTCCCTGAATAGCACCCGGTGTGCCCTGTGTGTTGGACGGTCTCAGGCAGAGACGGAACGTCCTGAATAGCACACAGACAGGACACGTGAGTTTAGTGTTGCATGTGTGTTTTTTTTCTTTTCTCTCTAAAGTCAGCTTGCGGTGGCTCAGGAGAGTCGAGAAGGGGACAAGCGGTTTGCTGTAACTCGGCGGGGTTACGAAGGTGACAAGCGGCTTTCTGTAACTCAGCGGGGTTACGAAGGGGACAAGCGGCTTCCTGTAACTCGGCGGGTTACGAAGGTGACACCAGCAGCTGTGTGTGAGCGGCAGCCGGTGGTGTCGGAGATCGGTGACAGCAGGAGCAGTGGTGGTGCCAGCAAGGACTTGTGTGGTATCGTAAAGGACATAAACTGTGTTGTGTGAACTGTGGTCTGAGAAGACCTGTAGAACGGACATGGGGAGATCCCGAAAGGGGGCGATGGCCCAAATCGGGGTGGTAGCCCAAAAGGGGGTGGAGTCCCAGAAGGGGACGGTGACTCAAATCGGGGTGGTAGCCCAAAAGGGGGTGGAGTCCCAGAAGGGGGCGGTGACCCAAATCGGGGTGGTAACCCAAAAAGGGGTGGAGTCCCAGAGGGAGGCAGTGGCCCAAATTGGGATGGTGGTCCAGAAAGGGGCCAAGTTTGCAAAAGGGGCAGCACTGGGTACCTCAGTGGACATGTCTGGGGAACCGCAGTGTGTGTATGTCTTTTGAGGAGTGCGGCATGTATTTTCCAGATAACGACGGGCCACAGGTGTGTACCGTGATGCTGCACTGTGAAGGAGTCTCTGGTAGGCTGGACTCAAAGAGTCAGGTGACTCTGACAGGAACTCCGCTCGTTTTATCTCTGACTGAGAAAAATGTCAGGGTTCACTGCAAACATGGGGTCATCGTGAACTATACGGTGGACAGAGTCGTGATTGAGATGACAAAGGGGGTTAAGTGTCAAGGTGGTAGTATGCCACCAAACTTAGTGCATACCTTTGAGAGGGGCCGGGACTTTGTCTTGTTTGATGATATATGGCAGGAGGATGGAGACATTCCTACTGTTGGGTTAGCAGACATTGTGACGGTGACGCCTGCTAAGCTGGACAGGTCAGTTGTAGAAGTGACCAGAAAAAGGGGTACATCTGCTCAACTAACGGATCTGACGTCTCCTGATATGATGGATGGTGGGCTGGGAGATGAGATGACTGGAGTGGACACACGGTCAGAGGGTAACTGGAGGGTTGTCTTGGATGATCGGCGTGACTCAGACTCTAGGGGTGACTGTGGCTCTGAGAGAGAGAGGGAGCACAGACTGGATGAGCAAGAGAAAGAAGTCTTCGAGCTCAAAGATCACCTGGCATCGTGGCAAGGTCTGAATAAGTCCCTCAGAGAAGAGTTAGGAGTTCTCACAGAAACTGTAAGAGGTCTTCTGTGGGAGAAGTGGGACAAAGACTTAGAGCAGCCAGGCCTGAGTGATGAACAGAGTGAAGACAAGATGAAACTGGAGAGTATGGAAGTAAGAGATGATCCATATGCAAAGCTTGCCACTGCAGAGCATGTTAAATGGCAAGCACAGCAGGAAAGAGATGAACTGGCTGATGTGATTGTCAACAATATTGGTAAAGATGTCTGGCTTTGGAAGAAAAGAGCCGGTTTAGAGTCTCACAGTGTTCAGCTGGAAGAAGAAGTGGAGGAAGAACAACGTTAAATTAGCCAATGATAGGCTGAGAAAGGCCACACTTCAGGTTGACCAGATGAATGCTGATCTGAAGACAGAACGTAGTAATGCTCAGATGAATGAGAGTGCCCATCAGCAATTAGTTCGCCAGAATAAGGAGTTAGAAGCAAAGGTTGCACAACTGGAGGAACAACTTGATGCGGAAATTAAGGTGTGACAATCTGCAAGCAAACAAGTACGTCGTACAGAGAAAAAACTGAAGTTTGTACTAAGGCAAATGGATGATGAAAGGCGAAGTTCTGAGCAGTACAAAGACCTGGCAAAGGGAAATAATGTGTGTCTGAAACAGCTGAAGTGCCAGGTGGAAAAAGCAGAGAAAGAGCCTCAACGTGCCAATATGTTGCACTGTAGATTACAGTGTGAACTGGAGGATGCTACAGAGACAGCAGGTGCAATGAACCATGAGGTTAATGCACTGAAAAGCAAACTTAGACGTGGTGGGGTACCATTTCTTACAAGACGCTTAGATAGAGAGAGGATGGTGACTAAACAGTGTCTAACGGCGCAGACAGACCGTGACTGGAGGGTAAAAGACAACGACCGATATTCTGATCGCTGGGGGCGGGGGAGGCCTAACGTAGGAATAAGGCCATATGACAGATGGAGACGTTCTCTCGACCGGTGGGGCAAGGTGTAGTGAGTGCCCGGTCTCGAGATCCTGGGGTTATGTTGTGTGTTCAACCCCACAAGTTTGAACAGAGGGGGGAGGTATGTGGTGAAGTGACCACTGTGTCCGCTAGGGGGCGCTGTGTGGATTTCCCAGGAGAGAGGATGAGTGGCAGAATACTGAATGACCGTTATGTATCTCAAGATTGGTGGCCTTGGGATGGAGACTTGTGTGTATGTTGATCAGCAGTGATACTGCTGAGGTGCTGTTTCAATGTGTTTGGGAAGTCACTAGGTAGCTGGTGAGACGGGCGTGACCAGTTACCTACAAATCCACCCAGGGGTGTGGTTAAGAACGCTATTGTAAAGTGTGTATGAGTGGTTGAAGGACCTGTGATGAGGTCATAGCCATGTGACCCGCTGGGTGTGGCTATGGACCATATAAGGTGACCAGGGTAGGTCGCATGAGGTGAATGCTGGGACCTGGTTGGTCCGTTTTGGAAGGTCCCGTCTGAGAGAGATTGGGCTGTCTTCCTGACAGCAAGTGAACGCTGTGTTTAATGGCTGCAAGTGCCTGATAGTTCCCTGGAGGGAATGGACGTCTGCAGTGAGCTGAAGCAGCCATGAGGGAACCCTGACGGGTGAGATAACTGTGAGGCTGAAGAGCCTGCGTATGGAACATTGCATAACCTGTGTGACCACAGGCTGGACAGAGTGAAGCTCTGTCATGGACGCTATGCTGTTTTCTATTGCTTTGATGGTTTATGATGCATGAATAAACCACATGGACTGAGATTGTTTTATGGAAAACCCGTGCCGGATCTGATTATTTGGCTGCCAAGCGAGTGTCCCCTATCTGAATGACAGCGCTACCTTACTGTATGTAAATTAACTGTTTGTTTTGCAGAATGGTAAGAACATTGATGAGAACCTGATACCAATGGCAGACCTCTCGGATTTTCAAAGAGGCCAAATTGTTGGTGCTCGTATGGCAGGCGCTAGTGTAACAGAAAGTGCCCGAATGCTTGGCGTGTCAAGAGGTACTGTCTCCAAAGTAATGACTGCGTTTGAAAGAGAAGGAAAAACGTCCGCAGCAAAGCACAGGTCCGGCCGAAAGTCGAAGTTGACTCAGAGAGACCGTCGGACACTAAAGCGAATTGTGAGAGAGGATCGCAAGACCACGGCTCCAAAAATCACTGCTGAGCTCAATGAACACCTACAGAACCCAGTTTCCACGTCGGGAGCTGCACAAATCTGGATTCCACAGAAGAGCTGCAATTAGAAAACCACTGCTCTCAATGACAAATGTTTCCAAGCGTTTAGAGTGGTGTAGAAACCTCCAGAATTGGTCCCTCGAGCAGTGGAAACATGTGATATTCTCAGACGAATCATCGTTTACCCTATTTCCGACCTCCGGCCGAGTGTAGGTTTGGAGACAGATGAAAGAAGCATTCCATCCAGACTGCCTTCTCCCAACCGTAAAACATGGCGGAGGTTCTGTGATGATCTGGGGTGCTATTTCGTGGAGATCCGCTGGGCCAATGATATCCCTTCATGGAAGAATTAACAGCCGAGATTCTTTAGGCATTTTGGGCGACCAAGTGCCTCCTATGGTTCAAGCACTGTTCCCGGAGGGGAACGCCATCTTTCAGGATGATAATGCACCAATTCATACAGCTAGAATCGTTAAAGCATGGCACGAGGAACATTCTAATGAAGATGAGCATCTCATCTAGCCCCCACAATCCCCAGACCTCAACATTATTAGGCATTTATGGTCGATTTTAGAGATTCAAGTTAGACGTTGATTTCCGCCGCCATCGTCGCTCAAAGAACTGGAGGGTGTTTTAACTGAAGAATGGGCTAAAATTCCTTTGGAAACAATTCACACCTTGCATAAATCCATACCCCGGAGAATTGAGGCTGTAATCGCCGCAAGAGGTGGACCTACACCTTATTAAACTAACTTTTGTTGATGTTTCCAGGTGTTTCCATTATTTTGTCCAACCCCTGTATATATATATATATATATATATATATGTAACTCCAAGTTAATCACACTTCTGTGAAATCAACCCTTGCACTTATGAAGCAATACCGATTGTGAATCAAAGTGGAAACTGGAACAGACAACAGGCAGCAATGATGAGCAATTAGCAAGACAACCCCTTTAAAGTAAAATGAAAAAAGTGGTATCACACCAGCATGTATCACACCAGCATGTGCTTTAAACTGTATATAAATAAGGTTTCTTCAAATATTTTGTTATATCAGCCTGATGAAGGGACGTAAGCAGTCCCGAAAGCTTGCTTTGTAACATCATTTACTATTATTTGTTAGCCATTAAAAAAGGTATCATACCCACAAGATTCCTATTTTGTTTCTCTCACTGAGAGCACTTTATATATACAGTAACCCCTTTAAAAGCATGGTTCTGCAGAGGGTGACCACAGATCAATTCTCTGTTCTCATATTTTTTGGCTGTTGTTTGGTCACTTTTGCATCTTGTCATTGTTCTCACTCCTAGAGGTACTGTACAGTAGCATGTGGCATTGTCTACAACCTACAGACGTTGCTCAAGTAGTGCAGCTCATCCAGGATAGCACATCAATGTGAGCTGTAGCAAGAATGGTAGCTGTGTCTGTCACCACAGTGTCCAGAGCATGGAGTAGATATCAGGAGACAGGCCAGTACACCATGAGACATGGAGGGGGCAGTAGGAGGGCAGCAGCCCAGCAAGGAGGAACAGGAGGAGCAGTGCCAAAGCCCTGAAATTGACCTCCAGCAGGTCACTAACTTCCATGTGTCTGCTCAAACTGTCAGAAACTACGAATGTCTATGAGGGGGTTATGAGTCCTTGACATCCACAAGTGGGCGTTGTGCTTATAAACCAACACCATCCAGGGCAATTAGCATTTGCCAGATAAAACCAAAATTGGTGGATTCGATATTGGCGCTTTGTGCTTTTCACGGATAAGAGCACGTTCCCTCTGAGCACATGTGACAGACGTGCTGTGGAGAATATCCTGCTGCCTGCAAAATCCTCCAACAAGACTGGTTTGGCAGTAGGTCAGTAATGGTGAAGGGAGGCATTTCTTTGGAGGACCGCACAGCCCTCCATGCTCTAGCTAGAGGTACCTTGAGTTCCATTAGGTACTTGGATGAGACCCATTGTGAGACCATATGCAGGTGCAGTGGGCCCTGGGTTCCTTCTGATGCGTGAAGTGTGTCAGTCAGTAGAGATTTCAGCGCTGAAATCTCATCTCCTGAGATCTTGATGCTGAGATCTCCATCTGCGCATGCGCCGCCCCCCGGCAGCCATTTTCTCAGAGTAAATTTTCACAGGAGGAAACCACGGAACTGCGGGGGGGCTCTGGCCTTTCATGAAATGTCAGCAGAGCCCCCCTGCAGTGGTGGACACCCTGGGCAGCGGCAGTGGCGGAAGCAGCGGATACCCCAGGCAGCAGCGTCGGGCACCCCAACAGCACCGCTGGGGACACCCGCAACACCGGACACCCACAGCGGTGCACTGCACATCGGACCCCCCCTCATTCCAACATGTGGCCTGCAGCATCATTCCACTCCTGCCTCCTCCAGCAGTGACCCTGGGATCCCACTTCACCGTAGCCACCACCCCCGGTAAGCAATAAGCGGCATGGATTATAAGAAGCAACACCATGCTATTAAAAAAAAATCCTATTTTTCTCCTCAAAATTTGGGTTGTGTGTTATAATCCGGAGCGTGCTATAATCAGAAAAATATGGTACTTTTCAAATAGGGTGTACTCATTTCTGCTGATCACTTATATACAGTGCCTTGTAAATTATTCATACCCTATGAACTTATTTTTGCATTCTTCTTTGCAAACTAGCACTAGCTCAGTGAGATTGGATGAAGAGTGAGTGTTAACAGCAATTTTCAAGTCTTGAATGAATGACTGTGCTTTGATCTGCATCATTTTGCAGAAATGTGAACCTACGTCCCAGTCTTAAATCTTTTGCAGCCTCTAATAACAGGTTTTCCTTCAGGATTGCCCTGTAGTTGGTTCCATTCATCTTCCCATCAACTCTGACCAGTTTACCTGTCCCTGCTGAAGAAAAACATCCTCACAGCATGATGCTGCTGTAAGAGAGTGAGATAGAATTACCTCCTTGCTTCCCTTCTTCTAATTGTCTTTTATGTGTTGATGATTAGATATGCTAATGTTGATAATGTCTATGATAAATGCTTGCAGTATTGCTACATTATAATATGTATTATCACTTAGATTTATGGTACTGCCACATTTCTACATGTGTTACCATTCTTTGGAGAACTGTATATAATGTAATGTGTAATGTAAGAAAAATGCATCCTTTTGGGACATTAGAGGGGGAAATACTAGTGTGCACTGTAGGCATAGTTTATAGGATGGTTATAGAGGGTTAAGTGTAGGAGGGGCTGCCGGGTGGTAAGACAGGAGTTTCTAGGAAGTTAGGTCAGACAGGGCCTGGGTGTCCAAGTGTCCACATGGCAGCCACATAATGTTAAAGCGCTGCAGCACATATTATTCACAGCCACTGTGCATCATAGCAGTGGGCCAGAACAGGAAAGGAAAGATGTGGCGACTCATTGCCTGGGCGGATGCCTTTAGGGCAGGAGTCGGTTGGAATGAGGTGTTGAATGAAGTTGGAGCTTCGACGAGATGGGTGCATATGGGCCGGATGCTTTTCCAGAGGCAACCAAACCTGGTGACTGATGATTTCAAGTTTGGGGTGAAACAGGCAGAAGGAATTGTCATCATGGCGAGGTCAGGCCAGGAAGGAACTGGGGAGCAGTCTAGGACAGTCCGGTCCAGGTGTGTACTGCACAGAAGCAACAGCCAGAAAGGGAAAGATGAGGAAACAAGTAAATTTCATGATCTACCAACTGTGAATGTAACGTGTGAAGTATTCAGTAAAGAGAATGTTAAAGTTAACTTGGACTGTGTCTCCATTGCTGGGGATCGCCTGGAAGAGGGATCGTCGTTGCCTGGGAAGTGCCTGGGGGAAGCTCAATTTGGAGATGCAGGTACGCTGAAGAGAATACAGTTTTCTGTAGGGGATGGACTGGACATAGATGTTGCAGTAATTTAGGTCATGACTATAGTCCTGTCCTCCCCTTACACTACCACCACAATTTTTGATAGTGGGGATGGTGTTTTAAAGACGATGTGCAGTGTTAGTTTTATGCCACACATACTGTAGTATTTAGCTTTTAACCGAAAAAAAAGTTTTACTTTGGTCTCATGTGACCAGAGTAACGTCTTCCACATGCTAGCTGTTGTGAATTCGCTTTCTGGCCTACCTCTGGTTGAAAAACATAGCGCAAGCGCAATATGGATGATGGAGACATACATGGGGTGGTAGTATTATGACCTCTTTCCCCTACCATTTTGATCAAGTTGCGGGGTCACTATAAATTACCGTTGATTACCACACTCCCATTGATACCTGCAACCAGGCATGACATCTAAATGCTCGGAGGGAGCTTATAATATATCATGGGCCTCCTGATGAACTCCTTTTACAGGAGGGAAATGCGTCTGTCACATCTCTGTCAGATTTGGGGCCTGCTGTTCCGGTCGCAGCCACTAGGAGGCGCCGGGCCGCCACTTCGCCGTCAGACTCGGGGACGGCTGTTCCTGCCTCGGCCACTGGGAGGCGCCGTGGTTCTATTACGTCGCCGTCAGACTCAGGGCCTCTGGTCCCAGCTTTAGCCACTAGGAGGCGCCGGTCTGTCACGTCACCGTTGGATTCGAGGCCTGCTGTTCCGGTCACGGCTACTAGGAGGCGCCAGACCGCCACTTCACTGTCAGACTCGGGGACGGCTGTTCCTGCCTCGGCCACTGGGAGGCGCCGTGGTTCGCCCGTGAGTTATGGTGGTGACAGAGAAGTGGCTCCTGTGCAGGCATCTGGTGGGCGCAGGCTCCGCCCCTCTGTCAGTCATCAGGGGGTTACTGCCACTCCATCTGGCCTGGTCCTGGGGGCGGCCCTAATGACATCACCAGTCCAGGAACCTGTGAGGGATGACCTGATCCCTCAAATACCTTGGGACTGGTCTTGCAAGCCGCCGGATATATTCTTGGTTCCCCTGTGTGTTACTTAGTGATTGATTTCTGTTTGACTCTGACCTCAGCCTGGATTTCTGACCCCTCTTTTGCCTGACGATTCTGTACTTCTGCTACTCTCCTGGTTTGTGACCTTGGCCTGGATATTCTGACTCTGCTACTTCCTAATGATTCTGTACCTCTGCTGCCCTCCTGGTTTTTGACTCTGACCTTGGCCTGAAATTGACTCTGCTATTGCCTGCCGTTTCTGTACTTCACTCTGACGACCGTCCTGCTCTGGCTGCTGCTCCTATTCAGACAGTACCTCCTGGGCTCTGTTGTAAATCCAGATCCCTGTATAGGGGTAAAGGGTATCAGTGTTTCTCGGGGTGTTGCCTGGCTGCAGCCCAGAACCGCAGACGGACGTTACATTATATCCGGCCATAAAATTAACTGCTTCTTGTGTATATACCCAACATATACAAAAGCAGTCTCCCTGAACTTTTTTTTTTTTCTTCTTCTGACTGAGCTGATTTTTAGCCTGAACACCTGTTGCAGTGCACAGCCTGGAAGATCTCTCTCATTTTCTTGGACAACTATGCGGCAGTCTGGAGTCTTCAGGGAGAGAGCTGCACCTCAGAGATCCATGCTCCTGGCACGTCGACCTCTGGGCAACTACTCTGGCTATGGTTGCCCAGGGGCTAAGGTATTGCCCGCAGATGCGGCTAAAGTTTTATTACCCATTTCAGTTTCATGTGGTCAGAAATCGCTGTGTTTAAACGCATATGTGTATAGTGGCTCTGAAGGAAATTTTATGGATTCCTTGACTGCTAGGAATCTGGGTGTAACTCTACTAAAACTTAATGCCCCTATTAAAACCATGGCTATTAATGGCACGTCCATTATTCAGGAGGGGGTTAAGTTTGTTACTGCCAAGGTTGCTATGTCTGTGGGAGCCTTACACACTGAGCTGGTGTCATTTTTTGTGATGGACAATTTAACCTCTGCAGTTATTCTGGGTATGCCATGGCTACGCCAGCACAATCCTGTCATCGACTGGCACTTGGGTGACGTTGTACGCTGGAGCCCACAGTGTCAGAAAAATTGCATATCCTTGGCAGTAAACCAAGTTAAGGTTAAAACCCCCCACATACCGTTTGCTTTCAGAGATTTTGAGGATGTCTTTTCTATTGTAGAATCTGAAAAGCAACCCCCTCACCGAGAGTATGATTGCCCTATTGATCTGATTCCGGATGCCCGTCTCCCTAAGGGAAGAATATTTAATCTCTCTGGCCAAGAGCGTCAGGCCATGAATGACTATATTGCAGATAGCCTAAGAAAAGGGTTTATCAGACCGTCCATTTCTCCAGTTGGGGCCGGGTTCTTCTTTGTGGAGAAGAAAGATGGTGGTCTCAGACCCTGCATTGATTATCGGGAGTTGAATGCAATCACTATAAAAAACCAGTATCCGCTTCCACTCATCCCTGATCTTTTTAATCAGCTAACAGGAGCCCATTGGTTTACTAAACTTGACCTCCGGGGGGCATATAATCTGGTCCGCATAAGAAAGGGAGATGAGTGGAAAACGGCCTTCAATACACCCCTTGGCCATTTTGAGTACCTGGTTATGCCGTTCGGACTCAGCAACACACCTGCCGTATTTCAGCACTTTGTTAATGATATTTTTAGAGACATTTGTGGGGTGTATGTCGTGGTGTATTTAGATGACATTCTGATTTACTCTGCTGACCCTGTGACACACTCTCAACACGTCTGTTCTGTGCTACAAAGACTACGTGAACACTCCTTGTTTGCTAAACTGGAAAAATGTGTCTTTTTTGCTGAGGAGGTACAGTTTTTAGGATACATGGTTTCAGGTAAAGGCTTCCGCATGGATCCTGCCAAGGTCCAGCCTATTAAGGCTTGGGTGCAACCAAAATCGCTGAAAGCGCTGCAGCGATTTTTGGGGTTCGCTAATTATTACCGCAAGTTTATTAGAGGTTTCTCAGAGATTGTCAAGCCACTCACGGATCTGACCCGGAAAGGGGCGGACATGGCCAACTGGAATCCTGAGGCAATTCAGGCGTTTTCTACGTTAAAAGAGAGTTTCGTGGCCAACCCAGTTTTGGTTCAGCCGGATCTGGACCGTCCATTTATTGTGGAGGTGGATGCCTCTGAAGTCGGAGTGGGAGCAGTGCTATCACAAGGCACTACATCCCTCACTCAGCTTCGTCCATGTGCGTTTTTTTCCCGCAAATTCTCTCCCAAGGAGAAAAACTATGATATTGGGAATCGGGAACTATTGGCAATTAAATGGGCCTTCGAGGAATGGCGTCACTTCCTCGAGGGCGCCAAACACAAGATCACGGTAATTACCGATCATAAGAACCTGACATACCTAGAATCAGCAAAAAGGTTAAATCCTAGACAAGCAAGGTGGGCATTGTTTTTCTCTAGGTTTAATTTTATAATCACCTTCCGCCCTGGTACAAAAAATGTGAGGGCCGATGCACTCTCTCGCAGTTTCTGCCCCTCACAAGCCGAGGACTGTGAACCAGTTCCGATATTGGCCACTGGGATCATTGTGTCCGCAGTGTCATTGGACCTTCTGGAGGAGATCCGTAAATCCCCAGAACAAGCCCCTGACACTACGCCACCCAACAAATTGTTCGTTCCGCCTGCGTTTCGCCTACAAGTGCTTAGAGAATCACATGACTCTGTCTTGGCAGGCCATCCTGGTCTCAATAATACCGCCAGATTGATAACTAGGAATTTTTGGTGGCCGACGGTGGTTAAGGACTGCAAAGAATATGTCTTAGCATGTGAGGTCTGTGCCCGTGCCAAGTCCTCCCATACTCGCCCTGCCGGCTGGCTCCAGTCCTTGCCCACCCCCGAGAGTCCATGGACCCACATCTCCATGGACTTCATTACGGACCTACCGTCCTCAGATGGAAAGACGTGTATCTCGGTGGTGGTGGACAGGTTCAGTAAACAATGTCATTTTGTCCCCCTGTCGGGGTTACCTAACTCGGAAACGTTGAGTAAACTGTTTATTGTACATGTGGTACGTTTACACGGTGCCCCGGTCAATATTGTGTCTGACAGGGGTACCCAATTCGTGTCAAAGTTCTGGAGGGCGTTCTGTAAACGCATTGGTATTGAGCTATCATTTTCCTCGGCTTACCACCCTGAAACCAATGGGCAAACCGAACGTGTCAACCAGGCTCTGGAGCAATACCTTCGTTGCTACATCTCAGAACACCAGTCCGATTGGGCAGAACATCTGCCACTAGCTGAGTTTGCCCTAAACAATCAGTATCAGGACTCCATTAAGTCTACCCCCTTTTTCTGCAACCACGGGCTGCATCCGCGCTTTGGCTCATTCTCGGCCAGAATGTCGGAGCTTCCTGGGGTAGAGAAAAATATACATCGTTTAAAAACTATTTGGTCTGAGGTAAACTCTAACTTGAAAGGGGCCCGGGTTAGACAGACCTCGGCAGCGAACAAACGGCGATCCAAAGGACCGCACCTGGGAGTTGGAGACAAGGTTTGGCTCTCCACCAAAAACATCAAGCTTAAAGTACCGTCTGCCAAACTGGGTCCCAGATTTATTGGTCCATACGAGATTATAGAGGTGACTAACCCGGTGGCCTTCCGTTTAAAACTCCCTCAGTCTTTCAAATTACCCAATGTCTTCCACAAGTCTCTCCTCAAGTTGTATCGCTCCCCAATTCACCCTGTCCCGTCCCCTCCTCCTCCCGTTTCGGTCGGAGTGTCCTTGGAGTATGAAGTCCAGGGTGTCCTTGACTCCCGCCTTGTAAGAGGGTCCGTACAGTATCTGGTACACTGGAGGGGCTACGGCCCGGAGGAGAGGTCCTGGGTCCCTGCGTGGGACATCCATGCAAAAGCACTAATTAGAAGGTTTCACCTCCTTCACCCTGACAAACCACGTTCTGAGGGTCCGGAGGCCCCTCTTGGAAGGGGGGGTACTGTCACGTCTCCGTCAGATTTGGGGCCTGCTGTTCCGGTCGCAGCCACTAGGAGGCGCCGGGCCGCCACTTTGCCGTCAGACTCGGGGACGGCTGTTCCTGCCTCGGCCACTGGGATGCGCCGTGGTTCTATTACGTCGCCGTCAGACTCAGGGCCTCTGGTCCCAGCTTTAGCCACTAGGAGGCGCCGGTCTGTCACGTCACCGTTGGATTCGAGACCTGCTGTTCCGGTCACGGCTACTAGGAGGCGCCAGACCGCCACTTCACTGTCAGACTCGGGGACGGCTGTTCCTGCCTTGGCCACTGGGAGGCGCCGTGGTCCGCCCGTGAGTTATGGTGGTGACAGAGAAGTGGCTCCTGCGCAGGCATCTGGTGGGTGCAGGCTCCGCCCCTCTGTCAGTCATCAGGGGGTTACTGCCACTCCATCTGGCCTGGTCCTGGGGGCGGCCCTAATGACATCACCAGTCCAGGAACCTGTGAGGGATGACCTGATCCCTCAAATACCTTGGGACTGGTCTTGCAAGCCGCCGGATATATTCTTGGTTCCCCTGTGTGTTACTTAGTGATTGATTTCTGTTTGACTCTGACCTCAGCCTGGATTTCTGACCCCTCTTTTGCCTGACGATTCTGTACTTCTGCTACTCTCCTGGTTTGTGACCTTGGCCTGGATATTTTGACTCTGCTACTTCCTAATGATTCTGTACCTCTGCCGCCCTCCTGGTTTTTGACTCTGACCTTGGCCTGAAATTGACTCTGCTATTGCCTGCCGTTTTTGTACTTCACTCTGACGACCGTCCTGCTCTGGCTGCTGCTCCTATTCAGACAGTACCTCCTGGGCTCTGTTGTAAATCCAGATCCCTGTATAGGGGTAAAGGGTATCAGTGTTTCTCGGGGTGTTGCCTGGCTGCAGCCCAGAACCGCAGACGGACGTTACAGCGTCGAGGTGAAATCTCATCAGCCATGAGCTAAGTTTTTATGAATTTATATTTTTGCTGATCTATTATTTAGGGTATAGTGCAATATTAGGATAGTTTCACACTAGCGTTTATTTGATGCAGCGCACGGCGCCGCTAAGCCCGGCTCCCTGCCCGCCCCATCCGGTCATCGCCGCCTACTATCGCACATGGGCGCTTGCGATCTGCGCACCCTATCTTTAGCATAGGGTGTGCAGATCGTGCGCTGGCCGTGCGCTAGTAGGATTTTGGTGTGCGCTGCGCACTTTTGAAGGTGCGCCCGTGCGCGCCGAATGCATCATGTTGCATTTCGGCGCGCACGGGTGCAACATTGATCATTTCACACAAAACTCCAAAAATGGGCCAGACAAAAGTATTGGCACCCTCAGCCTAATACTGGGTTGCACAATCTTTAGCCAAAATAACTGCGACCAATCGCTTCCGGTAACCATCAATGAGTTTCTTACAATGCTCTGCTGGAATTTTAGACCATTCTTCTTTGGCAAACTGCTCCAGGTCCCTGATATTTGAAGGGTGCCTTCTCCAAACTGCCATTTTTAGATCTCTCCACAGGTGTTCTATGGGATTCAGGTCTGGACTCATTGCTGGCCACCTTAGAAGTCCCCAGTGCTTTCTCTCAAACCATTTTCTAGTGCTTTTTGAAGTGTGTTTTGGGTCGTTGTCCTGCTGGAAGACCCATGACCTCTGAGGGAGATCCAGTCCAGTGCCAGAGGCAGCAAAGCAACCCCAAAACATCAGGGAACCTCCGCCATGTTTGACTGTAGGGACTGTGTTTTTTTCTTTGAATGCCTCTTTTTTTCTCCTGTAAACTCTATGTTGATGGCTTTGCCCAAGAAGCTCTACTTTTGTCTCAATTGACCAGAGAACATTCTTCCAAAATGTTTTAGGCTTTTTCAGGTAAGTTTTGGCAAACTCCAGCCTGGCTTTTTTATGTCTCGGGGTAAGAAGTGGGGTCTTCCTGGGTCTCCTACCATACAGTCCCTTTTCATTCAGACGCCGATAGATGGTACGGGTTGACACTGTTGTACTCTCGGACTGCAGGGCAGCTTGAACTTGTTTGGCTGTTAGTCAAGGTTCTTTATCCAACATCCGCACAATCTTGCGTTGAAATCTCTTGTCAATTTTTCTTTTCCGTCCACATCTAGGGAGGTTAGCCACAGTGGCATGGGCTTTAAACTTCTTGATGACACTGCGCACGGTAGACACAGGAACATTCAGGTCTTTGGAGATGGACTTGTAGCCTTGAGATTGCTCATGCTTCCTCACAATTTGTTTTATCAAGTCCTCAGACAGTTCTTTGGTCTTCTTTCTTTTCTCCATGCTCAATGTGGTTCACACAAGGACACAGGACAGAGGTTGAGTCAACTTTAATCCATGTCAACTGGCTGCAAGTGTGATTTAGTTATTGCCAACACCTGTTAGGTGCCACAGGTAAGTTACAGGTGCTGTTAATTACACAAATTAGAGAAGCATCACATGATTTTTCGAACAGTGGCAATACTTTTGTCCACCCTCTTTTTTATGTTTGGTGTGGAATTATATCTAATTTGGCTTTAGGACAATTCTTTTTGTGTTTTTTCATTTAAGATAAACTAAATGAAGATAATAATACCAAAGAATTTTTGTTTGCAATCATTTTCAGGAAGAAACTGAGTATTATCTGACAGAATTGCAGTGGTGTCAATACTTTTGGCTACAACCGTAGGAGTCAACAGGGCGATTAGGGAGAGCCACCATGGAGCAGGGGCGCCATTTGCATTTCAAGAGGGTGCCAACCTCCGCTGTCAGGTAGGTGTGAGCTATAGGGCCCTATAGGGATAAACAGATTGTTATCCCCCACGTGGCATTGTACTCTTTATTTGTGGCTAGCTTGGTAAGACAGGATCAGCATTTTCTATGCCTGTTTGTCTAAACGTTTTTCTCAAAATTTTTTTAATGATTAAATAATAAAGTATCTTTTAAGGATTAATTTTTTGTATAGAGCTCCTACCTCTGGTATCTAGTGAAGGTAGTGGAGCTGGTTATATTGACAGAGGGGTCGCGAGTTCTCTTTCCAGGTTCCCTCTGGTGGTTGCTGGAGGTAATGGGGCTGATCTAGTTAGCAGGGGCCTGCCACCTGATAGTGAGGAGGACGATTGGAGATCTGGAGTTTCTGACTGGATTTAAGACAGCCGACTCCCTCTATTGCTGTTGGTGATTTTTTCCTGCCTCCTGAGGTCTTGGTTTCCAGCTCAGTCCCTGCATGCTCAGCTAAGTGTTCTTTTGCTATTGTTCACACTTGATCTGGTTTTGTCTATTTCAGTTTTGTGTGGTCAGCCAGCTCCGGCTGGAGCTGTGCTGAATTTCCATCCTTATGTTACTGCTTGTGCCAGTTTGCTTTTGTCCCATATTGGATTGCCTCCTTTTGCTCTGCTTTTGGAATATACCAGACAGCTGATATAGTGGGCGAAGTCGAGTGACTTCAGTATTTTTCTATCAGACATGTTGGACATTTTTGCAGGGTTTTTGTGTGATTGCAGACAGTGTCTTTCCTTTCCTGTCCTGTCTGGTTAGTGTGGGCCCCATCGTTTGCTCAGTCTATTTTCCTACCCGCATTTGTGTTTTCGTCTTGTCTCACCAACAATATATGTTTGGAGGCTATCTATTCCTTTGGGGTCTGCTCTGGGGCAGCTTAGATTTCCCCTTTCTTGCTTTAGGCTTATTTAGTTCTCCGGCTGTGTCGAGGCATCTAGGATCATCATAGGTACGCTCCACAGCTACTGCTAGTTGTGTGGATAGGATCAGGGGTCTGCAATCCGCTTAGTTACCAACCTCTCTGGTTTTCTGTGGCTTAGTTTGGTCTTGCTCTCCTCCTCGGTGACCCATTCATAACAGCTAGCTGTGTCCCCTGCATGTTTTTTTTTCAAACTGCAAAAGGGATGTCTTATGGTTTGCTTTCAAAATGGCTTTCTTCTTGCCATTCTTCCATAAAGGCCAAATTTGTGGAGTACGGTATAGGTCTAATAGTTGTCTTGTGGTCAGATTCTCCCACCTGAGCATTGGATCTCTGAAGCTCGTCCAGCCTGACCATGTGCCTCTTGGTTGCTTCTCTGTTTATGCTCTCCTTGGTTAGGATGTCAGTTTAGGTGGATGGCCATGTGTTGGTAAGTTTTCAGTTGTGCCATACTCCTTTCATTTTTGGATGATGTATTAAACAGTGCTCCCTGAGATGTTTAGAGCTTGGGCTACTTTTTTTAATACTTGAACCTTGCTTTACTCTTCTTCACAACTTTATCCCTGACCTGTCTGGTGTGTTCCTTGTCTTTCACCATGCTGTTTGATTCCTAATGTTTTCAAACAAACATCTGAGGCCTTTACAGAACAGCTGTAGTTATGCTGAGAATAAATAACACACAGGTGGACTCAATTTACTAATTAAGTAACTTCTGTAAGCAATTGGTCACTATGGGTTATATTTAAGAGTTTCAGACTACAGGGGGCTGAATACACATCACAATGTTCAGATTCATATTTTTTTTAAAGAATTAGAAAACCATGCATCATTTTATTTACATTTCACCAATACTTGCTAATTTGTGTTGGTAGATCAAATAAAATGTTAGTTAAATACATTTAAGTTTGTGGGTGTAACGAACAGTTCATAAGGTATTAATAGTTTTTCAAGTCATAAATATCAAATGTTCTATGAAAAGTGTATCTGTGGATAGCTATTATGAGTCAACAGATTTGGAGGTAGAATTTTTCAGGCAACTAACAATGCCACGTATTCAGTGTTTCTGCTACAAGTTTCAGTCCCAGACTGAATAAAAAAAACTGTAAGTGTAAGGGCTGTTTTGCAGACCACACATTAAGTGCCCACTGTATTTCTGAAAAAGAAAGACAGGCTTTTAGTATAAAAAAACTATTATAATGGCTTGTTTTGAGATTAATACAATTCATATGTTGCAAATAAGAACATGTTTGATTAGTTGAATAAGGGATTTTTCAGAAAGTGCATATTAAATATACATACACAGAATTTTTTCGTAAACTGCTTAAGGTAACTGCAGTAAACAGCAAGCTGAAGTACTGGACTGAAAACTGGCTAAGTGCTCAGATGGGGAAATGCTTTCTGCAGTTTTACGGATTCAAGTATTTGTCATTGTAGGGAAAAATTGAATTAGAATTTCATTGTAAGGAGTCATACAGAATAATGAGCGTTTGTTATGGGAATTGTGTCATACTCCTATAAGTTACACCAAGCATTCCTGCTGCTCCTGCAGGACCTTCACATTCATATTACCTGCAAAGTTGCTTTTCTACTTGAAAGGATCTAGATCATGCAGAATTCTCTGTTAGCATGTCAATTTTATCTTGTCATCTGAAGTAAAGCTGCTTTATCGGCATTCTGCCCCACTAGTGTTTTTAATAAGCTTTCTATTTGCTAAGAAATAAACAAAAAAGGAGAAAGTATCAGGATTCAGCTGTTGCACAGCTGTAGCTTGACCCCTTATTCAGAAACAGTTCACAGATTTGGAAGGGTTGCCACGTTGCTGAGAGTCTCTGTGTAATTTCAGATACCATAATGCAGTAAGATGCAGCTTTGAACATATTCATGCTAATGGACCTTGGTAAACCTAGAAAAGTAAAGTATGTGTAGATGTAGAAGTGCTGTCTGAATATTAATGATGCACTGATTATTGTCTTTACTGAGCTGTCGATGAGCTAGGTCATCAAAAGGAGATCTGTGAGGGTCCGACAGCCAGCAAATAGTAGACAGGCCCTATAATATAGTTAAAAAATAAGGCAGTTTGATTGTATATGTATGTATATATATACACACACACACACGGTATATACAGCACAGACCAAAAGTTTGGACACACCTTCACACTCAATGAGTTTTCTTTATTTTCATTACTATGAAAATTGTAGATTCACTCTGAAGGCATCAAAACTATGAATTATACATGTGGAATTATATAATTAACAAAAAAGTGTGAAACAACTGAAAATATGTCTTGTATTATTATTATTATTTATTTATATAGCGCCATTAATTCCATGGTGCTGTACATGAGAAGGGGGGGTTACATACAAAGTTACAAATATCATTAACAGTAAACAAATTTACAATGACAGACTGGTACAGAGGGGAGAGGACCCTGTCCTTGCGGACTTACGTTCTATGGGATAGTGAGGAAGAGACAGAAGGTCGGGGGTGCAGCAGCTCTGGTGGTTTTGAGGCGGTAGACTGGTTATTGCAGGCTGTAAGCTTTCCTGAAAAGATGGGTTTTCAGGTTCCATTTGCAGGATCCGAGGGTGGTGGATAATCGGACGTGTTGAGGCATGGAATTCCAGAGGATAGGGGATATTCGGGAGAAATCTTGGAGGCGGTTGTGTGAGGAATGAATAAGTGTGGAGGAGAGTAGGAGGTCTTGGGAGGATCGAAGATTACGTGAGGGAAGATATTGGGAGATTAGTTCAGAGATATAGGGAGGGGACAGGTTGTGGATGGCTTTGTAGGTCAGTGTTAGTAGTTTGAACTGAATTCACTGGTGAATTGGGAGCCAGTGGAGGGATTTGCAGAGGGGAGAGACGGGAGTAGCGAGGAGAGAGGTGGATTAGTCGGGCAGCAGAGTTGAGGACAGACTGGAGTGGTGCAAGAGAGTTAGCAGGGAGGCCACAGAGGAGAGTGTTGCAGTAGTCAAGGTGGGAGATAATGAGGGCATGTACAAGAGTTTTACTAGATTGAGGGCTGAGGAAGGGACAGATTCTAGAGATATTTTTGAGTTGGAGGCGACAGGAGGTGGCAAGAGTTTGGATGTGTGGTTTACCATAATAGATAGATTGGGTAGGGAAGATACGTGAGATGGAGGTAAGACAATGAGTTCAGTTTTGTCTACATTGAGTTTTAGGAAGCGAGAGGTGAAAAAGGAGGATATGGCTGATAGACACTCCGGGATCCTGGACAGCAGAGAGGTGACATCTGGGCCAGAGAGGTACATCTGAGTCTTGTCCGCATGTAGGTGGTACTGGAAGCCATGGGACTTTATGAGTTGTCCTAGACCAAGAGTATGAATGGATAAAAGTAGGGGCCCGAGGACAGAGCCTTGGGGGACTCCAACAGAGAGAGGGCGGGATGAGGAGGTATTGTGGGAGTGGGAAATGCTGAATGTGCAGTCAGAAAGGTATGAGGCAATCCAGGACAAGGCAAGGTCTTTGATGCCAAGGGAAGAAAGAATCAGTAGCAGTAGACAGTGGTCGACTGTGTCGAAGGCAGAGGAAAGGTCGAGAAGGAGGAGGATGGAAAACTGTCTGTTCTAGGTTCTTCAAAGTAGCCACCTTTTGCTTTGATTACTGCTTTGCACACTCTTGGCATTCTCTTGATGGATGAGTTTCAAGAGGTAGTCACCGGAAATGGTTTTCACTTCACAGGTGTGCCCTGTCAGGTTTAATAAGTGGGATTTCTTGCCTTATAAATGGGGTTGGGACCATCAGTTGTGTTGTGGATACACAGCTGAAAGTCCTACTGAATAGACTGTTAGAATTTGTATTATGGCAAGAAAAAAGCAGCTAAGTAAAGAGAAACGAGTGGCCATCAAAGAACACAAGGAATGGACTAATGGAAATTTGTACTTTGGTCTGATGAGTCCAAATTTGAGATCTTTGGTTCCAATCACCGTGTCTTTGTGCGACGCAGAAAAGGTGAACGGATGGACTCTACATGCCTGGTTCCCACCGTGAAGCATGGAGGAGGAGGTGTGATGGTGTGGGGGTGCTTTGCTGGTGACACTGTTGGGGATTTATTCAAAATTGAAGGCATACTGAACCAGCATGGCTACCACAGAATCTTGCAGTGGCATGCTATTTCATCCGGTTTGCGTTTAGTTGGACCATCATTTATTTTTCAGCAGGACAATGACTCCAAACACACCTCCAGGCTGTGTGAGGGCTATTTGACCAAGAAGGAAAGTGATGGGGTGCTACGCCAGATGACTTGGCCTCCAAAGTCACCAGACCTGAACCCAATCGAGATGTTTTGGGGTGAGCTGGACCGCAGAGTGAAGGCAAAAGGGCCACCAAGTGCTAAGCATCTCTGGGAACTCCTTCAAGACTGTTGGAAGACCATTTCCGGTGACTACCTCTTGAAGCTCATCAAGAGAATGCCAAGAGTGTGCAAAGCAGTAATCAAAGCAAAAGGTGTCTACTTTGAAGAACCTAGAATATAAGACATATTTTCAGTTGTTTCACACTTTTTTGTTAATTATATAATTCCACATGCGTTAATTCATAGTTTTGATGCCTTCAGAGTGAATGTACAGTTTTCATAGTCATGAAAATAAAGAAAATTTTGAATGAGAAGGTGTGTCCAAACTTTTGGTCTGCACTATATATATATATATACAGTTGTGGCCAAATGTATTGACACCCCTGCAATTCTGTCAGATAATACTCAGTTTCTTCCTGAAAATGATTGCAAACACAAATTCTTTGGTATTATTATCTTCATTTAATTTGATTAAATGAAAAAACACAAAAGAGAATGAAGCAAAAAGCAAAACATTGATCATTTCACACAAAACTCCAAAAATGGGCCAGACAAAAGTATTGGCACCCTCAGCCTAATACTTGGTTGCACAACCTTTAGCCAAAATAACTGCGACCAACCGCTTCCGGTAACCATCAATGAGTTTCCTACAATGCTCTGCTGGAATTTTAGACCATTCTTCTTTGGCAAACTGCTCCAGGTCCCTGATATTTGAAGGGTGCCTTCTATAAACTGCCATTTTTAGATCTCTCCACAGATGTTCTATGGGATCCAGGTCTGGACTCATTGCTGGCCACCTTAGAAGTCTCCAGTGCTTTCTCTCAAACCATTTTCTAGTGCTTTTTGAAGTGTGTTTTGGGTCATTGTCCTGCTGGAAGACCCATGACCTCTGAGGGAGACCCAGCTTTCTCACACTGGGCCCTACATTATGCTGCAAAATTTGTTGGTAGTCTTCTGACTTCACAATGCCATGCAAACGGTCAAGCAGTCCAGTGCCAGAGGCAGCAAAGCAACCCCAAAACATCAGGGAACCTCCGCTATGTTTGACTGTAGGGACTGTGTTCTTTTCTTTGAATGCCTCTTTTTTCTCCTGTAAACTCTATGTTAATGCCTTTGCCTTTTGTCTCATCTGACAAGAGAACATTCTTCCAAAACGTTTTAGGCTTTTTCAGGTAAGTTTTAGCAAACTCCAGCCTGGCTTTTTTATGTCTCAGGGTAAGAAGTGGGGTCTTCCGGGGTCTCCTACCATACAGTCCCTTTTCATTCAGACGCCGACGGATAGTACGGGTTGACACTAGCGTTGAGCATTCCGATACCGCAAGTATCGGGTATCGGCCGATACTTGCTGTATCGAAATTCCGATACCGACATCCGATATTTTTTTAATATCGGGCATCGGAATCGGAAGTTCAAAGTTGATTGACAGCCGAAATGACGTCATCATGATGCGCGGTGTGTGCGCATCATGATGCGCCGTCATTTCGGGCCTTCCGGGGGTCTCTGCCGGCCTGCCGGGGGGCTGTGCCGGCCTGCCGGGGGGCTGTGTGGACTGCCCGGGGTCTGTACCGGCCTGCCGGGGGGCTGTGCCGGCCTGCCGGTGGTCTGTGCACCCTGTGGGGGTCTGTACCGGCCTGCCGGGGGGCTGTGCCGGCCTGCCGGGGGGCTGTGCTGATGTCCGGGGGTCTGTGCAGGCATCGTCCGATGGGACTACAAGTCCCATCTGGCGATGCCTACTACCATGGCAGTGATTGACACATTAGCCAATGATGGGACAGTAGTAGTCCCATCATCCGGCTAATGTGTTAAATGTTAAAAAAAAAAAAAAAAAATACTACATACATACTACATACATACTACATGCATGCTACATACATGCTACATGCTACATACATACCACATATATACTACATACATGCTACATACATACTACATGCTACATACATACTACATATATACTACATGCATGCTACATACATACTACATACTAAATATATACTACATACATACTACATGCTACATACATACTACATACATACTACATACATACTACATACATACTACATACATACTACATATATACTACATACATACTACATGCTACATACATACTACATGCTACATACATACTACATACATGCTACATACATACTACATACATACTACATGCATGCTACATATATACTACATGCTACATACATGCTACATACATGCTACATACTACATACATACTACATGCATGCTACATACAATACATTCATACAATACATACATAGACATACAGTACATATAACATAGAGTAACATACTTACCAATACTTGTCACATTGTTCCCCAAAGCCATTGTCTTCTACGGAATAAATATTAACATAACAAACCACAAAAATACTCACCCATGATCCGAAGCAGTCCACGAATGTGTCCCATGACGATCTTGGGTAGAGAACTGCAGCATCAGCTGATGCTGCCGCTCTCTACGGGCTGCAGGAATCCAATGACGGAAGGTAGGTATCCTTCCGCACTGTATTCCTCCGCCACTTAAAAAAAAAAAAAGTCCCTAGTCTCACTTTATGGTAAAAGCTGATGCTGCAGTTCTCTACCCAAGATCGTCGTGGGACACACTCATGGACTGCTTCGGATCATGGGTGAGTATTTTTGTGGTTTGTTATTTTAATATTTATTCCGTAGAAGACAATGGCTTTGGGGAACAATGTGACAAGTATTGGTAAGTATGTTACTCTATGTTATATGTACTGTATGTCTATGTATGTATTGTATGAATGTATTGTATGTAGTATGTATGTAGCATGTATGTAGCATGTATGTAGTATGTATGTAGCATGTAGTATGTATGTAGTATGTATGTAGTATGTATGTAGTATGTATGTAGCATGTAGTATGTATGTAGTATGTATGTAGTATGTATGATGCATGTAGTATGTATGTAGCATGCATGTAGTATGTAGTATGTATGTAGCATGTAGTATGTATGTAGCATGCATGTAGTATATATGTAGTATGTGTGTAGCATGTAGTATGTATGTAGCATGTAGTATGTATGATGCATGTATGTAGCATGTAGTATGTATGTAGCATGCATGTAGTATATATGTAGTATGTATGTAGTATGTACGTAGCATGTAGCATGCATGTAGTATGTATGTAGCATGTAGTATGTATGATGCATATATGTAGTATGTAGCATGCATGTAGTATATATGTAGTATGTATGTAGCATGCATGTAGTATGTATGTAGCATGCATGTAGTATATATGTAGTATGTATGTAGTATGTATTATGTATAATACTTAGGAGAAAAAACACAAGAGCACGCAATAAATTCCATGTAGAAAAATATACATTTTTTATTATTAAATAGTTTACAAAAAATGGATAGCAAAAGATGTGCTCATAAATAATTTGGACAATAAATCCCATGTACCGACCAAATCCCCTCCAGATGGAAAACCAGGTGAGAGTATACTGAAGGCCTCAAATCATGTCTAAGAAATAGGTATCGCCCCAGCAAATATGAAATCCATAATCACGGTAGCGGTAACTGGTATTACCAGTATCAATACACGCTAACAGCGGAGATCAAAGTGCTGGTGGAAATAATAGATGACAATCGGAAAGATGCCACCCCAGCAGATGTAAAGTGAATAATCATGGAAGCAGTGACTAATGATACAAGTGCCAAGCATACACTGCCAGTGATAGTCAAAAACGCTGGTAGTAGTACAGAATCAAATAAATAACAACTCACCAGGGAGGGGAGGAGGAAGGGGTCCAGCAGTGGGGCCTCCGACGCGCGTTTCGCGACGTCCCCCGCCGCTTTATCAAGGAGGAGAGTGAATAAAAAGATCCCAGTAGGGCCTTCAAATAGCCCATGACCCCGGTCACGTGACCGGCGTCAGCCAATCAGAATGGCCTAAACGGCGCATGCGCCGTGGTGTCTGCAGGTCCTATGCTGCAGCCCGGCGTCCACACACTGCGCATGCGTCGGGACCCGAGGCAAAGCGCACTGTGTTAGAGGACGCCGACCGCAGCATGGAGCCGCACACAGCACGGCGATGCGCACAGCCATGTAACGATTGAACTAGGACACAATATATGTAATCCCTGATCCAAGATTCCCTATCAAGGGGCCAGAATAATAAAAATAATAATCCCAATAATATCAAGAGCAAACATGCTGTATAGAAGTACTAGAGGTACTATAAACAATGTTCCACGAATAACCCCCCCATCCGATGGTATGTATACAATATAGTACATTATAATTCCATATTAATTGTAATGAATGAGCAGAAGATCATTAATACATAAAAAGTGGAATACAAAAATATACAACAAAAAATTCAAATAAGCAGCATGTTAAATGATGTTCAACCCATAAATAGGTATTCTTGATTGTAGACAAAGGAAAATCGGATCCAGTGTATAGGGCTACTTGAGGCAAAACCGGGACATATAAGATGATACTGAAAATAACAAAACACATATCTCAAAGTTAAAAACAATAAAATTAAAAGAAAATAAATTAAAAACAACCACTGCAGGAAGACATAGGAAATATAGAGTCCTGCGGGAACCTAAAACAGACTGGGGAAACCATGTTACAATTAATTCAGATTGAGTCAAAAAAGAAAAGGGGAATCTCACATAAAGTGAGATGTTATAAATGAACAACAAAGGGCCAACAAGGGAAGGGAAACCAAGGAATTTAATTGGGTCAAATGGAGTATCACAAGAATGGAATAAAACTTAAGGACTCATTTAGTTCTCTAGGTCTCATGGTGTCCAATCGGACAATCCACTTAACCTCCATTTGCCCAAGGATCTTTCTATGATCCCCACCCCTTATGCCCATATGCAGTGCATCAATCCCCCTGATCTTCAATAGGCCTGCCTCACAATTATGATGGGCCCGGAAATGTCTAGGGATAGTTTTCAATTCAGTGGGATCAGATATCGTCCTGGCTGCGCCAATGTCCCGCACATGTTCACGTGTCCGCACCCTCAGCTCTCTCGTGGTAAGGCCCACATAAATTTTGGGGCACGGACAAGTTGCATAGTAGATAACATTAGACGTACCACATGATATCCGTTGTCTAATTGTGAACTCCCTATTACCATCAGAGGAGCTGAAGGTGGAACAGCGCAGGACATTAGCGCAGGCCAGGCAATGTCCACACTGAAAAGATCCCCAGACCGGGCCACTTGTCCCAAAGAAATTTCTGGGGGTGGGTACATAATGGCTCCGAACCAAGAGATCCCTTAGGTTCCTGGATCTACGTGGCGTCATGGAGGGGGAATGTCCAAGGGCGGTCCTCAGGGCTGGTTCTATCTCCAAAATGGACCAGTGTTTTTGTAAAATGGTGCGCATATTGGACCATTCATGATTGTATGTTGATATAAAACGTATAGGTCCATCTCTATCTCGTCTGCCAGTCTTCGTAATAGATTGTAGGAGACCATTGCGCGGGGTACATCTTGCTCGATCATAGCCCCTCTTGACGCACCTACGACTATAGCCCCTTTTGAGAAAACGATCACTCATGTCTTGGGCTTGTTTTTCAAATCGATCATTGGTGGAGCAGATGCGTCGCATGCGGAGGAACTGTCCGACCGGGATGGCCCGCACAGTAGCCGGATCATGGGCCGAAGATGCATGTAGTAAAGAATTGACAGAGGTGGGTTTCCTGAAGACGTCCGTCTGGATGCGCCGATCAATGTCGATCTCCAGGCGGACGTCCAGGAAATCCACAACCCTGTCATCATGCTTATATGTCAAACGAATATTATAATTATTGACATTTAACGACCTCATGAAGTTCCCGAGCCGGTCGACCCCACCATCCCACAAAAATAAAATGTCATCAATAAAGCGGTACCAGCACAGCACATGGGAAGCATCACGTGGGCCCCCGTCGCCAAAGAGATCCCTCTCCCAAGCCCCCAAAAAGAGGTTGGCGTACGAAGGCGCACAAGCCGCTCCCATGGCCGTGCCCCGCTTCTGCAGATAAAATTGGTCCTTAAAAACAAAAAAATTGTGGGTTAAGATGAAGTCGACCAGCTCAAGAACCAGCTCACATAGCGGGCCATCCAGGTCGGAGGCCCCCAAAAACAGGCGAACAGCATCAACTCCAACCGAATGATCGATACATGTGTAAAGGCTCTCTACATCGGCAGTAACGAGAAGAGTGGATGGTTCCACAAGGATGCCATCAACCCGTGCCAGGACATCCGTCGTGTCACGTATATAGGATGGCAGTGCCTCTACCAATGGCTTTAGGTAAAAATCAATAAAACGACATACGGGCTCACAAATACTGCCAATCCCTGACACTATAGGACGCCCTGGGGGGTCTAGGGCATCCTTGTGGACCTTAGGTAGAAGATAAAAAGTGGGGGTTCTGGGCCATACCACTATGTTCCCCCCCTTATCAGCAGGTTTAAACACGACATCCTCCAATGATTGCAATTGGGAGATCGCCAGACGCTGTTTATGGGTTAAGTTATCCAATTTACGTCGTGAGGATAATTTTCGCCTGGTATGGCCCAGCCAGAAATATGAGAAAGAAGTGTTTCGCCAACTGAGGGACCCAGAAACATATAAAAAACTACCCTCTGATCCAGGGAGTCGCTTTTTACATGAACTTAGACTGATCCTGGAGAGGGCATTTGAAAGCGGTGTCATAACTAAGAAGGTCTTGGATGGCTTGGTGGTAAAATTCCCCAGAACCCCCACTTTTTATCTTCTACCTAAGGTCCACAAGGATGCCCTCGACCCCCCAGGGCGTCCTATAGTGTCAGGGATTGGCAGTATTTGTGAGCCCGTATGTCGTTTTATTGATTTTTACCTAAAGCCATTGGTAGAGGCACTGCCATCCTATATACGTGACACGACGGATGTCCTGGCACGGGTTGATGGCATCCTTGTGGAACCATCCACTCTTCTCGTTACTGCCGATGTAGAGAGCCTTTACACATGTATCGATCATTCGGTTGGAGTTGATGCTGTTCGCCTGTTTTTGGGGGCCTCCGACCTGGATGGCCCGCTATGTGAGCTGGTTCTTGAGCTGGTCGACTTCATCTTAACCCACAATTTTTTTGTTTTTAAGGACCAATTTTATCTGCAGAAGCGGGGCACGGCCATGGGAGCGGCTTGTGCGCCTTCGTACGCCAACCTCTTTTTGGGGGCTTGGGAGAGGGATCTCTTTGGCGACGGGGGCCCACGTGACGCTTCCCATGTGCTGTGCTGGTACCGCTTTATTGATGACATTTTATTTTTGTGGGATGGTGGGGTTGACCGGCTCGGGAACTTCATGAGGTCGTTAAATGTCAATAATTATAATATTCGTTTGACATATAAGCATGATGACAGGGTTGTGGATTTCCTGGACGTCCGCCTGGAGATCGACATTGATCGGCGCATCCAGACGGACGTCTTCAGGAAACCCACCTCTGTCAATTCTTTACTACATGCATCTTCGGCCCATGATCCGGCTACTGTGCGGGCCATCCCGGTCGGACAGTTCCTCCGCATGCGACGCATCTGCTCCACCAATGATCGATTTGAAAAACAAGCCCAAGACATGAGTGATCGTTTTCTCAAAAGGGGCTATAGTCGTAGGTGCGTCAAGAGGGGCTATGATCGAGCAAGATGTACCCCGCGCAATGGTCTCCTACAATCTATTACGAAGACTGGCAGACGAGATAGAGATGGACCTATACGTTTTATATCAACATACAATCATGAATGGTCCAATATGCGCACCATTTTACAAAAACACTGGTCCATTTTGGAGATAGAACCAGCCCTGAGGACCGCCCTTGGACATTCCCCCTCCATGACGCCACGTAGATCCAGGAACCTAAGGGATCTCTTGGTTCGGAGCCATTATGTACCCACCCCCAGAAATTTCTTTGGGACAAGTGGCCCGGTCTGGGGATCTTTTCAGTGTGGACATTGCCTGGCCTGCGCTAATGTCCTGCGCTGTTCCACCTTCAGCTCCTCTGATGGTAATAGGGAGTTCACAATTAGACAACGGATATCATGTGGTACGTCTAATGTTATCTACTATGCAACTTGTCCGTGCCCCAAAATTTATGTGGGCCTTACCACGAGAGAGCTGAGGGTGCGGACACGTGAACATGTGCGGGACATTGGCGCAGCCAGGATGATATCTGATCCCACTGAATTGAAAACTATCCCTAGACATTTCCGGGCCCATCATAATTGTGAGGCAGGCCTATTGAAGATCAGGGGGATTGATGCACTGCATATGGGCATAAGGGGTGGGGATCATAGAAAGATCCTTGGGCAAATGGAGGTTAAGTGGATTGTCCGATTGGACACCATGAGACCTAGAGGACTAAATGAGTCCTTAAGTTTTATTCCATTCTTGTGATACTCCATTTGACCCAATTAAATTCCTTGGTTTCCCTTCCCTTGTTGGCCCTTTGTTGTTCATTTATAACATCTCACTTTATGTGA